>NW_026542600.1:74557935-75051182 GCF_028750875.1 Macrosteles quadrilineatus | reverse complement strand
AGAAAACAATTTGTCCAGCTAAACTACATCACTGACAGTAACTGCATAGGGTAATTAAATATGATTCTGATATCAGAGAGATAAAATTTGATGTGCCCCATGGATCAATTCTGGGGTGGCTTTTGTTTCTTTGCTATCTCGTATGAATCATCCTCCGCATTACGTCTCTATGCCAATGATGCCAGTTTGAAAATATCCGGTCGCTCATCACAAGACATAGAAATTTGAAGTCTAAAAGAACTTGCTAGTTTGGATCAGCATTTGAACAATCACAACTTAAGTCAACCCAAATTTGGAAGTAAATGAAAAAAGTATTGAAATAGAATCAGTTGAGATTTTTAGGTCTTGTGGTCAATAACAAGCTAAAATGGGATTGTACAAAAAAATAACAGGATGTAACTTACGAGCCATTTATCAATTTTGTTATGTTAACACTCTTTGCCTACACATTGCATGCATAATTTCAATTCTATATAGTTGCCTTCATGTATATATTACAAAACCCTTAGAATGTACCATAATCCCCACGTAAGGTTTTTTTTTCAAATAGCTGCAATTCCCAAAGTAATAGAGATAGAAAAATAAAAGTTGTGACAAATTGTCCCACATAGCCCCAGCTATCAAAAGTATGTTTTAAAGCAGCCCCAAGCCTAACATCTTGGAGTTATTTGGAAATGTAATAACTGTTACAAAGTAGCACCGACCCTGGGGCTACTTTGTACACTCAAAAATTTATTTTTGTTAGGTATGAACACTGAATTTTTGTCCTAAACATAGTTTGATAGCCTATACAAATACGGACAATTTGTTCCAATAAAATATCTTCATAAATAAAAAAGTTATTAAGAAAATTAAAAAAATCCTTACAAAGTAGCCCCGTTTTACGGTAATGAAATTAACTTGGTTTGATGTAGCTGTAACTTTCAATAAAAAAACAAATTCCCAATAACAATTAATAACCAAAACTCAATATTTCATATTAATACTTCTATACCATCAGCAAAAATGTGTGCACTTACTGATTACTTTGAACTAACTAAGCTAAAGATAATTTTTTTAAACACAAATCACAACCATTGAGTTAAATATTCAGTTTGGCTTTAAACCTTCTAATGTGAGTTTACTAAATCTCGGTATATGCAGGCCCACAGGGGCGCCGAAGGTTTGGGGGCGCCCACCGGGTACCCCTCAACCACCGCCTGCCCGCACTAGGAAAAAATGGGGGCACTGCTTTTGGATTTGCTTGGGGCTTTAAACTGACCCTAAAAGCAGCCCTGGGTATATGGACCTAATATTTTAAGATACTTATTCAGTTAGTTTATTAGCTTATCAACTAAAAGTTCCTCAATTGTATCATACTCAGTAATTTGTAGAATTATAGATTTTGGAAATGAAACCATAAGGCTAGGGTCACACAACGAGGTTTTGCTTGGTGGTCGAGCCGCGAGTTCCAACAACTGACTCAATCAATGGTTGGGCACTCATGACATGCGAGCTAGGGGCCTGGCGGCCATGTTGCAATGCATCAAACTAAACTGCGTTGGAGGGATGACACAAGCAGTCTTATGAGACACACCAGATGTCACGGTTTGACTACATGGGGTGAGCTCTTCTTCTGCCATTTGTAGTGATTTATTAATTATAATAGAGTAAAGAGCATCTTACCTGTCACGCCAGATGCTCTTTGGCACTAATTGAATATCTCATGACTGTATTTTTCCTGATTATATGAGAACGGATAAATTCAAGTAGCTCGTCCATCAAAGCTATTGACATACACAGTAATTACCAAGAAAACTCCACACTACGGTTTTGCATGAGCTTGTAAAAAGCATGAAACACAAATGGTTTATCTGTTATGAAGGAAGACCCAGTGTTTTATGTTAATCTTTGGTTCCACGTCACCACACGCTTCTAACGCACAAGTTAACATCAGTTTGTTAAGCTACCATGACTACTGTGAGTGAAATGAACCTAGACGTAGGGTAGGAAACCCAAAAGGAAATGGTTCAATCGCGCGGTGATTACTAACACCACCAAACCACGATGTGTGGCCCCAGCCTTACAGGAGTTCCGTCACTCCAAAAACATTACTTTGTAGGAACATAAAGCAACCAAACAGCTGTAAAACAAAACGCAGTATTATTTATTTAGAAGTCTTCCTTTAAAATTGTTTAAAATTTGAATGTACATTTCCTTAAGAGTTGTCCAAGAGTGTTGTTCCAACGTGTTCGTCCTCAAATTGAGCCCTTAGCATTTATCAGATACCATCGCAAACCAAGTACCAAACAAAGCTTCAAACATTCCAAATGGGTATTTGTGATTTGGTTATTTGTAACAAGAACTTGGTTATTGTATGTTTAATTTATATTCACATTTTGATATTCAAATTTTAGAGCCTTCTGATAATGCTAAATTTGTTATGAAACGATTTTGAAGCCTTGCACACTTAAAATTAGTCATAGGCCCAGCATTATTAGTATATGCAGCATATTACCTCAGATAGAAAGGTTTGAGCAGCTTTTTGCGCTCCAACGTGCAAGAGATACTCATATACATATAGCGCCAATCTGTAACAACAACAAAAATCAATGATTATCAACATTCCCAGAGTACCATCTAAATTGGCCAGAAAGAAAAAGTTCTCTAAGGAACAACTATTTAAAAGTTGATCTTGGTAATGAGGCTTAATTCAAAGCACTATTCAAAAACTGTACTCTAAAGTTACTTTAGTGTTTATCACAAAGTAAAAATTACATTTAAAAATAAGAATAGCCAACTCCTTTCATATAGGACAGTATAGTTTAATTTCAAGTTGTTGGATTGATCACGGCAAATTAATAAACTATACTTTTTAGTCGCGTTTACACCAAAGTTGACAACCAAAAGTTGACAACCAAAAGTTTACAACCAAAACTTTACAACTAAAAGTTTACAACTAAATGTTGCTCCTCATTAATTTAGAGCAACTAGTGGAAAACTTGTTGCCAAATTATTGGCACGAAATGATCACTACAGTTATACACAGTAGTGTCAAGGATATCGTCGGACGAAGAAGACGCAATCTATGCCGCGGCTGCTTGTGTAATTATAGCCAGCCTCTATACAAGAGGTCTGCGAAGATATTGGGTGAGACCTTGTTGATGGCTAGGGATAGGTACAATGGCAGTGACATGCTGGATGATCTCCGAGAAGATGACGTCGATCCGTTGAATGGTGAGCTGAGGTGCAACGGGAGCGTAAAAAGCTTGCTGAGAATGACAAGTATTGATTTTGAATATTCAATTTCTATGATCGGACATAAAGTCAAGAAAAATGATACTAACTTCAGGAAAGTCATAAAGGCCTCACACGCGGGGTACGTGGAGGGGGGGGAATAGTTCTCCACTAGTTTTCCACAAGTTGCTTGCGCAAAGCGTGTAGCAGCTAGTCTCCCACTTTTTGTTGTAAACGTTCTTTGATCTTTACCGACTCTCCGCGGGAAACCAAAATTTAGTGGACAACTTTTCCCTCCACTAGTGGACAACAGAAAGTCATCGCATTTTGTAGAAAAAGTAACAAGTGTCCGCAACTAGTGGAAAACTTAGTGGAAGACTTTGGTGTAAACGCGGCTTTAAACACTATACTACTAGCCTATTTGCAGCTGGACATAAGGATTTCTTTTGAGATATTTTTAATAACCTGTAAGTTAATATTATTAACACTAAATTTTGTTAATCGGAAAAGATTTATAACTCATTTTGAACTCTGTGTAATTTTTTACAAATTTATCATCTGGTAATTTTTTAGATTTATGGTCGATTGGTAATTTTTTTGAGATTTTGAGAAGTAAAGCACACCTAGCCTTTAGCTACATAGATGCTATTAGTTAGGCCTACGTTATACCCATGCTGCCTATGGGTATAAAGGGTAGAAGCTTGAGTTAATAACACAGTTTTTATCTCATTCAATATGACTATTAATTTAATTGAGTATCTCTGATGTTATTTATAAAGTTACCATACAATTAAAATCTATCAAGACTTTACTCAGGCTTTTTAAGTGGTAAAAACATACAAAAAACATGTAAAAGTGAAGAGTAGAATCGTCCATAGTAAGTGTACGACATTTTCTGTTACCGTCAATTTAACTTTCGTTTACTCCAATATGCTATCATCATCGTTGTTCTCTATTACTGTGTCCACCTTATCTTCTTGGATGGCTTATTGCTAGGTTCTGCTTTATTTCTTTTCTTTTAGACTTTTAATTCCATTACTTTCTATTAGTGTGTTCAAAGTTCCATTTCTTTTAGCACAGATCTTTAAATTTTTTTAAATATGATGTATATTGGCATTAGAATATACTGTCTACAGTGCCCTTGCAGGAAGACTAAATGTGTACCACATTTTTACATCCAATTGCCTTTTTTTATCTCTTTACTATAGCATGCAGTAGTGTAGCCAGGAATAGGCATATGTACGGGGAGGGGGTTCATATTGCTATAGGCTTATATATGTATGTAGGGGGGAGCGAGCTTGCGTAGTGGTTAGAGCACGGGACTTCAGTCTCTGAGGTCCCGTGTTCGATCCTCGCCAAGTCAACAATGGATTTTATCGAAGTGATAATGCCGCAACCCCTAGGTCTAATACCCCCTGAATATAACAGGGGGTTTAATTTTTTCAGTACGTTCGGTATTGTATATTAATATTGTAGGCCTACTAGGTTTCAAAATTTAAGACCCCATATTTTCGTATTTGAGATCTTAAATTTCCTATTAAATTATTTTGTTACCTTACAATATCCTGTTTAGTGTTGGTAGATAACTACATGTTTCGTGGCGACTGCCACATCCTCAGGTTTATCCTCTTCTCAGATTCGTCATCAATTTAAAACATAAAACACAGAACACACGTAAAAAAACACATTACATTCATTTTGGTACCGTCACGATGTGTGCACGCGTTTGGTCGGGCCGGCGGCGACTTGAGCAACGGTACCAAAATAAACGTGTTTTTACGTGTGTTCTGTGTTTTATGCTTTAAATTGATGACGAATCTGAGAAGAGGATAAACCTGAGGATGTGGCAGTCGCCACGAAACATGTAGGTAGTTATCTACCAACACTAAACAAGATATTGTAAGGTAACAAAATAATTAAATTAATATAAAGCAATATCCAGAATAAACTTTAAATAATAATAATAACTTTTTAAAACTGATTTTAATAAGTGTAGATTCACGCACAGCAAGACAATTCAACAAAGAACACAGAGTCAACTGTTCAACCAGTGTTGCCAGGTCTGAGATAATTATCGTATTTGTAGGCCTACGATACTTTTGCTACTTCCCCATAAAAAATAATTTTGCAAAATTGTACGATAATTTTGATGTTGTGTAAGATTTTTTGTCATAAAGTACGATTATTTTTCGGTGTTAAGAAAATAATCTATTTCATATTGATAAATATACATTTAAAAAATGTTTCCCATTGTAATATATGGAAAAACAGTAACATCACTTTACTATAATATAATTGTACAATTACCTCGTCACAGCTCCGTAGTTTCCGTATATATTACGGCCGTTTCGGCATCAAAATGTCATCCTCAGATACATACATCCACCGGATTTGGCGTCGTCAAACTTGATACACACACGTAACACGATAACAAACATTTAAAACATAAAAAACGAAAGACAGGCCTGTCGCGCACATGATGAGTACGTGTACGGAAGCTGACTGGACAACTGCTAGTTCGTTCCAGCCGTTGCGGTATTATCTCTTGGACTTTGATCCCTTGGCTTGCTTTGTTTGATGATGTTATTGAAAATAGTGTGAGATTTAAATTGTAGTTGGTAATTTAGTATGGATTCATTGTTGTATTTTATTTTATGGGCTTTATAAATCTCATATTCCTCAAGGGTGTCTAGTCTATTTCCATTAATACAGGCGTGCAGAATTTCTAAGACATTGTCCAAATCAAGTAAGTCGTGATTATTGTCAACCAGGTGTTGTGCGAAAGTGGATTTTTGTTTGTCAGTTTTTCCGTTAGGGCGATGTTCTTTGTATCTAATGCTAAAGGAACGTCCTGTTTTTCCAATGTACGTACTCAGAAAACTAGCGCATTTTATTTTATATACACCTGATTGGTCAGCTTTATTTTTATTAATCTTAGGTTTTAACTTATTTATAACTTTATTGCTGGTTCTGAAAGCAAGTTTAATTCCATGCTTTTTCAACTCATTCTTTAGGCAGAAACTTGAATATATATTAAGCAAACAAATAGTTCTACATAATAATTACAGCCTAATCAACACCTATGATTTCATCAACAAAGCCAAAAATGTACAAGTAAACCCTCATGATTTACTAGTTTCATTCGACATAGTCAATCTCTTTACTAATGTCCCTGTCGACCAAACTCTAGACATAGTCAAAGACCACCTCAACAAAGATTCGAGTTTACTACCTGAAGCGATTACTGAATTACTAACTTTGTTAAAAGAAATACTCAGACAAAATTATTTCAAATTCAATGATAAATATTACAATCAACCAACTGGCCTAGCAATGGGCTCTCCTTTATCAAGTTTACTCGCCAACGTATATCTGAACCATATTGAAAATAAGTATATATTCTCTGACCTAAACAAACAGAAAAACAAGATAATGGAATATCACCGTTATGTTGATGATACCATTCTTATTTTCAAGGGTAACACAAGACAGCTCGACCTTTTGCACAAGTTCCTCAACAATATAGCGCCTAATTTGAAGTTTACTATGGAAACTGAGCAATCAAGTAAAATAAATTTCCTGGACATCACAATAGCAAAGATTGATAACAGATTAGATTTCAGAACCAGCAATAAAGTTATAAATAAGTTAAAACCTAAGATTAATAAAAATAAAGCTGACCAATCAGGTGTATATAAAATAAAATGCGCTAGTTGTCCGAGTACGTACATCGGAAAAACAGGACGTTCCTTTAGCATTAGATACAAAGAACATCGCCCTAACGGAAAAACTGACAAACAAAAATCCACTTTCGCACAACACCTGGTTGACAATAATCACGACTTACTTGATTTGGACAATGGCTTAGAAATTCTGCACGCCTGTATGAATGGAAATAGACTAGACACCCTTGAGGAATATGAGATTTATAAAGCCCATAAAATAAAATACAACAATGAATCCATACTAAATTACCAACTACAATTTAAATCTCACACTATTTTCAATAACATCATCAAACGAAGCAAGCCAAGGGATCAAAGTCCAAGAGATAATACCGCAACGGCTGGAACGAACTAGCAGTTGTCCAGTCAGCTTCCGTACACGTACTCATCATGTGCGCGACAGGCCTGTCTTTCGTTTTTTATGTTTTAAATGTTTGTTATCGTGTTACGTGTGTGTATCAAGTTTGACGACGCCAAATCCGGTGGATGTATGTATCTGAGGATGGCATTTTGATGCCGAAACGGCCGTAATATATATATAGGTGGGTGACAGAGACAAATAGAGTTAAATTTCGGTGATTTCATCATCGACTTGCTCGTTTTACATCATAATATCAAAAAAATTGTGTGTTCAATCATTTTGCCCCAAATACAATAATTTTGGACTGCTTGTACGATAATTTACGCCGGTCAATCTGGCAACACTGTGTTCAACTAAACCATTGAGTGTCGAGTGAGTGGGCCTGCTATAAAGTCAGAGCTAAACTCAATACTGACTCATTTAGCGACCACAGAATAAAAAAAATTTAAATTTAATTCTGTGGTCACTGGACTCACTTGACAGCAGTAAACAGATGTTTTGTGGGCAAATTGAGGTGGTGGGGGTAGTTAAAAATAGCTTAACCACTTCTATAGTTTGAAAATTGCCATACTGCACGCAGACTCAGCCTAACAGTCACCGATGGGATTCAATCTAAGTATCTCTTGAACATCAGCCGAGTACTCTATCCGCTACACTACGAACAACCAACGGCAGTACATCGTATGTGGTAATGGTGTTCCAGGCCTCCACAACCCGGTGACGTCACAGCCGGACGCCTAATACACGTTCGGTTACGAGACGTGTGTTCTTTGTTTTGTTAGATAATATATGTATCGATTGTTTAAACTTTGATATTTTCAATCGATAGTATGGTAGCTGCACCCTAATTGAAGAACAGAAGAGCAAGTTAACATGAATACAGTTTTTTTAGTAAAATTTTATTGAGGCCTACGGTACTTCAAAAGATCTTAACAATGAAAAAATACATCGGGTAACAAATAAGCGTTTTTCCTGTTTTGTTAAATTTTACATTTTCTCCTCTGCATGCTAACTTATAGGCTACAGTTTCATTTATTGTATTTTTGCATGGTGTGCTCTTTGGACTTTTTGTTTGCAAGGCAAGAGGAATGCATTGCATAGGTTATTTCTTTTTTTGTACAGTACTTAGTTTTAGTGTCTTGTCCAATATTTAGTCAATGACCGAACGGCTCAATAACTTAAATCTTAAATTTAAACGGCAATTCTGAGCAATTACTTGGTCAACCCCAATTTTTTTCATACGGTATTTTACTACAGTCATCAGGATGTTCTCAGAAAGCAAGAAACATATAATTCAAGCCCCGCAAGGCCATCGTACAGGTTGCCGAGCGATAAGAAGGTTCAAAGTCCAAGCGATAACAGTGGCTTGCGGGAGACGTGCGGAAGGCCAGTTGTGACAGCACGTTATGGCTATGGCTAGTGGTTCGTCCGATAATCCTTTTCTATGTGACGGATGTGAGAACACGATACTTAGTTTCACGGTTGTAAGTGAAGATCAGGAAAAGTTAACACGTTTCTTTACAAACACAGCGTTTTGCAACGTAGCAAAGTGTGTCCTTAATGTGGTGGGTCGATGGGGTTAAATGAAGAAAAACACACGTTTAACTGTTGGAATAGAATTATGTTTTTTTATTTTCACACATCTCTAAGGCCAATTGTGACAGTACCGTATGTTAGGTTAGGTTAATTAAACCTAACCTAACTTAACCTTGCAGGGCTTGAATTATATGTTTCTTGCTTTCGGAGAACATCCTGATGACCGTAGTAAAATATGAAAAAAATTTGGTTGACCAAGTAAGTTAAATGTTCAGAATTACCATTTAAAGAACTTACATGATCAGGCTAACTCGAGGAAGTAAGTTAAAATAAATTCTGGGGTCATGCTAAAACAACCATTTTAAATAATATAAAAAGTTAGGCTGGTATTAAGTTCACAAACTTTGACGTTAGGGAATTGTTTACAATCTCCTGGCACACAAAGGGGCCATGGTCCTTTTATATTGTCAGTGGGATCCTTTGAAAGCTATTTCCTATCAAACTTTGCATAAATATTTTCAAGTATTATAAGTGACTGCACTTCATCATTCCCAATTGAAAACGTGAAGTCCAGAACATTTATTCTAAAACACCGTTATGGGCTTCAATAAACTTGTTTATGGTGCAAGGGCACAATTGTTTTAAGCAGTTTTAAAAGGAATGTAATTATGAGATGAGACGTAAACAGATATTTAATATTACTAGCTTCTAACTTATTAGTTAGTTTAGACAAAATGTTGGTAAAAAGACTATTAACATGTAAGTAAACTAAACATAACCTTAACAAAACAAGAATGACGTGATTCATTTCCTTACTTTTCTCGAGCTTGAGCATCCGAAGGTACTGTTGTCGTTTTTCCTTTAGCGTACATATTTTGTAAAAAAGTGTATTTACTAATTAGATATTAAAATGGTAGAATTCGTTCAGTTTACACTGAAAATGCATATTGCATTAGATATAACTACAGAACGTTCAACAACTGACTGACATCGACATGCTATGCTTGCTTACATAAACGTAAGCGTGGAACACTCGACCGACCAAAACTAAAACGTCTGTTCTGAATCTGAAACCAAAACGTCCAAAA
Source organism: Macrosteles quadrilineatus (assembly GCF_028750875.1). Taxonomy (NCBI): domain Eukaryota; kingdom Metazoa; phylum Arthropoda; class Insecta; order Hemiptera; family Cicadellidae; genus Macrosteles; species Macrosteles quadrilineatus. The sequence continues at coordinate 75,041,256 of NW_026542600.1, read as the reverse complement.
CAAAAGAGGTACAGTATAGTAATGGGAATTGGAATGGGATTGGATATTAGCAATATTTAGGAATTTAGGATTTGAATTGGGAAAAGTATTAGAAAAATAGTCTGCTTGCTACGGTTACACGATGCTATGGTTAATAGATAAAACATAGGCTTAAGCCTACTCCTTTTAGAAGACTTTTAATCAGTATAGAACAGCTGAAGCCAACTTTATTGTTAGTTGTATTGCTGTACATGAAACAATTAAAGAAGTTTTGAATTTGAATTCTGTCCGGTGTAGCCTACTGTAGAGGTCGTGTTTTTGCCAACAATTTGTTTATTGTTATTTCAGTAATTTAATACCTTATTTGACCAAAATAAAACGATAATCATAAACAATAACTCCATTAATAGTTATATAACCAAACAGTAAAGCACAAATCATTAAATTAACCCCAAAATAATAGGAACAAAATATTGTGGACACTAGCGATCGGTGTCACCGGACATAAACTAGACACGAAAAACGAGCTATCATATCGTGATTGACAGGAAGCTGAACCCCCGTCAGGGCTATGTTAGGACCAGGTCCTTTCTTTTCCTTTTTAGCCGTAAATTAGTTGCGTATCATAGCGCATGCATAATCCCATGTATATTGTGTATAGTATTATATCCCACCTCCTTTCATATACTATACTCTGTGAAAAACTCGATGACATCAAAACAAAATATTGTAGATGATGATTGGATGAAAATGAAATTAACATTTTTAGTCAGTTTACTAGCTTTGCTCTTTTTCCCATTTGGTGTTTGTCAATGTCAAAGTCAGTCAGACTTGTAGACGAAGGCGACGGACTTTTGACACTTCACTGACACTGACGCCGAAGACTTGAGCCTTCACAAGACTGAATTTTTGTGTCATTTACTAGTCCTAACAACAACTGATGAACAACTAGTTAGCTACTTACTCTCTGTCTGTTAGGTGGACAGATATTAATTTAATAATAATAAAATTAAAAAGTGAAGTAACCGAGCTTAAAGTGAAGGCCTAGTTTATTTATAAATTTAGTGAAAGTGAACAGTGTTTAAAGTCCTTGAATCACGGAACTGTTGGTGAATACTGAATACAAAAAAGTTAAGTTCTAGTAGTCATTTTTTAATTGTATTTATTTTCATCATGGACTATATAAGTTAAATTAACCCAATCTAGAACGCAAAGTGTATTTTTTGCTACATTAATTTGAACTCTCAATAGTTCTGAGGACTATTACACACTTTAAAGGTATTGGATTGCCTGAATAAGTTACTGTACTTAACTAAGAGATGACTATGTCAAATCCCAACACTTTCAAAGGCCCTTATCTCAGACCATGGATGAGAGAATATGGTGCTGCAGCTCCAGCCTCAGGAACAGGATTTAAAGGAATCATCGCTGGTAAGGGTTAGGCCTAAATAAACTTATTTGTCTCGTAATAAGTCAAACCATTGATCTTTGTTCATATTTTTCCCCCAATAAAGTTTATGGCGTTAGGACCTTTGCTACATGGCCTTCACATCATTATCAAAACAAATGTTCCGTCTTGGCTAAGCTTCTAACCATTATGCTGATGCTCAGCTAGAGTGTAAGTTACTTTTGTAAAGAACATATGAAGTAGGTAGCCTACAAAGTTAGTTGCAGTAAGTTATCTCTCAACCCAACCAGACCAAATTACCTACTTCAAGCGGATCCTGTCCCTTAGGTGCAGTTCGGTCGCCAACTCTTCCCACGGTCACAGCGCCAGTGCAAACATCTCCCGCGAATACGGAAGCATTGTCTACATGTCCAACGCTCACGGCGCGATCGTCAACATCTCCCGCGATCAAGGCACCATCTTCAACATGTCCAACGTTTGCGGAGTGATCGCTAACTCATCCCGCAATAACAACTCCAGCACGAACGTGGTTTTTTTCATTTTCCGTGTTATCCGACCTTGCCGTGGCCGGTTTAGGTCAATCAAGATTCTACTGTAGATTGCTTGTTTATGGATATATTTTGTTCAAACTTGGAAAATTTATTTATCTTGTACTAAGCTATTGATATTTTACTAAAAAAAACACACTTTATTAGTTTCCTTGTTGCAGCAACCATAGGTACTCTCGTTATAAACCTAATGTTATTTAAATAGGCCTAGATTTAAATGAAAATCAATTCAGACAAATGGTAATTCGCTTAGTCGGCAGGTTTGCTGCGGCGGGAGTATTTACACATTACTTCATGCTAGGCCTAGATGGTTGAACATTATCACTTAGAAGATCGTTTTGTTGGTTATTGGTGGGATTTGAATCCAGGACCTCGGGGGACTTAAGTCTTGTCGTTGGCCACAATACCAGCTTGCTAGGCCCACTATAGAAGATGTTACAAAAAGAATACATTAGGCCTACAACTTTCTTAATACATCAAAGAATTTTTTTCTAATCAAAAGGACAGTAGTATTTCCGTCTTGGAAGTTTGTATAGCCTACATTTTAAATAGCCATACAGCCCTACAAGATTATATAGGCGTATACCAATTATGACACATCTTATCCATTATGATATGGTCTCAAGCAGAGGAGGAGGAAATAACAAGTGGTTACGCTACATTTCTGCAAGTCTGTGTAATTATTAGGAACTAAATGTCAACATGTTTAAACTATTTAGATTTGAATTGTAATTTGTTGTTTCAGGGGGTATTACAGGTGGTATTGAAATCTGCATTACCTTCCCTACAGAATATGTAAAAACACAGCTGCAGCTAGATGAGAAAGGAGGTGCCAAACGTTACTCGGGAATTGTTGACTGTATCAAGAAGACTGTACAAAGCCATGGGTTCTTTGGTCTATACCGAGGACTCAGTGTGCTGCTGTATGGCTCCATCCCCAAGTCTGCTGTCAGGTGCGTTATATTTTACATTTTTAAAATATTTTTGATTTTAAAGGTTTTATTACTTTGTAGTCTCAAATTTCCCTAAAAACTTTACTTGGCTCGTAATTTGTTCACTTCTTGTACAATTCCAGACCATTTGTTTTATATGGTTTTTACATTTGATATTTTGTTGTGCAAGGAGGTTAAAAACTATTTGGAAAACCATTTTTCATTATGGTGAATAACTCTTTTTTTATTGTAGTTTTTCGTTTGTAGGAATGTTTTTATATTTTTTTTTAACTTTAAGGGCTCATTAACCCTTTGAGTGCCAACGTCCGGGGAACCGGACGTTTTTAAAACGAGCCAAAAGTGCCGACGTCCGGCCGACCGGACGTTTTTGGGCCGAGCCAAAAGTGCCAACGTCCGGCTGACCGGACGTTTCGTAATGATCGAACAGTTGTCATAACAACCGAATGGATACTCGGATTCTTTTAGGCCTAACCCATATATTAACATTGAGTCGAAAGTTACTAGATGCGATACATCGATTTTCGTTGGTCGAAATATCGAAAATTCGATTTTTACGAAATTTTAACCTAAAAATCGCCAGATCGCGCTCGGCATTTTTAGCGCGACCTTCGGGAAAAATCATCGGCATTTTTTTAGCGTTACTTTTATTTCTCGCCTGGCACTCTAAGGGTTAATATTACCTGAGGCATGAGTACTGAGTAGTGCCTACTGCAGGTAAAAACAGTATCCAGGAAAGTAAAAGCTCTAGGTAACGCAGTAGTTTGTGTATTTGACAGGAAAAACTCAGTTTGATTCAGAAATATTATAGGCAAAAAAATTCTAACAACTAACTTACCGTACAAAGAAAAAAATATATACATAAGGTAGAACCCCGCTATTCCGAACTAACTATGAAATGTTTGTGATCACAGTTGACGTTTCGCCACTTTTTGTTGAGATATTGCTGGCTTTTTCGACGTTCGCGACATCATATTTTGATACCAGGAAATTTCAGGCAACACCATTAACATCGCCTACTTTTGTGTCAACATCAATATTCTTACTAAGCTCGCAATGTCATCGCTAGAATCTTCAACATTTTCAAGCTTTTCCGAAAATCGCTAGCTTTGATGACGTTCGTAGTGAAATAATTAGCTTCGTACTAACCTCTTCAAAATTAATTATTTTCCAAACTTAAGTTCGGAATAGGCCTAGATAGACTATTGAAATAGTGGAGTCCAGAATATCGGTATTCTACTGTATAGCATTTCTTGAGGTGAGCACTTTGTTAAATTTGTCTAATAATCAATGATTTTTAGATTTAAACTTTATTGAAAACTTAGTGTGACAAGTTTATAATAGATTTGAGTTATTAGTACTGCCAGGTTCCCCATAGGTTTGATAAAAAATAATACATTTGACCCTCAACTAGACCCATTATCTCCGTTGTCTTTTCACTCCCTACTCATTAAGCATTGTCAAGTAGTACAATTACTTACTCACACAGTAATACAAGTACAGCCCCTCTTGGCTGGACTTATGATCTGGCGATGTTATGTGCGTAAATAACTATAGGCCAATACATAATTTTCAAAGACTTATCAAAATGGTTCTATTGTGGTACCCTTAATGCATATATGTTAAGTCAAGCATGTATGTTATCTTATGCATAGGGTTCACAGAAAATAGGCACTTAAGGAATAAAGCTCAAGTGAGACACTACATTAGGCTACTTGAAAATTTAAGCTGAATTGGTGGCCAGCCATTAACACTACTTTTACCGATGTTTAACTCTCGACATAAGCCTACTACCGGGTTTTCCATATCTAGTTTTCAGTCTCTGTTGACTCTTAATGAATGTAAGTTTTACCCATCTAGGGAAACATTTTTAATAGTAAATGTTTAACCTTTCGCACTCGAATGGCCAGCACTACGGCTGTTTCTGCGTCAGCTCGTCATTCTCCACGCAGCGTCATGTTTCTCAGGTTGTACGGCCAAGACTGCTGGCCACTGTGGTTTCTCTGTTAGATTGCCCACCATTCTGGGAACCATGCTTCACCAGCTAGTATAAATAATTTATGTTTTTGTTTAATTATAGTAAGGGCTAAGGTTTTACTCATTTAAACCAAATATAAATTCAATAAGTCTAATATTATTATATTTTATTGAAAGCTAATGAAATGAGAAATACAATCAAAAATTTATGTTAGCTGTTTATAATCACTCATAAAAAATTATTGAATTTTAAAAGTTAACAAAATACTGTTGCAATGAAAATGATGTACAATTGTCTTTCCCTATGAACCTAAACCTTGAACTAGTTAATTTTTTATACTATCAGATTTATCCAAAAACCCTGCCTAACAGGGAAATCAGTAGTGGCCAGTATAGCTGGCCGTACGACCTGAGAGGCACTGCGCTGCGTAAACAATGACAAGCTAAGAACGTATCCATGTCTAGAAGGGTTGGCCATTCGAGTTGAGGGGAACTTTCCTTAAATGGCTTTGAGACCGCTAAGGGTTAATATAATGTAAAATAATGCATTCAATAATAGGCCTAATATTTTTACAATGCAAGGATATTTAAAACATGTATTCAGAACAAAATATCAGGTTCACATACTAATGAATAACTTTAATGAATTATAATTACATACAAATTACATACGTACCGTAGGCTATCATAAAATTAAAATGGTTCAGTTTGTAAACTTTGCACTTACAGCATTAATCAATTTGATCTGTTGTGGATATTTTCTTCTACCGTACAATTCAAACAAAGCAGAAAGCATGTTACTTGATTTAACAATTTGTTTAACATGGTACTAATGTACAACTTATGTAAAGGGAACTAACAGACCTGATTTCTTATGGCATAGAATTCTGCTCAACACTATATTAGCTATGAGTGTATATAAATACCATTTACTCTTTTCATAACTGTAATATAACTGTGTTTGTGGATATCATAATAATAAGCCCACAAATGATTGCTTCAATAATATGTTTACCTGATAGACCTTTTACTGTTTGACAATTATGATGTTAATATTTTACTTCTATTGAACTTTATCACGATTTCCATTGTTAATTGTAATGACATTAAATCCAAAAATCAGTGTTAAAATTGTCAGTTTTAACAAGTGATAAGTTAGGATGTTCAAATTGATTCAAGGCTGTTGTCTAGGCTTACAGATAAGATGCCAAGCTATCAGTGAAAAGGTCGTAGACTCTGGACATAGTTATCTTATGTACCCTTGACAAGTGTATTAAATAATATAACTACAAATTTAGTCATAAATTTAAATAACTAATTACTTGTTTACCATGAGTTTGCTAAATACATAATACACACCAATCAATCCTAGAAAGATCCATTCCCGTTGATTGACTGTAATACTTGAATGTTTTATATTTAAAAATAAGTATTATCCACTTTTCTGAATAAAAGAGGAAGATAATGTATTTCAACTCTCTTTAATTGTCTTGATTTTGTGTTCAATGTAGTCTTAAATAGATTAATTATACGTTAAAAGTGTCAATGGGTGATATACTTGTAGAGCTCCCAGTCAAGTTTAATTATCATCCACAACTTACCATTTTAAGTTCCATTGTGATGTTATGAAAGTGTACATAATGCACTTGACATAAACTCTCAAACCTATTCCAGCCATTTAGTTGCATATTCAAGTTTTTACTGTTACAAGTGTTGAACTACAGTATTCACATACAATGAGGTTACTAACCTGTTGTCAATCAGTCCTATATTGTCGTAGATTAGTTTCGGGGTTAAAACCCCATTTTCAAATCTTCTCTTCTATCGTCATATGTCAAACATATTCTCTTGCACTAGCCGTCGTCAAAATTACTTCACAAAAAACACATACAGAAACATTTAAAGTTACAAAATCATGTACATGAGTGCGAGGCCGGCCAAGGACAAACAAGACTAAGACAAACCAGCAATCCATCTAAAACGGCAGCCATTAGGCCTATTTTCACACCAGTTGAATGGTACAGTCATCTCCCAAAGACAAAAATTTTACTTTCAAATACTTGTGTCAACTACTGTAATTAAAAGTTGTATCCCACTGAGCAATATGTGTAGTAGTTACCTTACAACAACTGATAATCAAATATGAACTGTATATACACTTCTCTTAAGTCAACTCCCAGTAAGGCCAAGGAGCGAGAATTGCTGTTGTATCAGGCACCACGAAGTCTAAGCACAGTTGTCGAACATTTTCTACAAATCTATGTAAATGTCAACCAACTACTTCACCTATACAACATAGTTCTAGGTATAACTATCATTTGTAGATTTGGTGCGTTTGAAGCCCTCAAGACTAGATCGATGGATGAGCGAGGTAATCTGTCTCCGCAGATGAGGGTATTGTGTGGGCTGGGAGCTGGAATCTGCGAGGCTGTGTTTGCCGTAACCCCCATGGAAACAGTTAAGGTCAAGTTTATCAATGACCAGCGTTCTGCAAATCCTCGATTCAAAGGCTTCTTCCATGGTGTTAGCCTGATAGTGAAAGAACAAGGTAAAACTATATACTTTAGGATTATATACTTTTTTCTGAAACTAAGTATATAAGTGATTAATGGACGTTGAATTTTAGTATTAGTTGTATGAATTACAATTATTTATATTAATTTATACAGGGTGTCCATAAAAAACGTTTCAGGACTTTGGGAAATGGATCCCCATACTAAAGGGAAGAAAAAAGTTTATGGGAAGGTATGTCCGAAAATGCATATTTACCCAGATATCCGCCATTTTGTTTTTTATACAAAAATATTTTTATCTGTGAAGTTTTTTATTCGATGATTATGAAACTTGGTAAACATGTTACCATACACAAGACCTATTATAGAAAAAATAATAAAGTTGTTCCGATTGTTAATTTCAAAATGGCGGCCGTTTGAATTTTTCTAACTTAAATAACTCGAAAACGGCTAATTCTATGAAAAAATGCCAAGAATACTTTTTTTTAGCATTTTTAATTGCCTATCAAACAATACCAAGATCAAAAAGATCGGACAAAAGATAACTGAAATATTACATTTTCTGTAAAAATAAGGCAAAAATTGAGGGGTTCCCCGACTATCATTAACTATGATATTTCAGTTATCTTTTGTCCGATCTTTTTGATCTTGGTATTGTTTGATAGGCAATTAAAAATGCTAAAAAAAAGTATCCTAGACATTTTTCATAGAATTAGCCGTTTTCGAGTTATTTAAGTTAGAAAAATTCAAACGGCCGCCATTTTGAAATTTACAATCGGAACAACTTTATTATTTTTTCTATAATAGGTCTTGTGTATGGTAACATGTTTACCAAGTTTCATAATCATCGAATCAAAAACTTCACAGATAAAAATATTTTTGTATAAAAAACAAAATGGCGGATATCTGGGTAAATATTTATTTTCGGACATACCTTCCCATAAACTTTTTTCTTCCTTCTAGTATGGGGATCCATTTCCCAAAGTCCTGAAACGTTTTTTATGGACACCCTGTATAATATACAGTAGTAAATTTTCTGTTCAAAGACAATGATAGAAATTAACTTTTCCTTTATAAATTTACTTAAAATTCCCTAAATTTTATTATTTTTTTAAATATTTTCCAAAACATGAATGTTTCAAAAGGTTCAGACTTTACATCCAGTGTGATGTAGTTGTAGTTTTAGACTGGTTTCAATGGGTAGCACAACAGTAGCACTTAAAATCTACTTTTTACTTTTTCCCTCCTTACATATATGGGGTATTCATGTTTTTATTTTATAGTAATTTTCCTATAATAACCCATAAAATAATGGAAAAATCATAAAAATGAAATCTTCACAAAAAATGCTCAAACCAATTTGATCAAAATTAATGTGTTAAGGTCCTTATAATTCTAAACAAAATAGTTAGTTTGTTTCTCTGTCCCCATTGCTGAAAAATCGTGTTTCAAAAGTTATTACAACTTTTGTGATTCCCCCTGTAAAATTTCATAGTCCTACATAGTTGCTCCCACCGCTTATTCATTATAAGGTTTTTTTACATTAACATACCCTACTATGCTAAGGATTTAATATAAAATGGCTTTAATTGATTAGGCAGCAAAAGTCTGTTTTTTTAGGGTGTTTCAATTTTCTTTGGGGTAACTTACAACTTAAATAGTAAATGTATTCAAATTAATTCAAATAACCTCAATATGAATTGGTCTAGCTTGGCAATGATAACTGCTGTAATTTGTCCATCACTGTTTAGTGTTCCTCAATGAAATTGTCTGTTAAAGAGCATGATGCCATGGAAATTTGTCACTAAGTTTTCTAATACATTCGTTAAATAATATTTTTATTTCAATATAAAATCAGTGAAACTTAAATCCATCCTAACCTTCGATTCAAAATGTATGTTAAATTATTCTATAATGTTTACAGAATCGGTTACGCCATTGAGAAGTGAGCAGATAAATAAAATAAAAATTTTGCAAGTCCATTACATGATTTACAGGTTTGCTAGTAAACTGTGACAATTGTTTTGATATGAAACTAACACATGCACTCCTTTAATCGTTTTGATTTTCACAAACCTTACCCAAGTGCTCTCAAGACAAGCACCTAAACAAACAATATTAATCAAACAGCTATTTATAGGCCTACTGGATGATCAAATTGCAACAGAAATTTTCAAAGACTTACTTTCCTGCTTTTATATTTGATAGTTGGGTGTGTTGCTAGCCTATTGGTTAGTATCTCAGATTATTGTGCGAAAAAGACAAGGTTTAATTCACTACATATCCGCAAAAATTTGATAAGTTTAGTTTGCATAATCTTCTCTCAAGACCCTTTAATATTCTCTTTAGAAAAACTCCACTGGCAGAAACTGGAAAAAGCTGTTTCCTATTTAACTTTCAAGTATGTCAAGTATTTAACTTTTATTTCATTTTAGTGAACTTTCCCTAAAGGTGAGAAGCTATTACTGTATATGGCACGGAAAGACCTAGTTCCTTATCTTGTGATCAAATAAAAAAGTAAATTACTTTTTATTTGATCCCAAGAGGCCAAAAACATTAACTTATTCATTAACATTTTTATATATTCAATTAAATTCAAACCTTTTATTTAATACAACATCGTGCTAAATATTACAAATCCTGATGTGCACAAGGAAACATTTAGGTACATTTGGGTGAAAAAACCTATTAGGGACAGTTATAATTTATAACACTTTTTTACTGTTTTTCTTTTATGGAATTGTAATTGATGTAGAAAAAAGACTTTGTGGTAGTACATGATTAACTCTAAGTTATATAAGATTTATAGATGTATTAAATTTATTGTATGACCGGCACTACTACCTTCACATCAGTTATAAAAGTAGCGCCGGTCGCTTGTTTACTTGACCGACGCTAAGTCATGATGACAAACTATTATTTACTAGACAACCCAAATTTCCAGGATCACCATATTGGTTCCTATGAAACCTGTCCACCAGCATATTTTATCGAAGCAATATCAACATTTGACTGTTAATCATTGTGGCTTTACTTTTCCTGACCGATGCTACAGTATAAAAACATGAAACACCTGTTTATTAAAGTATTTTATAAATAATTACTTAACGGTAAATATTTAAATTTTGAAATCACGTACAATGGACCTCACTGACATCCCATTCACAACTGACAAGGAACTGGCGCTCTACCTGCCATGTAACGGGTAGAAACTTAAATTACAAATCTGGCAACCGGCACTACTTAACAGTGTGAAGACTAAGTTTTAAAGCGTTATATATCATTTTACAGATTATCTATGGTGTAATACTCATGTTTAGACGTTAGGATACGTTGTTTCGATAAATAAGATACCCAGTTGAAAAGTGTATTCTGCCTAGTTTACAATTAAAAACAACTTGGCATAATATATATATATAACTTAATTTAACTATAATAGCCTCAACTTATAAACATGGGAGTTTATGTTTAGCGAGACCTTAAGGACTGACTTAAGGTATGCGCAATTAAGTGTACATAATTGTTTTATTTTGGACATAATAATTTTGGCCGTATAGCCTTTAACAAAATGTGATTTATTCAGTATAGCTTTTTTTTGCTTTTTTCATAACAGATTCCCTTTTTGGCGGTTTGTAAATTCAACTATTATCGTATGAACAACATTTTGTTTATTAGATGGTATGGTATTCTATGAACAACTTGAACACCAAAATTTAAAACTATTGGTTCATCAATAGCAATTGCTAATTTTATTAACAATTTCAAGGATGTTTTCTTCTTCCATCTCTGGAACACCATTAATTTGAATATTATCCAGCTTACTTTATTGCTCCAAGTTTTCACACTGCTTCTTAATTAATGATACCTCTTTCTCAAATTTATCACATTTATCTTTTAAGTACGTTATTTTCACTAATAACTTCTTTCATTGTAACTGACATTTCTTATATGTCTAAACATATATATATATGTTCTATACATTTCTCTATATATGTTTATACATCTATATTAATATGTGTGTGTCTGTGTCTCTTTGTGTGTGTGTCCATAAAACAGATAACTCGAGTATTTTTCTAATTTTGATCCAATTTTTATGATATTTTGCATTAATGTGTAGGGCTGGATACACTTGAATCAATTGACGAACTAGCAATATCGAGTCATGATAAGGGGGTTTCACATTAAAAAAAATGTTTCTCTAATTTTACCCATAAAACATTAAAATGCCAAATTAAATATTAAATATATACAGCTCAAAAAAACAAATAATTTTGTGTTGCAGCCTTGTTGTAGTATTAAAGGTTACGGGGTAAAATCCAAACAAATGTACATTTAGGCTTAATATTCCCATGTTATTCTTATAGAGATAAAGAAAATTGCTTTGTTAGCTCTAGCTGACAAATCAAATCCTATGATCCTAGCTGTAGATCCTAGCTGACAAATGAGATCCTATCGTTAAATTGTGGAGTTATCGCCCTATAAATTAAGATACATGAAAATATTTTCAATTTTTAAATAGAAGAAATAGAGTTCCAGAAATTTATTATACACAACATATGACATGTGAAGGTTTTACATGGAAGAACCATTTCACAAATGGTGAAAATGTGTTACAAAGATAACATACTTTTATCTCAGGTGATAGAGATAATTTACTGTTTCATTTAGGTACCATTCATCTTGTATACTTTTGTACTCAAACTACTGTTCATCTTATGGAAACAAATTAATATCAACTAAAACACTCATAAAAATTGAAACTTTGGTGTGCTATAATTAATTCACTTTTTCATATTTTTTACAAAAATTTTCTTATTGTTTTGTTAATTCTTCTGCCATGAAGCAAATGTTCAACTATTTTTGCTTGGTCGGTATCAAAGCCTCTACTATTAGCCAATGACCAACCTTGACTCTTACTAACCCCAACCTTCTAATGATAACAAGTTCAAATGTATAATCGTGTTACTCAAGGTCTGGTACATCACTTATATTTAGATATTCCTCAAGTTTATTACTGCACAGGTGTCAAAATCAGATTTTTAATTGCACGAGTCAAGTTTTGATGATCATTTTCCCATGATGTAAATTTGTTCAGTTACAATCCTAATTTTAAGATAAATAATTTTGGCTTTTATGCTTTTTTTTATAAAGTAAAGCAAGATCACATTTTAAGCTATAAAACGGACCATATCAGTTTTAGTTTTCCACTGCAGTTACTAACAAGTAATGGCATGTAATTACACTGAGAATCGATTTAGCTCTGTATAAATATCTAAATAACAAAAATTATCCAATCTCTTACTCATTTTGATTTGAATAAAAATCAACACAAGAAGTATTTACCATTTACTGAATTTATGAATTATTTAACCAAACATTAAAATTTTCTTACCTTTAAGAAATCTTGGTTGGTTTCCCTATTACTTTGAAAAAGTTAGTTACAAATGGAAATTTGTCTAAAAAAAAGAGTAAGGATAGTTTACTTTCATTAGATTTAAAATAATGAGACATGTGACTTAACTTATGGGATTACTAAAGTAAATTAACTTTACAGCATAAAGTTCAGTGCATCACCTAAAAATAGCTCAAGGCCAGTTGTTGTGATTGGGAAACCGTTTAACCTTTAAATAAATTAAACATAAATTAATAAGTTTCATACCACATTTTGTTTTTTGCCCGTATGAACTAATTGACAATAATGGCATGAAATATTATAAATTATTTGTTGAGTACATGCTCTTCGAGTGTATACTTTGGCAGTGGCCTGGTGGATGCTGAAGGATTAGGCGACCCGCACACTCTCACGTGTCAGGGTCCAGCCTTTTTACCTGGCTTGACTCAGCCCTCTAGTACGCTCTAAAGATTTTTTAATTTGGTTCTGGAAGTTTATGGTTTTGTGATTTTTTAAAATCTCCTAATTAAGACATTAAAAATGAGTCTAAACACGATACAATTATATTGTGTTAAAAAGAATTACTGTTAATCTTAAAACTTCAATAACTGTGAACGTTTTATTTCGGACATAATAATTCAATTTGATGTATTACACTAACATTTTTATTTATTTTATATGATGGTATTAGGTTTGTTTTAGCGAATTTCCCTACAGGGAATCAGCTATTACCGTAGGTGGCACGGTAAGACCTGGGATATTGGAAGTGTTTTTTTTAGGGTTATTGGTTACAGAAAAAATATTTTTTTTAATATGCATGTTATTTTTATGGAAGATAAGTAATCTGTTGTAGTTTGCTTGTTCTTTTTTATGATGATTCAATTAATTATTTTGTACATACTGTACACGTATTATACTGTACATATTGATGTTTTGTTTTGTACAGGATATTAATTTTATTATTTATTTGTATAAGTAAAATTTTAGTAATTTTTTTAAAATTGTATCTTTTTAATTTTCTCATAACAGTAAATAGTGTCAGCACTTCTCTACCGTACAAAATGTATAACTTTGCTGAATATTTTCAACTCAACTGCAAGATAGTTTCAGTTTTTCCCTCCTAAAACCTTTATAATTATATCGTGTTTGTACTCTATTTCCTGCAAATTTTCATTTACATCGATATTTATACATGATACTGATACACTTCATAAACAAGAAATATTAAAATGTACAATATTTGGATACAGAGGCATTATATGAGTCATGCGCCACCGACCGACGATATGGCAGGTTCCTTTGTGCCTGTGCTGGTGAGTGCACGTGTGTTGGCGAAAGGTCGCGTAATCCTTTAGCGTCCACGAAGCCCCTGCCAAAGTATAAGTATTCAATCATTTTGGACAAAAAGGCACTTCATCAGTGCTTGCCTTTATTTTCTAACTATTTTGGCATTTAAAAATATTTTAATAGCCAATAGATGTTATTAATTCACCAAATATTATGTAGACATAAGTAATTTTAGTCCAAATTTTAAATAACTGGAACTAATTGAAGTTTAATTAAACTGGCTTGAGTAGGATGATAAATTAACTACAGTTGATTATTGATAATTCACTTGTTTTAAACCTTGGTAATTTTATTAGTTTTTCATTTATCATTTGATGATTTATCATTTGATGATTTTGTTATACATTGTAACCCTTGGTTGGAATATATAATTGATAGAATAGAAGAAATACCTTATCCAACCACAGTTGCTGGTATAACAACTAGTTTCATTGCTTAGAACATCGTCAGGTCATTGTATGCAACCACATCATCAATGTATTAATACATTGTGGCATGTCAAAAGATTCTTTAAAACACTGTCAGAATCACAATAGTAAAAACTAGTCATGTTGATCAAATTATTAAAATTGAATAAAAAGTGATAAAACTGGTTAAAACTGTAAAGGCTGGCCAGCACTGTCTTATCACTGTCACTGACTGAACTGTCATAACTGAACTGTATATATAAATTTGAACGAAGAGTGTTTTTGGCATCTGGAGTCATCAAAATGAAAAAGTAAATCGGTGCCGGGCCTAGGTCTTACTGTGCCACCCACAGCTTAGTATGGGTAATAGCTACTTCCCTACAAGGAAATTTGCTAAAAAAGCAAAGAGGAAATTGAATTTTAAACAGTTGCACAGTCAGTGAGTGGTCCATGCAACTATGTTCTTTTTAAACAAAAATAGGCTACAACTGGACCATAGATGGGATGATTACTTCAGTATCCATAAGTTAATGAGGATAAATTCCTTCAAATAATTTGGAAATCTTATTCAATCTGGCGAGGTAGTCAAATATTTGTTATTTGTTTATTTCAACTAAACTATGTTTATCCGTCAGGATTCCGAGGAGTCTATCAAGGACTGTCAGCCACCATCATGAAGCAAGGCAGTAACCAAGCCATCAGATTCTTTGTGATGGAGACATGCAAAGACAAATACAGAGGTGGGGACCCAACCAAACCTGTGCCCAAGATGGTTGTTGGAGCCTTTGGAGCTGTCGCGGGAGCAGCATCGGTCTTTGGAAACACTCCCATTGACGTTGTCAAAACAAGAATGCAGGGTCTGGAGGCATCTAAGTACAGTAGTACCTGGGACTGCTTTGTTAAGATATGGAAGAATGAGGGACCTAAAGCGTAAGTGTATAACCATCCAAACATGTATAAGAGTATATTAGAGCTCTTTTTCGGCCTCAGGTTTTCCTGCAGCTGTTTCATGAAATTCAATGTAAACTGTGTTTCTGATGGGTAAAGATAGTTGACTCAAGAACTACTCATGGTGCATCTATTTTAATCGTTATTTTAAATTACTATCAAGCTTGTAAATAAAGAATTGTATTATTTATTTTAAAACATTTTTATCACTCGACTTCATTTTTGTGTTAGGAAATTTAAATCCTCACACTTATTTCATTGAATTATTATTATTTGCTCAATCTGTAATTTATCAGATTTTAAGCTGGGGCTGGCGATTGCAGCTAATAATGGTTCCAAATTGCAATGTGCACTTTTAAGTTGATGTGCGTCCCAGGTTTATGACTTACCTGAGAAATAATAAGCTTATGATCAATAATGTTGATGTAATTTGCAGGTTCTACAAAGGAACAGTCCCACGGTTATCCAGAGTATGCTTGGATGTCGCTATTACTTTCATGATCTACGATTCATTCATGGATCTCTTCAAAAAAGTTTGGCCGTGAGGAGTCAGTCGTTTTTAGTATTTACGGTGTAGTTACTTGTTGAACTGTGTTTGTTGTACTTTATGTTGTTCTATCGTTATGTTAATATTTCAGAGATTTTATTTATGAAGGGATTTTAACAAGATTTTTTTGGTGATTGTATCAGAAAACTTTCGTTCCTGTCCAAAGCCAATAGTTTTTATCGGTGTTTGTGTTTTTAAAAATTCACTAACAGCTGTGATTTCTCCTAACAATTTAATAAGGCAAAGGATACGTATGACTGCCATCTCTCAGTGTGTCATTAAATAGGTGTAAGTTATTTTTATACATGTCAACGACTTAAGGTATTAGTGAAAATAGATATAAGATACAGACTGCGGGAGAAAAGGGTTCAATCAAGAGAAACTTTATCAATTTCATAAAATTTAATTCTATAAATTAAGTATATTATTCTATATTTTGACCAATCGAAGTATAAGAGTTAATAAAACTAAACCAGTGTGTGGCACAACTTCATTTCAATCTTTTGTGCTTAGTTTTATTGTTACCTAGCTTTTATGATATTTTTTTCATAAGCCATACTAACATTCCTTCTGTAAAATAGGTTTAAATTCTTTTGCATTTATTTTTTTATCAAAAATCATTGTTACCTATATATTTATTTATAAGCTTTGTTTCATACTTGTAAATTTGTGTACGTTTTGTTGTTGAAAATTTTTTGCATGAGTGGCATTACTATTTTTTTTAGTTTTGAAATAACAGGGTAATTGAACAAAATATAACATTCCATTTATAATTGTATCAACAGTATTTTAAGATTTGAAATGATCATATAAATTAATTAGGAAATCAATGAATGATCTTGCATTTATTTTTATTTTTTTATGTTATGGTTTAATATTACTGATTGGAGTTGTGCATGATTATTCATGTTTTTTAGGTTTTGTGGAATACAACAAAATGTAATAATTTTTTAACATTGTATGTTTGAGATGATATATTACATTATTGTAAAACAACACAGAAACACTGAAACTACTCGGGGTTGAAAAAGATCTGTCATATTTAATATTTGTATGCATAAAAATCAGTTTTTTGTTTGTCTTTGATGGCAATTTTCTTCCAAATATTTATTTTAATCTCGACATCTTGGGTTATCTTAATCTCTTTTCTAACAGTGTCAATTCAAAGTTGCTCACTTAATTCTATCTCTGTTTAACATATCTGCCAAACGGGTTTTTTTCATGCCATTCAACGAATTAGAAGCTTAAAAACAACTCTATTAGCCATTAGGTTTTATTTCAACTAGAGCTTATTAAACAAAGTAATTTTTCATGAAACACTAACAAACTGTACCACATGTGCCTAGAGTTCCTAAATTATTCTACTTTTCATACTGTATTTTCAACCGTGCGTGTGGGTGCAAATCACTCCTACATGAAGTGTAGTGTTTGAAGTCGAATGAGTGTTTAAGCATCACATCAATATTAATAATAAATTGGGAGACTGATTGTGCCTTACAATTGTATTCTCCAGATCAATTTTCTTTCATTAAAATTCCTAAGGAGGCAAATTTAAAAATTTTTCTTAAAGAAAAAAAGACTGATTTTAAGCATATATTTTTAAATTGTATTGTAATTATTTATATGTTTAGTAAGTCAATGCCATGTCAAATCAAAACAAGCAATATTGTTTTAAAAGTGAAGCTAAATTTCCATCACCTGTCAAATAATATACAAATGTTTTACTAATATAAGCTGTATCTTGTTTTAGTTCTTGACAACTAATTCGCATATTCAATTTTTTATGTTTGTGATTCTTATTTTATTGTAATGGTTATTAGGTGCACAAATGTATTAATTTTAAACTTTCAAATTTGTCTAAACTTATGGTTACTTAAGTAGGCTAATTGACAGTAGATGTTCAATATACTGTAAGCCATATAGGAATTATCATGGGTGTGTATAATTAAAAATGTTTTGTTGATTGGAACTTTGGAAAATCTAATTAAACTCCTCCACCAATGGTGGTTTCCAAAGTAAAATTCCAATATAATTTATATTGACTTCCTTAAGAATTTTCCGGATAAATGGAAACAGATGCACATTTTCCCCGTAGTTTTCAGTTCTAATGAGTTGAAGATTTTATTGGTGGAGTAAGGAATTCATGTTAATACAGTACAACTTCGTTAAGTTGGACTAGCTCGCACTGTAGCTTATCCTACATACCAAAAATTAGTTTTAGCAAAAAAAGAGCAGAAATTAAAAATATACAATAGTTTAAAATATTAGCAAATCACAAAAACCAATGACAATGACTCATCATGTAGGTGTGTAGTACTATAGTCAGGAAGCATCAGATGTATAGTCATGGTTAACAAACTTGGTTCAGCAAAAATGGCGGAAACTCGATCACAGCCTAATTATACGCTCATATGAAGCAATGACACTATTCTTATTCATTTATGTAGTTACATTTGCCCAAACATGTCTTGGTTATTTGGAGATTGGCCATGGTGGTGAGGGACGTAACGAGGTTGTACTAATGAAGTTGGTCAAATATATCTTTTTATGTTTTCAATCCTATTGTTTTTGACGATTGTGTTTTGACATTTAGGCCATCTTCAGCTCCTTGCCACACTAGGTTTAATAATTGAATCTTGGCTGTAGTGGTGTAGCAGCTGTGTTGGTTAGTCGTAAAAGGCACATTTTGACACGAAACATACAAAGATGACACAGACGATTATTATGACAGTGTCGCCGCAGTAACTTCCTCTCCGGCTCATATGTGCACACTTAATCGTCCTTAATGTCCTCCGCAAACAATAATTTTGGAAATATAAGTAAAATATATTTTATAATTCAGTTTGGTTACAAACCTTCAATTGTGAAGTGGTCAGTTGACCAACCAATCAACTGTGGTTGCATTGCATTATTTTGTTTATTTTACATGTCCAGCAGGCAGCAATACAAAAAGTGATTGGAGATTTGTACACAGTAAGCTTTAACTTCTCAATGATTTTGATATTCCATTGGTTGGGTTAAATAGTTTCTCAGTGTCTATTTCAAAATCACACTTCGGCCCAACATTTGCTGAGTGCTGAGAATAAACATAACACAGAGATACCATTTGTTCTTTGTAATTCTTTTTCAATGTTTCATACAAACTATTATCGTCTGCCGCTTTGTCATTAGAAGAATCTTGATGGAGGTGAATATGATTGAAAAGTACACATTTGTGCACTGTTACAAGTAATAAAAAGAAATTAAAAATATAATAGATACAAAAGTTTTACAGTAATAAGACTGGGATATTTCCCAACAGTCGTTAAAACATGTTCCTATTTATTTGAGTACTAGATACAACTAGAGCTGTACCCATTTAACTTGCACTGGTTGCCCTAATTAACATCAACTCATCACACAAACAATCAACATTTTATTATTTTACAGTACTGTGATATGGTAAATCACTTTATGTCTTTTGGCATAGCCACCTCTAATACACAAGGCCGCGATGTTCGAACTGGCAACACCGCACTCACCCGCAGCCTGGGTCCGGCACACACCTTAGGCTATAAACATCAATGAGTGTATTTCTGCTCTGTATCAATGAAGGAAAGTATGTAAATGACATTATTAGTGGATTTTAGGGTATGGTAAAATACACAAATTAGAATCTAGCTTGTTTATTTACAGTAGTGAAAAAAATGCAACATATACCACAATATGTCTAAAACTAAAAATACAAACATAATGTTTTTTTTTTTTTTTTTTGCTGCATTTATCATATTGTAAGTACGATGAATTTGGAAATGTATGGACATTACATATTCCCTTTGTTAATTTGATAATCTATCTATCTCTATATATAAATGCGAAATTCTGATGCACAGGTGATTACGTTTGCGAGTGGCTTATTAGAGCAATCCTTCAACCGATGGAATAGTTTTGTCAGACGGATTTACTGCAGAAATTTTGGAAGCATTTTTGATATTGTTATTTCATTGTGTTTCACCCACTATTTCAATTGTGCAAAAATAGTCTGGAGGTAACGTAAATTAATGAGTCCATTCATTATTGTTCAGTATTTCGTATAAGTCTCTGATGTAATATTATTTGTCAGGCAACTCAGCACTGCTTTATTTCAATTTTCTATCGTTATCCCTTCCACAGAGATAGAGAGAGGTCCCGTTATTCTATAACATTACATGCTTAAAGGGGTCTAAGTATTCCCTAATTGGTGAACTAAAATATAGCAATAAATTTATTGGTCGAGACGGTCATATGTGACCACTGGACGTGTCCATTCCCGAAACCCACAAGCATCAGTCTTTCGGAAAAGCTCCTTGATGTAACACTCCTGTTCATCAAGTCTCTAAAAGAAACACTCCATTAAGAGAATATACCTGCACCTGGTAAACTTACAGTACAGTTACTTTACGGATATTTTTGTTTTTCAAGCCCTTAAAAATTGATTGGAAACCAGTTGGGAAATTTTATTTTTTACAGTCAAAAATGGGGAAACCTCCATTTATCCCATAAAACCCCCTATTTACACTTGTTCCCAAAGTCTGATCATGACGCCATTGCCATTTAAGTTTATTCCCCGCCCTACACATTAGCAATATGTCATCAAAATCGGACAAGACGTATGCTATATATAGCCTATAGAGATAAACCTATAATTTTTTCATATAAATATATTTATATTCAAACAAATAGTGTTTTTGGCCTCATTAGGGACATAAAAGTGAAAAAAAGCTCTAGGTCCTACCGTGCCACCTACGGTAATAGCTAATTCCCTACAAGGAAATTCGCTTAAAACTAAACCGAATACCTTAAACCATATGGAACACGGTGAAACTGTCCAAAAAACAAAACAGCTATCCTTAATCTTTAACTATATATACAACAAGGTCAAATTGCATAATGGTGTTTATTTATTCTATGATGATACTTAGGACTACATCAAATCCAGGCTTCAGATTTTGCCATAGAGAAGTCTATTTGCAACTATAACAGGTTACGTACCTTGACGTCCACAATTCCTTAGTCGGTGTCTGTTGACTATAGTTTCGACTACTACGTAGTCATTATCAAAACAGAACGTTAAAATAATTACATTCATTATTTTATTACATTATTTTAACGTTCTGTTTTGATAATGACTACGTAGTAGTCGAAACTATAGTCAACAGACACCGACTAAGGAATTGTGGACGTCAAGGTACGTAACCTGTTATAATTGATTACCAATTCCGGAAGGCTTCAACATGAATCTATTTGCAACGTGTTCAATCATAGACTAACCAACACGAGGAAGTATGTTTTATCTATGGTTCAAGACAATAATCAGACATAAATTAAAATCTAGCTCAATGCTCATGGCTTCTACAACATTTCCATATAACGCTGAAGAAGTGTATATTAAGGATCATAATGTCTAAAATCAGGCGTCTTCAATCCTAGCAGGATAAAACTACGAAAGGGGATTGCGGTCTCCAAGTGTAAATGCTAAACTTTGATTGATCATAGAGAGATACATTGAACTCGCTCTCAAACTTACCATAATGTAACACACATCTATGCAGGCATTGATTATATATATTCCCAAGGGAGAAATGTATATTTAATGACACAGATTTCAGATTTACTATTGTAATGAAAAATCTACTTGCACTTTTCAAAATCAATTATATCTATCAGTAGTAAATAATATTTGTTAATGCGATACGGTGTATATATACACTACATACATTATAGCTCTTTACATTTTTTATGTTGGCTGCATTGGAATTAGGTTTATCCGGTAGATTGTCTTGTTTTCTACCGCTACTCCCGTTCAAATTTCCGTATTTGTTTCGAGTTGCGTTTGTTTCTGGTAAGTTTTAAGATACGTATTTAAATTTAATACTAAGTTTATATTTGAAAATAGTAAACTTAAAATGTTTATTGCGATTAGCTTTTCAATTTGATATATTAAAATATTTACCTGTACAAAGGCCAATTATTGTTTATGTTGAGCCTATTTATTAAAATATGTCTATAATAAGTCATAGCCTATCTGCCAATCTTACCTTTTGTCAATTCAAGTCTTACCTTTTATTAATTTCTGATAGGCTAGGTACTGGAAAATTATGTATAGGCTAGTAAATAGTTCTCTTACTTTATACATAATGTATATTTACATAGGCTATCTTAAAATTAATTAATAGGCCTACCCAATCTCAACCATGCTAATAAAATGGCTGCCCTAGTATAGGCCTACTTAATGTTAGCCTATAAAACCAAATAAAAATTATTTTTTATTTTATTTGACATTTCAACAGACAACTCCATTTTTACAGTTTTGAACCATATGAATGAATTCAAGACACTGACGAACATGCGTAAATGTATAAACAAAAATGTGTGAAGTATAGATGGCAATAAAATGACAAATTAATTTTAGTGCTTGCAGTTGATGATAAATTGTATAAGCTATAATGGGTAGACTTCCGTATCTGTTGGCACAAATGACCAAATTAAAATAGGCCTATCGATTATTCAATTGTTTCATTCGATACATCGTTTGGTTAACCAAACGTTCTACCAATACGGAACGTTCTACGTTGGTAGAACGTTCCAGGTTCTAGGTTAACCTTACCTAACTAACCAAAAGATATATTGAATAATCGATATATCGATTGATATTTTCATTAGGTTGTTTGTGCCAACAGATACGGAAGTCTACCGGCTATAATAAATAACAAAACCAATACCTACCTGAAGAAATTTATAAACTACCGATTTCTAATATAATCTGAGTACCGTAGTTAAAAATATAATGTAGACTAAAAGCATTTTGTAAAATAAAAAATTAAAGAATCGGGCAAAATAGGCTCTTGGGGAAAATAGGTTATGTTGGCCATTAAACAAGAGATTTATGGATTTTAAGGCTTACCATTGGACGTGCATTAATGCATCATAATTTATTGCATATCTACTCAAACGTACACTTACACATGTATGTTCACTTACAGTTGACTGGAGTAATTTAAACAAGTAATAATTGTTAATAATAATGATAATTCGGTTAACTTATAGTAGTAAAATATCCACTTTTAAGGTAATATTTGTAAGAACACAATCCATGGTATTTAAAAAAAATTAGTTTGAAAGTATTCTGTTTAAATGAAAAATAGTTATTTTCTTTTTCCTTTTTGTAACATATCAGAGTCTGGCAAACTTATTTTGCAATCTTTCATTAGATATCCCAGTAGTTATTCATGAAATCATCGGAGGTGTATACAGAACATTCAACTCCATAAGGTGTTAGACTGTATTTGAAATTTGAATTGCTTCTTTGTTTCTTCTTATTTTTTAAATTCCCTGGACCTTGTAACAGGGGGGGGGGGTTGGTACTAATTTTACACCTGTTTTTGAGCAAAACTCAAAAGTCCCTGTCATTACTTAAAATTAAAAGTTATAGCGATTTTTGAAATAGGAACACACCCTTCTTTGTAACAAGATTTAGATTTTTGGATAATCTAAAACAATTGACATTAAGACTTACACATAAATTTTAACCTTCTTATCTATTTCAGGTGATTTTAACCATGTCCAACCACACAAACATTGCAAGATGTAAGAGCCCAGCAGGTCATGTAAGGCACCAACCAAGAGCTGCTGGGAACACCGGAGACCAGGTATCACCGAGAAGAACATCTGTCAGACTTCCACTTACCCGTCGCGATCTGTTGAAGCCGGGCAGTAGATTCTGGCTAGGAATAGATAACCTACGCCAGTCTAAGCGCCTGACAGCAAAACCTCCTATATATCCAAAAAATCACCCATCCACAGTAGAACCCAAAGTGGTTGATAACAAAAGTAGGTTAAAAATAGGGTTACTCATTTGTAAACCCTACTTCTAGTTATATCACAGCTCAGGGGCTAAAAATTGGATTTTAAAATATTAAAGGTTATGTCTTACATTGTTTATTAGCAAAATTTGATTGATTGAGAACATGGTTTTGGGCGTCTGAGCGTCACTGGACATAAGGCACCTGATAAATTGCTGCTTTTACCTAGTGTGAAATAGGGCAATGTCTGCCCGTCACCATGGTTCCAAGGGTGTTTTCCCTTAACTTACCTATTTTTTACTTAAATAGCATCTGACTTCAATAGCAAATTATCTGCAATCTTCTCAGACTGGCATTAAAACTTTCTAATGGTATTAGGCAATCAGCTTAATCTCAGGTGGAAAAGTTGATTTATTATTTCCAGTACAGTTGGTCCAGTGTAGTAATTGTTTGTTTCTAAAAAAATGGACGAGAAAGTTCAGCAGAAAATTATGAACTATTTTAAGGCTTGGTAAAATTCAAAGCCAACATTTTTTTCTGAGTCATATTTACCTCTATCTTTATTCAACAATGCAGTAAAGTATGTTATCTCAATACATGGTATTTTCATGAGATCAGTTTCACATCACTGCCCAGAAATAAATATTAATATAAATATTCAGATTATTTATTGTCTTTGAGAGTCAACTAGACTTACAAACCAATTATGGCCAAACCTTTTTTTAATATTTATATTAAGAACAAGATTATAATCCTTTATTTATATGACTGAAATATTGGCCAAACTCCATACAGTGTAATAGCAAAATTAAAATCTGTAAAAAACCTATATACAGTGTACTTGTTTTACTCTTTGAACTTATTCCGACTTTCAACTATCTGTACGCAAGTTTGACAACAAAACCTGCTGAACACTATACCTGACAGCCTGGGAGTCAATTTTATAACTACGGTTGGGTTTCTCGGTCTGGCCTATTGTGCAACTCAAGAGGAGTTTACTTGTCTGTGGCCAGAAGCAAACCTAAACAGTGAGGACCGAAGTTGATGATGGGGCGGGTTGCACCTCAAATCAGCCATTTAGCAATTTGTTGCTTGTGTGTGTCACCAGCTAGTTTGAAAATCATTAGGATGTTATGTCCGTAAGATGAGGGAAAACACAGTGGAAATGGATATAACTAAATCACTGAATAGAGTTCAAAGAGTTAAAATACTTTTTCCTACAGTTACCTAACAATGTACATGTTCTCTCACTGATTTGAGAAAGCAAAGTGGCCAATTCGCTCACCAGTGAGACAATGTTAACATTGTCTCACTCTAATTACTTTGTCTCACTCCAGATTTGCAACGTGAAGGCATGAAATAGTGAGCGCGTAACATGCAGGCAACGTCGTATGCGCGCGAAATACGTTGGCAGCACTGGCTGTAAATCAGCTGGTCAGCTGTTGTACTGTTGTATTTGTCACTTCACATTAAATGTTATATTAAAAGTTCACTTCTGTGTAAAAAATAGGTTATGTTTCTTCACAAATGTTTTTGTTTTATGGTAACTGTAGGAAAAGTATAATGTGCAACTTGAGTTCAAAGTACAATTGCCTCACTCGAGAAACCATTCCTCACTCGCCTACGGCTCGTGAGTAAGGATTTCTCTCGAGTGAGTCAATTGCTCACTTTTCTCACTAGTTGCACAAATAACTATTAACTTCTTAAATTTTAATTGGATCTTCTTTCTGTTGATTAGCTGAGGATCAGCCCCTCTACACAACAAGCAATGAGGATAACAATCAAACAGGCCTCATTGAAACAATAAACAGGGGCACTAGTGAAGCATTAGTCAGAAGAATCTTTGCTAGAAGTCAAGTTTATCATCGTAATTTTTCTAGGCTCAATAAAAGATTGAGGCGAGGACCAAGGGCACCCCAGTCACTCAGAAAAGTGCCCCAGACAATTTGGCCTGTAAAGAAGCTGAGAACTCCGACCAATCGCCCATCATCAGCGAACCTTGAAGCCAACAATTCTTTCAAAAATTAGTTTTGTATTTTTGTTTTATCAAAGTTGTTTGTTTTTAAGTAAATGTAGTTTGTTGTTTTAAATAATTGTTAAACAAAAACATTGTACAGCATGAAAAAGTGTGTGAGAAAAGTGTGATAATTTTTGGGAAAATAATATATAATTAATATAAATTAAGTGAAAAGTTCTGTGACAGGTAATATTTTTCACAAATAACTGATGACTATAAATAATTGTAACTTGCAATTGAAGGTTTAATAAATATCTTGTTATAAATCAATCTTTCAGTACCTTGAACCCAATTTATTTATGACCAAAAACAAGCTGCATAGTAAACATACCCTACTGGCATTCAGTCATAAGAAGATAGAGGGTTGCTTGAGCATTGAGAGAAGGGAATATGATGAAGAGGGATATTTCATAGATTTGGTACAAACGGAAACCTATGGCTAAATTGACATCTATTGCTCAAACTTAAGATTTTAATGTCACAGTAATATAGAGTTTACACTCTTTTATTTCTGAAGATGGCTTTAAAATATGTATATTTTGACATATTTTGGTGAGTCGGTTGCTCAGTCCGTAGCGTCACGGATTTCGGGTCCATGGCAGCGATTCCGTGGGTTCGGATCCTGGTCACTGCCGCAAACATTTTATCAGTACAGTTCACCTTCGTACTGTACCGGCTCCCCCTTGCTTTGCTGGATACGTTCAACAACTCTTATCATGGGTAAGCAGTCGGAGTTACTATGGTTTTTAAGGGGAAAATCACAATTTGCAATAACTTTTGAACCATAATTTTTACAGCAGTTAGGGTTTTACTTAGTGACTTAAAAATGTTCAGTAACAGTAACTACTGAGCCACAACATTTAATGCTGTTAAAATGTTAACTCTTTCAAACTAGATGAGTTTTTAAATAACTAACGGCCTTAAATTTAATATTTGCCAACAGAAATGATGGTGTTTTCAACATCATTGTATGTATTGGCAGAAATTGTAATATAAGGATTAGTTTTAAGAAGTGACGCATGTTCAATGTACTTACGCTACAAAACAATGAATAAAGAATGTTTTGACTTTGACTTTGAAACAGAAATCTCAGAAAGTAATGAATTAAGGAAGAAAAAATCATGTACAAAATACATTGTTTACAATTTATTCATAAAAAAAACTTAAACAAAGGAACCTTGAGAATGTAACTTTCTCCTCCAGTTGCAAGTAAAATATTATAATAACAAAGTCTCCTCATGAAGAAAAACTAATATTTTATAACTATAGTACATTGGTAAAAAAAGGCTTGGATTTCTACCTTAGGCCTGAAGTATTTGACTCCTGTAATTCTCATATTCGTTAGCATAACTGCTAGCTGCTGACATTTTCATACATAATTTTAATGATTCTATGTAAATACAATGTTTTTTATCAGTAGTAACCTGAGTAGCAGTGACATGATCATTATTTATTACGTATACCAACTGAGCCCACGCCTTCACTCCACTTTACACAACGAAGTAATCCTCCTAATTGAGCAGATCTTAATGATATCAGAATTTTACAGCCCAGACACCAGCATATAGTTGTCGAAGGCTTACAATTAGGAACGGGTGATTATTTTGTCAAAAACATTCCTGGTTTTTCTATTAACTTATCATTACTAAAAGTGGCAACTACTTGAAAAATAGTTTAAAGATTCTGAGATATTAACAATCACTGCACAAGGTGTCCAAAAAAACTGAACAATTTGAGGCAGAAAAAAATCTATTAGGAGTACATAGATATTTGTTGAAAATGACATATGATAGAGGAACTCATAGTTTTTTTTAACATGATTTACATGTATCAGCTGATCCATTGTTGTCTTTTGAACCTTTAAACATCAAAACATAACCTACAGTAAGGCAGGCGTTATGAACGTGCAAGCGAAAGCTCAGTGTGTTGAATGGTACATTGAAACATAATCTGATATTTTAGAGCAAAGAAGATTTAGAAAACACGATGGTCGACATCCTTCATCAAGGAACACCATCCAAGAATGATGAGTTTATTTTGACTGGAAGCATAAAACACTTGAAAGTTAATGGTAGGCCTAAGCTCCCAGATGAAGTTGTAGAACATGTGCATCAAGGATTCCTTCTTAGTCCTCAAAAATCTGTCCGCATCGCAGCATGTGAATTAAATTTGTTAAAATCGAGTGTTCACCGAGTGAGTACTAAAGAAAAACCTTAATATGAAAGCTTATATTGTTTATTTTACAACAAATTACCCCAGATGACAAACTGAAATGTAAAGAAGACTTTGCAGCTACTGTGCTTGATCGTATGTTTGTTGATGACTTTTAAAAAAAGATAGTGTTTTCCGACGAAACCACATTCCATGTTCGTGGAAAAGTTAATAAAGATAATATTCGAATATGGGGCATTGAAAAGCCATATGAATTTCGAGAAGAGAACATATTCGAGAAAGCCCCAAGTTGAATGGCAACATTTATCTAGACATGCTAGAAAACAGACCTACAGCCCAATGTGTTTTTACAACAAGATGGAGCCCCACCACATTGGAAGTTTTTTGTCAGAGAGTCACTTGACAACTCCTTCCCTTTACAATGGATTGGGTGTGACGGACAGTCTGATACGCTGGCCTCCACGGTCCCCCGACCTAACATCCTGTGACTTTTTTGTCTGGGGCTTTGTCAAAGACCAAGTTTACAAGTCGTATCCAATGTTCGAGAATTCAGATTGAGAATCAATGCAGCCTTCAGCAACATCACAGATGAAATGAGACATAGAGTGTGGTCAAAGATAGATAACCATATTGACTATATTTTTGCCAACAATGGGAATAATGTTGAAGTTGAAGTACATTAACAAACATTATATTAATGATATCTTAAGAATAAGTGTGTCACTTTTTATTTTAAAACATTTCCATATGTGTGTAATTAAAATAATTACAATCCAACAAAGTTGTTCAGTTTCCTTTGGGACACGGTGTATTTGTAGAGCATAGGAGTACTATTAGCCTATACAAAACACAAACAGGAGAACAGATTTGTAAATAATATTTATGAACAACTAAAATGTATGAGCATAGTTTGAAAAAAAATAATCAAAGGGTAAAAAATGGTAAACCTCACTGTTTATTTTTAAATTGTTTCTAAGACTTCTTTATGAAATCTAACTACAACACTAATCAATGAAACTATAAATAAAATTTACATTAACAGCTGATATGGTTTTTAGACAATAGGACATTGTTTCTTTAGGGTCATGAACTGTTATTAGTTTGCTCGGTCCTAATATCTTCTCATTTAATTATTGTCTTTTCTTTAGAATTGGAAAAATATATATATTCAAAATTTAGATGGTCTATTAATGACTTTTCATCGGTGACATATTTACACAACATTTTGACAAATAGCCATGTTATAAAGGAATTGGGCGCATCTTCACGATGTGATGTCGATAATCTTCGCCTTCTTCAGGAACTCCTACTTTTAATCCATCTTCACTGAAACATTAACAAAATGAAATGAGTATCTACTTTCAATAATAAATTCACAGAGCATTCTTTAAAGTTTAAAACTTTTGTTTTCCATCAACAATAAAAGGGCCTTTTACAATAAAATTGCGTAATAAATATCACCGTAATTATGGGTGATGTTGAACTACGTATGTCGTTCTCAGAATTCATGGATTACCTGAATTAATTGGTTGTGCTGTGCATGTGGCTTCGTCAAGGGTAGTCTACAAACTGTGCAGTTTACAAATTGTCCAAAATTAATAATTATGCTGGTTTATAAAGTAAATATGATTGTCTGACTATACTAAATATGCAATTTAAGAAATTTAATGTGAACGCATAAAATAAAATACTTTCAGCAAACAAAAGCTCAAACCCATCCTATTTTAAATTCTAGGTATGCTTTGACTTTATGAGAAATGTATCTCTTGTTCCTTAACCAGGGTTTCCACAACAATTTCTAAATTGATTTTACTACAATATACTTTTTTACTATAACTTCTAATACAACATTTGATTTTAAAATTTTGCCTGCAATATCCACAAAGCGACACTTGCACTCTTTTTTTATTATTTGAATAACGAATATAGCTAACAAATAGAGTTACAATAATAGTAAAATGGTCTCATGTTTATTGATATTAACGAATAATGAAGTAACTTACAATGTATGGAACATATAAAATTAACAGTCAATCCTATGCTCACATACTGGATTATCTGTGGAACTAAAGAAAAGAATATGGCTACTGTATTTGTGTAATAAGAGCGCTATTTGTGTATATCTGTTACAATGCACTCAGCATAGCAACGCTGGTGGCGCTGCCTACGAAT
This sequence comes from Macrosteles quadrilineatus, assembly GCF_028750875.1. Classification (NCBI taxonomy): domain Eukaryota; kingdom Metazoa; phylum Arthropoda; class Insecta; order Hemiptera; family Cicadellidae; genus Macrosteles; species Macrosteles quadrilineatus. Next base: position 75,011,059 of record NW_026542600.1, on the reverse strand, counting down.
TGACAGGCAAAGCTCTCTCAAAGTACTTACCGCTTTTTACCATGCGGTTGGCATTCTGGGTTATAGTAGTATGTTCTCTGTGCCTAGACGTATTACCGGATGTTGGTCTTTTATAGAAACGCTAACAGTAAAATTCATCTGATTTAGAGAGCGGGAATCAATAAAGCGGAAATGAGCTATTTTGTGTACTTTTTACAGGTGTGGCAATGTGATCATTTCCATGTAGTGGTAGGAAAAATATTGACCATCCTACCACCAAAAAATACGTCCTACCAGAAAAATATTCACTGTGTAAATGTTCTTAACAAACCTTTTTTTACCCTTCATCATAAATTATTATCAAAAAGATTACTTTGATTGAGAACATTTACAAATTATTTGAAATTGTGGTTATAAAGTTGCCATAAGATTAAACTAATTTAACTGTAAGAGTAATGTTAACATTGCTTAATTTTAAATTATAAACAATCAAGACAGCATTTTGGAGTCAAACATTCATAGCTTTTTCAAACACATTACTATGTTTTGTATATTTTTCAATAACTTTTATCGTTATAGGCCTAGGACACTTTCCCTGACTTTCAGCCTTTTTTCATACACCTTTGAGATCTTATACCTATTTCTCTATCCTTACCTGACCTTCCTTAACATTCTAGGTTTGTGTAAACCCAGTGTTAATATACAGTGTTAGCAAAACGGGAGTGATGGAGACCAGGTCAAGTCCCTTCAAACGCATGCACCCACACAGCACAGAAAACATACTACTATAACCCAGAATGCTAACAGCATGATAAAAAGCATAAAGCACTCGGATAGAGCTTTGACTGTCAACTCGTAGGCAGCGCCACCAGCGTTGCTATGCTGGTGGCACTGCCTAAAAATTTACAGGCAAAGCTCTTTCTGAGTACTTAACGCTTTTTACCATGCGGTGAGCATTCTGGGTTGTAGTAGTATGTTTTCTGTGCCCACAGGTCTCCATCGGCACTCCTGTTTTGCTAACACTATAGTGCTCAATTAAAATATACTTTAAACCAACTTATTTTAAAGTTTTATTCACATGAAGAATTTTTACCTGTTTACTTCCAACTCCAGATAACATGGATCAGGTAGTCCTTCCAGTTGCAACTGAAAAAAACATTTTTTTTTTATATTTGGGTTGCAACAAGCTATACATCAAGATAGCCTCAACCTCAAACAGATTTAATAATGAAGCTCTTTTATGGTACAAATTGTGTAATTCACCCTGTTTAGGATAGGCCCTGGCTATTTAGTATTTAGAACATTACATTTCAAGGCTTGGATGTAGGTGTTTACGGTATAAACAAGATAGTATTAGACTTTCCGAAGCATAGGATTTCATGTGAATACTGTAAACACCTTCCTACATGAGTCGCATATTATATTTTTCACAACAATACCAAGAGCAAAAACAGTTAAGTGGTCTAAGGGCAGGGGACAGCACCGTAAAATAAGGGTATCCAGTGTCGCTCAAATCTAGTGGCTGAGTTGACCTGTCTATTATTTATGAAGAGGAAATCCAGTTTTAACCATACATGTTTTGGCCTTTTCTGATAATTTACTTTGTGACTTATGTTACAAGTAAGCACTTGTCAACCAAACAAATCAAACAAATTATAAATCTTTCTTTGTGATTGACAAAGTGGTCCGTGACCATTAAATATTTAAATTGTATGTGTGTATATACAAATGTGTTTCTTACTAAGCAGACTCCCCCCCCCCTATAGAAGTAAGCTTGCTCTCCCTACAACAAATCAAATAAGTTATAAATATTACTTAACTAAGAATGTATACCAACCTGTCCTCTCAAAATGGTCTGATCAGTTTCAAACTGTGAGAATGTGAGGGTGACCAGTTCCTCAGGAGAAGATACTCTCATGGTCTTGTGGATGGGGAGAAAAAGTCCACTCTCCAGTTCATGGCGATCAGATTGCGCCCCTTCAACCTGCATCAACCATCCAATTTGTATACAAGTTCTGGTAAGTGACTTGACATTTTTATTATTTTTGTTTTTGTTAACTACCGGTACCGCCCACTTACAATTTAGCCTAAGCCACACTGATTATGATTTTCTTTGTGTACGGTTATCTATTGGTGATGATAGGTTTATGTTGTTTCAGATAAACTGATTATTACAGGTAATATGTGTTTTTCACTAATAACTTATGGGAAATGTAAACAATCCTTGAAACAAAAGTGAAATTAGCTACTATTTTTATTTTTTCATAAACAATTATCATGACTAGTCAATAGTCATGTTTTAACACATGTCTTGTATGTTGCCAATAACAGTAGGCCTATAAGGTTTTGGTAAATTTGCTTATTACACAGGGTGCTTTTATTATTTATATACAGGGTGGAAAAAAGTCCTGGGACAGTGGAATATAACAAAAATAATCAAGATAGAGCTACAAAGTTACTGGGCAAAAAAACCATTTAAACACATTATTCAGTGAACCACTACTTCCTCAGGGGGACTAGGGGTCAGAAGAAAATCTTAAATTTAAGCATAGGTTGATATGTACATCCAATTAAAGGCCTTAGCTAGTAGAATCGTGTAGAATACATTGCCGCAAATTTGAACTGAAACGGAAAACCAAGTCAAAAATGGCAATAGTCCAACAATTTCTTGAATGTACCATTTTAAAACTTTGGACAGCTGCCACTTTTTACTCAGTGTTTTTTTTTTTTTCAGCTGAAATTTGTGAGTGTGATGTGACCACTCATGGTACATTCCACCGGGCCATACCTCACCAACACGACGTGGCGCGGAGCAACAATGGGAAAAAATTAAAATATCATAACATTCATATACACGGCCTCACAAAAATTTTCATAACTTTGTTGTTTTTTAACTGATCTTTACAAGTTAAAAACCGTTGGATTTTTCATTAAATTTCCTAAAAACGCTTATTCTTAATATTTTTTAAATCATCACTTAATTCCAAGATATTTACAGGGTATATTTCCATTTTAAAATTCAATACCAATTCCAGACTTTTCAAGACTAATTCCAGATTTTTCAAGACTAGTTTTTTTCAACAATTAGTCGACCAATTAGTCGAAACAATGTGTCGATACCAAAATTGATCAATTCTCGCCCTCGGTTCTTGATACCAATTTTTATAGGTTTACAAAATTTTTTAAATAATTTGGTCATACTAAACCAACCCCTGTATTGATATCAAAAGAAAATGCAGCAATGAAAAATTTTAATTGGCCAATTTATGTTGGAACCCTTCTCAACACAGTAAATAAAAAATAACTACCATATCAAAGGTAAATGAAGATCTAACGACAAAAATCATATTTTATTATAACTAGAAGTGTGCCAGCCTGATATTTTCAATCAAGCCAAACTAGAGGTAATAGGAGACATCACGGTCGACTTCTGAGATTACTGTGAAATCCGGAATATATTCCCCAGTCACGGAAACATCATCACTATCTGTCTTGAACGCTGCAAAATCCTGAATATCAACAGAATCGCCATAATTGTCTCCCACAGTCCCAGAAACATTATACGACTCAAAATCACAAATATCTCCCAAGGTCATGTGGACAATATTGATATGAAACTGATTTGTCAGCTGTTCTAGTATTTAAGATGCCTTTTGCAGTTCAGTTCAGAATACAATTTGTCTTTGCTCTATTGCTACCAGCTTGTGTGTAAACAACAGGGTTGTTATAAACAATAACAATGACACAAAAAATGTCAGCATTTTCAAAAATACAGTGCCAAAAGTTCCAATTTTGAAACTTTTGAATCCCGAAACTCGCCTATCGAATCTCGAAACCGAAACTTTGTCAAAGTTTTGATGGTTTTAAGATTTGGTTTTGACACATCACTAGTCTTAACCGATAGCAGCAAAATTATGATCATCTTCCATGGTCGTGTAGTCATCATCATCGACTCCCGCGGTCACGGAAACGTCACCGTTGTCTTGCGCGATCGTGGAAAATCCACGAAAATCCAAAATGGGATGATTTTTACTAGAATAATCATACTAACGGACATGGATTTGAACGTACAGGTTTGGCCTCAGTGGACATCAAAACACAAAAGTAAATTGGTCCCGAGTCTAGGTAACAGACATGAAACCTATAGTAATAGCTTATTCCCTAAATAGGAAATTTGTAATACAAAAGAGAGGCATGATCCACACTTATGAGGCTGTAATTTTAAAGGACTGGAGTGTGAGGAAAACCTTTATTGTGATAGCAAATTCCAGAACGGGAATTTCAAGTTGATCTGGAAGGAAGTTGTCGCCCATATTGTTGTCAGCTATGTAGCCTGCTTGGCGAGCAGCACCACAGGCCAACACCTCGTCATAGTTTACACCAGTCAGCAGCGGTACAATTTTGGTTTTAGATTCTTGAAATATTTCTGATATGTACTTTCTCAGTTTAGGCATTTTCATTGGCCCACCACAAAGTAAGACCTGAAAGAAGAAAGTGAGAGACAGGTAGTTAAAGAGGGTCACAATGATTTTAAATATAGTCAATAGTTTTCTTCAATCGTCCATATTGGGGACTAGAACAAACTTTAAACACTACATTTCAAAGTCAAAGGGACACAGTTAACTTTATGATAATAGTTGCAGTAGGTTTAGTTTTTGTCAATCAATCAATTTATTTATCATACACAAAATTTATACATACACGTGATACAATATGTGCAAAAACCATACAAGGGTTGTCTGCACCAACATGTTATGAAAATATGTTTTTTAATTAATATAAAGTGCAATCAGCAATCAACACAGTTCTTTGAGTGTCCTGCACATTTTTTCTGAGAATTATACCATGTGTAATTTCAATTATAAACAAAGCACTGATGGTTGATTTTAAATCTAAAGGAAAAACAAATAAATATAAAATATCAACAAACAAATAATAAAAACAGCAACACAGGCTGACCTATGGTCCTCCTGACCAAATCCAAGCCCTAGCAGAACCCAGACCAAATTGGTTCCTGGTTCAGCAAATCTCGCTGTTATTTGCGTTTGTTATTTTGTCATTGTTCATTGAAAGGGAGATTTTCACTCAACCACCTACCCTACTCTATACCTGGATCAGAGTGACTTTTATTGGTGTAGTGCACCAAAATTAAGACTTGGTTAGCAGCATAGCGCTTTGATTATAACTAACACCTCCAATCGCATGTCACCAGGTGGCTGAGCTCTCGGGCAACGAAATCCTATGACATAGGAATTGAATTTCAAAGCTCGTTCAACGCTTTGGTAAATGTCTCTATTTGTTTGGGGGCTGTGTGGAAATGTAGAATATTAGTTTCTCTTTCAATTGTTTATAAGATAAATATTTATTCTTATATAATCTCAACATGGTGTGCCTAAATCCCGCCAAATTTAAAGTGTAAGCATTGAACATTAAATGACAATATAACCTAGTTAGTAGTTATGCGGTAGTAATTTTTCATAGAGCCTTACAACTGAATAAAATGTGTTGTAAGAATTTTAGTCTATCAACATAAGAAATCAAAGTAATAATTACCATTGTAACATCATCAGGAGTCAAATTCTGCCTGGAGAGGACCGAATGCAGTGGTTTGGCAAATTCAACAAGGAACGGGTTCAATAAGGATTCAAAACGAGCGCGGGACATTTGGTGACTAAAATCTACTCCTTCACATAAACTCTCAACAAAGCAATTGGCAGATTCTATAGATGATAGAACATGAAGGCAATTTTCTGCTGCTAGTGTCAATTTTGTCAGAGACCTGTGACTCTCTTTTGGATCCAACTTGTATTTCCTGCAAAAATGAAATAAACATGTTAAGAACACACTCAAAATTGGGTTTGTCTTAATGATTATTACTACTACAGTAGACTTTTGGTGATATGGATTGGTCTAGTCTGGACTACGGCAAATCAATGACAATTTTGAAAAAAATTGCGATATTTTGCAAAAAATCTGTAGTTTTACGTTTTATCGTCAACAGTTTTACCGAATATCCCATAGAGTCCCATATAGTTTAGTGAGTTGGTGGCTCAGTCGGTAGCGTCGCGGACTTCGGGCCCAAGGCAGCGATGTCGTGGGTTCGGATCCTGGTCACTGCCGATAACATTTTATCAGTACAGTTCACCTTTGTACTGTACCGGCTCACTCCTTGCTTTGCTGTAAACGATCCACGCACGGGCGCTTAGTCTATGTGGACGGGCAAATGCAAGGTTGAAAGAGGCCGCCAACCTCTTTTTTCAAATAAGAAAGAAAGAAAAGATAGAGGGAATAAGCTATTAACATACACCTTATGGTAAGACCTGGACCAAAGAGAGATTTACTTTTTAGTTTTTATGTACCCAGATTTAAAAAACACCATCCCTTCAAATTCATTTGTATATACAGAGTAGAAAAGTCCCAGGTCAGTAAAATATTTCAAAATATAATCAAGATAGAGCTACAGAACTTGGTACAAAGCCACTGCGAATTAAAATCATTTTATCACATTATTCAGTGATACGCTACCTTCTTAAATGTAAGCATCGGTTGATACGCAATAAAATTAACACTCTCAACAAAGAGTGAGAATATTGTAAAATGTTGTAGTTTGCTTGTTTATGGATATATTTTGATCAAACTTGGTTAATTTATTTATTTTATAATAAGTCATTAATATTTTACTAAAAAACACACTTTTTTACCCTCCCTGTAGCAGCAAGCCTATGTACTCATAAAACCTAATGTTAATTAAATACAGTACATTTAATTGAAAATCAATTCAAGCAACTGGAAATTCGCTTAGTTGGCAGGTTTGCTGTGGCGGGGGTATTTAATGATTAATTAAATGGTTAAATGGTTAATTAACATAGAACTAGGCCTAAACTCAAGAACTTGTTTGTCACCTCCCACCACTGAGGACAATATTTTAAAAGTAGTGGGTTTAAATGTACAGTGTATTAGGACTAAGTTAAATGTGCTATCTCTATTTATTAACAAAGTTAGGCCTGACATTTTTTGTATCTCTGAGCATTGGCTGAACATTGACGAGAGTTTATTTTACTCAAAGCTAGAATATATGACGCTTGCTTCAATTTTTTGCAGAAGTAACGTAGGACATGGAGGTAGTGCAATTTACGTTTCGGAACATCTGACTAAATCCATTAAAACTATAGATTTGAATAGATTCTGTGTAGAACTATGCCTAGAGGTGTGCGGCATCAGTATTCCCGAGTTATCCCTAACTATTTTATCAGTTTACCGTTCCCCTGATGGGAACTTGGAAGTTTTTTTTGAGTCTCTTGAGAACTGTCTTGTGTATCTGTCACAAACTGACTACAAAACTATACTGTGTGGTGACTTTAACATCCACCTGGAAGAACAATCAGAGGAAGAGCGTGTCTTCACTGATCTGCTGTTGAGCTGCGGACTTTTTATTGGGAACCGTCTGCCAACTAGGGGGACTGCCTGCCTGGACACCATGGCTACCAGTCTGAACGTGTGGGACTACAGCATTGAGGTAGTGGATGCCATGGTAGCGGACCACGATGCCGTTGTCTCTAGGGTAAACTCCGGTCCAACCTCGGTGAGTCCAAATCCAGTTTCTTGGCATAGAAATTATATCTTTAGTCATAGAAAGGTAAAAGATATAGATTTCCATAGATTTAGGACAGCTCTTGAGCTAACTGATTGGGTTAACTTTGTACAGTATTGTGAATTCCTACAGCCTCATGAAGCATTCTCTGCATTTCTTGAAATATTTGATAGAATTTTTAATGAAATTTTCCCCACTGTAAATTACACCAAAAGTGTAGAAAACAAAGCTAAGCCTAGGAGGATTGCGTCTCATAAAGCATGGTATACAGATGACCTGCATAGGATTAAAATGTATGTGGTTCTGTACAGGGACTTGATGAATTCAGCATCATCTAATGAGGAGTTTGCTCATTGGGAAACAATATATTTAAGAATAAATCGATATTACCGTAACATGGTTGACAAAGCTAAAAGAAATTTCAATGCAAGGTCTATTGAGATGGCTCACAACCCCCAGAAGGCTGCCTGGGCACTAATTAACCAACATAGAAATTCTGCTAAGCCTAAGTCTAATGCTAGCCCTGATGAGTTTAACAAATTCTTTATTCAGAACATTAATGAGATTGTTGACAATATTAACCTCACTTCTCAAACTCTTGATAGCTCATCCTTATTAAGAGCTGGAAATCGGTCGAGACAAATACCTACTATGTCAACCTGGAGGCTGGTTACTCCGGAAAAAATCTGCCAAATAGTTAAGGGCTACAAAAACTCTCATAGTCCTGATGTTTATGGTGTGTCCTGCCACCTACTCAAGTCAGTTATTGATGTGATCTTTTTTCCTTTGGCCTGGCTCATAAATTCATGCTTAAGTAAGGGAGTATTCCCGGACGAGTTAAAGATATCTAGGGCAGTGCCAATTTTTAAGAAAGGTGACCCCCAACTTTTGACCAACTACAGGCCTGTAGCCTTGGTTCCAGCCTTTGGTAAAATCATGGAGTCAATTCTCAACGAACAACTGGTGACTCACTTTGAAGGGAACGATATAATACTAAGTGCCCAACATGGTTTCCGCAAGGGGCGATCAACTGTATCGGCTGTGCGATCATTAGTTGGTCAGGTTATGGAGGCCTTTGAGGCTGGCGACTCTCTGGGACTGGTGTTGTGTGATCTAAGCAAAGCCTTCGACTGCGTTTCTCACGAGATACTTGTTAGTAAACTCAAACATTATGGAATAACGGGGATTGCTCTTAACACCTTGCAATCGTATCTGAGAAACAGGAAGCAGGTAGTGGAAGTTGAGGGTGCTCGATCAGAAGAGCTTAGTTTGCGACATGGGGTTCCTCAAGGGTCTGTGCTTGGTCCCCTTCTCATCGTCATTCTTGTCAATGATTTAGATCTTCAGGGCCGCTCACTTTTATATGCGGATGACACTACCCTGCTGGCAAGGGGAAAGGACATAGATCAAATACGTCTGGACTCAGACAGATTACTTGACGAGGCCAAGAATTGGTTTGTGAGCAACAAGTTGCAGCTCAACGATGATAAGACTCAGCGACTCATTTGCACTCTGAAGACGACTGATGCTGGGAACCCCTTGAAGCTCCTTGGCTTCTGGATTGATCCGAAGATGTCGTGGGGTGAACACGCAACTCAGGTCTGCCATAGGCTTTCTAGAGTCCTCTTTTTGCTAAGGAAATTGAAAAAATCTGTTTGAGCATTCTCAAATTAGGTCTAAACTTAAATTTATTTTAAATAAAATAATACTTGTTTTGTCATTTAAATAATAGATATTTAAATGTTTTGTGTGAAAATAAATAACTGCACTTTTTGGTTCAATTTAGAATAATATTTTAAGTGAGTTCATAAAATAAAATTGTATTAAGTTAAGCCAGACAGAGAGAGAGAGAGAGAGATAGGCAGACAATGCAGAGGAATGTGCTGCGTATCCTGCTTATCAGTTCCAGCCGACATGATATAGACTGAACAGTGGTTTTTCCTGTACACTGCTCCAACTCACGCAGTTACTATGCAGTCTTCATGTGAATCAAACATTATGAGGGTCTCTGAATCCCTCTAATTATTTTACCATGGGTCTCAGTATCCCATATTAAATCATCAATTATTGACTCTATTGTTTCTACAGAAGTTTTATTTAACCGTGAGGAACATTCACCAGAAGTTTGTGTGCACACAGTGTTATATTTTATTTTCTCAAGAAGTGTTAATCTCCATTACTTGGTATTAACGAACATTCGATAATTTCTTCTCCTCGAGGTCGTGAGTACATCTCTACACATCATTCCTCTCTGTCTATTTCAATTTGGACTTAAATATCTCAGCAAGAGAATAGTTTTGATTTTAATATTTTTATTGTAAAGGGTTAATTTAATTTTATATCATTATAATATTTTCTTAACTCAAATGGATTTATTATTTTTCCAATAGTAACTCACTGTTTAGACAGATCAGTAAACTTGCTTTCTACTATATTGACAAATATCTATTGAACCAGCAATTATTCAGTTTGATAGCAAAGTCAGGAATTTAATTTTTTAATTCCCCTTTGTTCAAACATATTGGTCCTTCGAGCCGGATTAACTTAGTCATTTGTTAATAAATAAAAAATTGTAAATTAAAATATCCTTTTAAAGAAACATATTTAAGGTCATTTTTAAATTGTCAAAGTAAGGTTAATTGTATTTGAAGGTTATTGTAGATTACAGTTGAGAATTTGTTTGTTTAAAGATAGTTATCATATAAAATATTTGGTATTCATTTTGTCTTAGATTAAATTAGATATTTAATCGTAAAACGCTCATACATTTCTCCAGAATTGGATTTGTGGTTTATTGATAATTTTAAGAGTTATTAGGGTTGTTTTGAGAATTTAATCTGAAAATATTTTCTTATGCCAAATAGTTTCTTAACACAAATAAATATTGCTGATTTATATTCTACAATCTTGTTCTATGTGCTACTGTAATATTATATAGGCTACAAGCATTATTGAATAATTTTGCAAATCATGATGTGAATTTTTTTATCTACTTTCATTCTGAATTAGTGGTATTCTTTGTTGATTTTTTTTACTATCTTGAAGTATATAGTACTTGTCATGTTCATACTTTTGTAAAGATTGCTCAAACATTTGTGCCTTTGATTATTTAAATTTTCTCTTGGTATTCAATTTCTGAGGGGAAAATGGATGCAGAAGATTTTAAGCGTAAGGTTTCTGCCTTGAAGCGAAAATTATCAGATAGTGCTAAGGAAGTCCAAACTATTAATGAGAAGGGTAGAGCAGCTCTCAAAGATCCTGCTCAAGTGAACTTATTCAAGGGTATGTTTAAGGTGTTAGAGAAATATTTTTCCAAATTTGAAACTCTTTGGGATGAACTTATTGACCTACATGAAGATGAAGGAAAAGTCTCAGAATTTCCTGTCGAAGCAGATCTGACTATCCAAACTAAGGCCAAACGTTATTACTACGAGGCACACACAAGCTATGAGGCACTTATGGCTCTTGTTCAGACAACATCACCTCCCTCACGCCAAAGCATTAATCCTAATGAATCAGTTATATCATCTGAAAACAGATCAAATAAAATTTTACCTCGGATCAATCTGCCCCACTTCAACGGACAAATTACAAACTGGCCTAAATTCCGTGATGCATTCTTATCAATTATTCATAATGATGCTTTGTTGACTAAAATGGAGAAATTCCATTACCTGGTTTCCTCACTTGTAGGCACAGCTTCTGCAGTTATAAGTAACTTGCCATTAATAGAAGACAATTATGACTTGGCATGGAAGGCATTGAACGACACGTTTAATAATAAACGTATGCTAGCCTCTAACTATTTAAATCAGCTCATCCAGTTTAAGCCACAGCAAGGCAAACCTACCATTGATTCTCTACAGAACTTTGTATCACAAGTTTCAGACAATATTGCAGCATTTAAACTGCTAAAAATTCCAAATGAAGCAGATTTTGTATTGTTTCATATTGCTGTTCGATTATTAGATTCTGCGACCAGAGAACAGTTTGAACTTCAACACAAAGATAAAGATTTTCCTGTCTTTGATGATCTTACAAAATTTCTACGGGAACGATGCCTAGCATTACAGCTCGCCCTTGGAAATTCTCATCAATCCTCACATGACAATAACTCTGCGAAGCCTAGTGGCGCTATTAAAGGATATAATACTAGATCTTCTAGCCGTGGTATGCGAGCTACACTCTTGGCTAACTCACCAGGAAATAACATGCAATCGAAAGATAACAATAAAGGTTTCACATGCTTTCTATGCAACAGTGGTAGTCATACACTCTGGAGATGTAAAGATTTTATGAATGCAACAGTTGATGAGCGACACAAGATGTTAAAAAATTGGCATGGATGTAAAAATTGCTTGTATGCCAACCACACTATAGGAAAGTGTAACTCAAAGTGGACTTGTAAATTTTGCAAGAAGAGACACCACTCGTTACTACATATTCCAACCTCAGCTGATGAAGAACTGAAAGATAATGCTACTAGTGCACCAACTTCGTCTTTGACCGCAACTCTTCCTCAACATAGCAACATATTGCTAGGTACTGTAGTTGCTGAGATAAAAGATGCTTCCGGAAGATTTCAACCCATACGTCTAGTGATAGACTCAGGAAGTCAACATTCCTTCATAACTCACAAATGCCTCACCAAACTTGGTTTATCGACAACTCCATATCCAAAGAAGATATCGGCTATTGGCCAGACCATATTTGATGGTGCAAAAGGCAAAGCACTTTGTCATCTGAAGCCAAAAAATCAGGAATCCCCTATCCTCAAAACAGAAGCTGTTGTGATCAACAATATTACTTCATACCTACCCAACTTCACTATGCCTTCTAACTTATGGTCGGAATATACCAAATTTGAACTAGCAGACCCTAAGTTTTGGGAACCTGGACCTATTGAGTTTTTATTGGGCTCTGACTTGTTTCCAGATGTTTGGCTTGGATCTTCGATTACTCTTCATGAAAACCAACCCAAGCTGTTTGCATCAGTCTTTGGCTACATTGCTATTGGGAGAGTTCTTGACTGTCAATCATCCACTAATATGAATGCTTCTTTCTTCACCCTTGCTTATGATAAAGATGATATTCATAATCAGCTGCAACGATTTTGGGAACTCGAGGAACCTGCTTCTATCCCAGTCAAAGAAAACCCAGAAGATTTAGCTTGTGAAAAGCATTTTACAGAGACTCACTACAGACTTGAGAGCGGCCAGTACGTTGTTCGCCTACCGTTTAAAAGTGAGCCAAAGCATCTTGGTGACTCTGAAAGAAATTCTCTGAAAAGACTATACAGTCTAGAAACAAAACTGACAAAGAATTCTCTACTTAAGTCTGAATACTGCAATTTCATGAAAGAATACCTTGAACTGGAACACATGAGCCCCACATCATCTACTTCAAAATATGTGATCCCACACCATTCTGTCACTAAAGAAGATCGCTCACAGATTAAGCTCAGAGTAGTATTTGATGCTTCTTCCCTTACTGACTCTAACACGTCTCTAAACAACCATCTTATGATAGGCCCAAAGTTACAGCAAGACATAAAAGGTATCTTGACAAGATTTAGGATGTATCCAGTAGTTTTTGTGGCTGATATAATAAAAATGTACAGGCAGATTTTAGTTCATCCCTCTGATAGGGTATATCAACACATTTTCTGGAGATTTGATCCTTCTGAAGCTATTCAGAAATATGAACTGAATACAGTAACGTATGGTACTACCTCTGCACCTTTTTTAGCCTTGAGAGTCATGAAACAGCTAGCAACCGATGAAGGGACTGACTATCCACATGCAGCAAAGGCTATTCTTCAAGACATGTATGTCGACGATCTTGTCACTGGTGCTTCTACTGTTGATGAAGCCTTGAAACTCAAGGATGAAGTAATCAATCTTTTACACAAAGGTCATTTTGGTCTAAGTAAATGGGCCAGTAACTCTCAGGAAATTTTAAATGCAATCAATCCTTCAAAACATATCAAACAGATCAACCTCTCATCTAGTGAAGATTCAAATGTCAAGATCCTAGGACTTCAATGGAACCCTTCAAGCGACACGTTTGCATACCAGATTGAACAATTTACCCCTGTGTTTACTAAAAGGGCCATCCTATCAGCTGTTGCAAAGATTTTTGATCCTCTAGGATTCGTTTCTCCTGTGATAATGATTGCAAAGAGCATAATACAAAGCCTATGGAAATTGAAGCTGGGCTGGGATTCGGAAATCCCAACTAACTTGAAGACTCTATGGAATGACTTGACTACTCAGCTAGAGAACCTGCAACATCTTAGTATTCCAAGATTTGTAACATCTGACAAACCATACAAATTGCAAATAGTAGGATTTGCTGATGCTTCAGAAAAAGGATATTGTGCTGCACTGTATCTGAGAGTTATTAGTGACAAAATAATTACAAACCTTCTAACAGCCAAAACTAAGTTAGCCCCAATCAAGACACTGTCTATCCCACGCTTAGAGTTGTGTGGAGCCTACCTGCTTGCAACAATATTCCACTCTGTTATGGAAACCCTCAGCCAATTTGCCAGTAATCAGTTTCAGAAGCCTATTTTCTTCACTGATTCTTCAATTGTCTTAGGATGGCTGAATACACCAACTTACAAGCTTAAAGTTTTTGTAGCAAACAGAGTTGCACATATCTCAGAACATACTCCTGTTTCATCGTGGAGACATATTAAATCAGAGGAAAATCCAAGTGACCATGGTTCTAGAGGACTTTTACCAGATAAACTAACTAACTGTGATCTATGGTGGCATGGCCCTAAGTGGATGAATATGCCTGAAGATAAATGGCCAGAGTCTACAGTACAGTTCCAGCAGCAGCCCCTACCTGAAGTGAAAGCTGAACCACAAGTGCTTGTCTCAAATAGTACTGAGCCAGAGCTTATCAAGATGATGGAAAACTATTCTTCATACTACAAACTTCTACGTGTAATATCTTGGATCAGAAGATTTATCTACAATTGTCAAGCTAAACTACACAGTACTAGTCGTCTTAAAGGACCCCTTCAGCCTAAGGAAATTCAAGAGTCCTTACTATCCTGCATCAAGAAAATTCAATCACACTTTTTCTCTATTGATGGCGACAGAAGATGTGCAACTGCTGTCCTCAATAAGTTTCATAAACTTACCCCTTTCTTTGACAAACTGGGGATACTCAGGGTGGGCGGCAGGCTAAATAATGCAGCTATCCCAGAAGATCAAAGACACCCAATCCTTCTGCCAAAGTGTCATTTCACCTTATTGTTGGTAGATTATTACCATAAAATCTACCTACACCCAGGACCCAACTTGCTTCAAGCTCTGATTCAATTACGATTTTGGATACCATCACTGAGAAATATTGTCCGTCAGCGAACCTTCAAATGTCTAAGGTGCTTCAAGCTAAAGGCTGAAACCTTTTCCCCGATGATGGCTGATCTTCCTTCGCAACGAGTGAATGTAAGCCGAGCATTTTTACATGTTGGTGTTGACTTTGCTGGACCTTTGACTATGAGAGAGTCGTTAAGAAGAAAAGCAACCACTGCCAAGACTTACATCTGTGTTTTTGTCTGCATGGCTACTAAAGCTTTACATTTAGAGCTGGTAACCGCACTCTCAACAGATGCCTTTATGGCTGCTTTCAGACGTTTTATTTCTAGAAGAGGTCTTCCTGAACAAGTGTATTCCGACTGTGGAACCAACTTCAGAGGAGCAGCTAATCGTCTTCGAGAGTTAGGATTATGGTACTCCAATCAGACTACACAAGAAGAAATTCTACAGCAAACTACTAAACTGGAAGTAAAATGGAATTTCAATCCTCCCTATTCCCCACACTTTGGTGGACTGTGGGAGTCGGCAGTTAAATCAACAAAGACACATTTGAGGAAGATAGCTGGAGAAACTGCTTTGACTTATGAAGAGTGGTCAACCTTGCTCACCCAAGTAGAAGCAGTTCTGAATTCAAGACCACTCTGTCCTTTGTCAGCTAGTCCAGAAGAAACTAATTTTCTTTCTCCAGGACACTTTCTTGTTGGATGTCCTCTTGTTGCTCCTCCCGAACCTTCTCTTCTTGATCTTCGAGAAAACGTCCTTACAAGATGGCAACTAGTCCACAAGATGGTTCAACATTTTTGGAAGAGGTGGCGAGTGGAATACTTGAACATCCTGCAAGCGAGAGGAAAATGGACAAGATCTTCTACAAACCCTAAAATCGGAGACTTGGTTCTTCTTAAGGATCAAAATGTACCTATCTTGCAGTGGCCTCTTGGAAGAATCATCAAGACTCACCCAGGCAGTGATGGAATTGTTCGAGTGATGACTGTCAAGACCAGTGACTCTGAATTCCAACGTCCAGCTGTGAAATTGGTACCTCTTCTTTCAATCAATTCTGACCCTTTTAAGTAAGATGCTAGAAATTTCCTTTGAAATTTCGGTGGGCGGTATGTTTGAGCATTCTCAAATTAGGTCTAAACTTAAATTTATTTTAAATAAAATAATACTTGTTTTGTCATTTAAATAATAGATATTTAAATGTTTTGTGTGAAAATAAATAACTGCACTTTTTGGTTCAATTTAGAATAATATTTTAAGTGAGTTCATAAAATAAAATTGTATTAAGTTAAGCCAGACAGAGAGAGAGAGAGAGAGATAGGCAGACAATGCAGAGGAATGTGCTGCGTATCCTGCTTATCAGTTCCAGCCGACATGATATAGACTGAACAGTGGTTTTTCCTGTACACTGCTCCAACTCACGCAGTTACTATGCAGTCTTCATGTGAATCAAACATTATGAGGGTCTCTGAATCCCTCTAATTATTTTACCATGGGTCTCAGTATCCCATATTAAATCATCAATTATTGACTCTATTGTTTCTACAGAAGTTTTATTTAACCGTGAGGAACATTCACCAGAAGTTTGTGTGCACACAGTGTTATATTTTATTTTCTCAAGAAGTGTTAATCTCCATTACTTGGTATTAACGAACATTCGATAATTTCTTCTCCTCGAGGTCGTGAGTACATCTCTACACATCATTCCTCTCTGTCTATTTCAATTTGGACTTAAATATCTCAGCAAGAGAATAGTTTTGATTTTAATATTTTTATTGTAAAGGGTTAATTTAATTTTATATCATTATAATATTTTCTTAACTCAAATGGATTTATTATTTTTCCAATAGTAACTCACTGTTTAGACAGATCAGTAAACTTGCTTTCTACTATATTGACAAATATCTATTGAACCAGCAATTATTCAGTTTGATAGCAAAGTCAGGAATTTAATTTTTTAATTCCCCTTTGTTCAAACAAAATCAGTGCCAGTGGATTTTTTGGTATCGGCCTATTTCGCCCTGTTCCACAGTCATATCTCATATGGGTTGTTATTATGGGGACACTGTCCAAAGAGTCAGAAGATTCTGCGGCTCCAGAAGAAAGCAGTGAGGCTTTTGACTTCATCTGGCCGTCGAGACCACAGTAAGCCTCTGTTCTCCTCTCTTAACATTCTTACCATCTTTAGTCAATATGTACTTGACTCCGTCTGCTACGTTAAGGAGAAAATTGGTGACTTTATACAGCGTGGTGCAGTACATCAGCACAACACTAGAGGAGCTATCGATCTGGATGTGCCAAGATGCAGACTGGCTAAGTCACTGAACAGCTTCCCAGTTATGGCAGTGAGACTTTTCAATAGACTCCCAATTGAAGTAAAGCAGGCGAACAATGCCCAGTTTAAAAGATTGGTAAGGGAGAGACTCCTGGTGGACCCCCTATTTGACATAGACGAATTTATGAGGGAACCTTGGAGAGGAGCCATCCGCAATCCAAGATAGCCTAGACATGAATTGACACAGCCTATCCAGATCATCTGGTCATCGGCGACGCAGTGGTAATTAAGAGGTAATTAAGGTAAATGTTTCAAAGATACTGGCATTTTTTGTAAATAAATAAGACAATGAAAATGGGTTGAATACTGAACGATCTTCTTAAATTCACATGGTTTATGGATAAACTCTATTCCCGCACACTTGACCATAAAAGACAACTAAGGGAATCGGAGTAATTAATGGACATAGAATTTTAGCGATGATTAAGTTCCCCGCTTCCATACAATACCTGTTAGTATTTCAGAACACATAGCTTTGTTTTAGTTTTAAATTTCGCAGGCCTATCATTTTCCCCCAAATTTTTTTTTTTTTTTATCATTGAGGTTCAGATTAGCAAGACTCTAGTGTAGTTAATAAATTTTAGTTAGTTTCATCCTCTCCATGAAATACATTGAAATATTTGAAAACTTTACTAAAATCACTGCACAACACTAACACTGACAACATTGCAAATTTAACTCAATCAGACGTATAACATCAAATGTATCAACACATTTTATAAAAGCCTACAACTATAAGGAGTTCTAATATTTCAACCACAAATTTTAATCCAATTACCTGTAAAATTCCTGTGCCAAGTAATTGGTAAGAGTATTTATGAGGAGTTTACCCCCCACGTCTTCAGTGTACTCTGTATCCTGAATGTTCAAAAATCCTCGGTCTACTTGTATCAATGTTACGTCACAACTTCTGCCTCCTACTCTGTACACCAATACTTTCCTGTCAAACAGAGAATAATTAAAAATCTACAAAATAACTCTTTCACAATAATATTTAATATGTCGAATGTTTAGGGCTAGATAAACTTGATTAGATTAGGTTCAGGAACGAAAAGGATTGGATAATGAGAAAGGGGTTTTATAATTTTTTTTAATAGGTTTTTTTTTAAATTTGCAAACATAAAGCTTGAAAATTCGTATTTTTTATTACAGTCAATGTGTAGCCTAGAACTTAGTTAGGCAAATACCTACTATTAACATTTGACAAAAACAAAACACCTTTTCCCTTCTCTGTAGCAGAAAACCTAGTAAATACTCAGCAAACTTATTTAGATAGGGAATAAATCTGACATTTTTAAGCAAATACTTTGGTAAAAATCTAATCAGGTAAATGGAAATTTGCTTAGTCTGCAAGATTAGGGGGATATTTTTACACACTTACCGCTGAAAATGCTTATAATTATGGTTTAAATATGCTACATGCACATAATGAAATAATCACAAATTCTGTAATAGTCGATGAATCGGGATGCGGTGAACACGCAATGAAAATGGGGGAATCGCCCTACGCGCATAAAAAATACCAACTCACGGTAGCTGTTCTCACACTGAAGCAATGAAATACAAGTCGGGTAGCGGCACAGATTAGCGCCTTGCATGGTCAGTGTGTTAATAAAAAAAACTACCAACAGCTGGTCCATATAAATGGGATGTCTATTTCAGCACTTACTTTGTTATGCAATCTGAGAGCAAGTCGTATCCCAGAATGGCCGCTGCTGGTTCACAGATTATATGCATTACATCCCATCCTACTGCCTCCGCTGCAGATCGCAGCTTGAACCTGCCTTCATCAGACATGAGTCGAGGCACTAACAGAACACATGAGGCTTCACTCTCCGCTCCTGGGACTGCACTTCTAGCAATCTCTAAAAAATACACACAGAACATATGGATTTAACTCTTTGCAGTTTTTTTAACTAGAAGCAAATTGGTTCTATTTTAAACAAGAGAACAATTTTATCAAGCGTAAAAAATACACTTTGTGTACAAGTTGCACATAAAATTTTTCCTACAGTGTAGCACTGTAGGCCTGGCAGACCAAACCTCAAATAAAATTGTTACACCCGCTCGAGGCACTCAAAGAATTGGTATTTCAACACTATACAACACGTTTTTAGGTTAGGTTTAATCCAAACATTGAACAAAATGGGAAACGCTGCACCAGCTGTTCTTAGTTGTAATATCTTTAAATGTTCCCAACTTATTTTCAACCGTACACATATAATGTGAGTAATGAAAGTATGCTGTTTTGTGTTGTTTGGTTGGAATAATGGAGTCCGGCAAAAAAAAAAAAAAAAGGGTGCAACAAAAGTAAAAAGAGTGCTGCAAATAGCAACTTTCTGTGCTATAATCAGAGCAACTACTTTGTCAGGTGACTGCAGAAAAAATTATTTAAAATGCAATCACCTATGACCTATCTTTACAGGTGTATCCAGGTTCTCAGCTGGAATTAGAGAGTATAAATTCCTCCTAGGGAGGAGACATTAACCTTACAAGCGCAAAACAGATGTGCAGTATCAGGCCGCCGTTGTGACTTAAACGTTTGACACCAGTCTTCAGTGCTACCGACTACAATGTTTAAGGCTCAACAGAAGGCACAGAGTGATCTGTGGTTTGCAGGGTGTAGAACGATTGTTAAATTAAATTAAATTTATTCACCTGGTAAAAAGCAAAGTTATGACAAAAGTCAAGATTATCCGACAATCCTACATCAGAACCCCAAAAAATCAATTGCCCGACAAAGTCTTCAGTTAATCATACCTAATTCCACACTTCATGTGGCTATTCGTTAAATATTGAGACTTGGTGCCTACAAAATTCAGTTGTAAAAGACTAACTGTTACCAGTTACCAGATTAACTACTGATCGCCCAAAGCATACAGACTGCCAGTTTTATGCTCATATGAGATTTATGACAATCCGAATTGCATTAGATTTTTCTGAATGTTATCAAAGTATGAAAAAAAACCTTTTCACTTCAATTTGACGTCTAAATTGTTTAATAATGTTTTTCAGATCCGCATTATTTACAGCATTATTTATTACAGGGTATCGTACCCTGTATTAAATAATGCTGTAATCACAACTGAAAATGTATAGTCTTAAGCAACTTCATGCTATTTTAAACTACTGTATTTGAATACTTTTAATGTAATAATAATTTACATAGTAACCCTCAAATATTTCCTTCAAAGAATGTAAATAGTATATAACAGAAAATAAAGCTGATTTTTAATTCAATTTGAAAATATGGAAGAACTTACCATATAAGGTACGAAAAATTGATCTGGCAATATCTGTTGGAGTCATATATTCTGTTCGATCTTCCAGAGGTAATTCGTAGCATAGTTCATCCTCTCGGAGCACAGTGGCCACTCTCCGATGGCCATTTTCTAGTTCAGGGGTGTTTGTATCCAGCATGCGTTTGTTGCACACGACAGTGGTATTCCAGCGTGAGATCATTAATGATTTGCATGCTGTTCCAACAACCTGTACCAATCAAAAAAGTTGTTCTAATATATTTGAATAAAAATTTAAATCTTGGTATCCAGTCCTAACTCATTAAAAACAACTAATAGTAAGTTAGCTTACTTTAGATTAAAGAATTTAGAAAATTTTATGTTAAGACATACAGTAGGACCTTGATATTTCAAATCTAAAGGGGTATGGTTAAATATTCAAGTTATAATTTTTTTTGACTAAAAGAGGTTCAAGTTATCAAGATGTTATAGCTAAAAAATCTAGATAGGCCTACTGAAGGTGTTCAATACTGTCAATGATGTTACATCACAACTTTCGTAACTCTATTTTAACATTCAAACTCCATTTATTTATATCTACTGAATAAAAATCCTTCAGAAGATTTTCCTCTATAAATTTTAAATACTAAAAGTACTCCCTGTTTTGTAATGAACTAAAAAACGAGTACCGGTAGGCCTATTTCAAACTTTAGAAAAAAAAAACTTTCAGTATGATGGAGTTTTCCATGCATTATCTTGGAGGACCTTACAACTTTTGTTGACAACATAATTACTTTCCCTGTCCGGAAATCAGACTTTGCTTTTCCACAAATTAGCTACCGATATGGCTTTGTCATTCGCTTGTAAAATATCATCTAATGTGCAAGACTGGTCTAGGCGTGGACAGATCAGCAGATGGCCAGGATCCTGAACAGCACCACACGCACACAAGATGTTTGACAACCAACAAACTAATATAATATTATCAGTTTTACAAACAACTGGAAAGTTTACTTACATTTTCATTTTCAGTGACCGTAACGATAGCAGGTGTAACTCTTTCCCCGGCATGGTTTGCTATAACTTCAATTTGGAACTTGGAGTCATCTTTCTGTAAAAAATTAAATAAAGAAGGCTATAGTCTAACAAACTTCCATTATTAGTTTTGACTAAAGAAGAAGATATTCCAATTGGGACTGGGTATTTGTGTGATTTTTATTGTGATCACGCCTTATAGTTCTAGATGCAATGAGCACAGCCAATATAAGCTACTAACATACCAGGTTAGAATAAAATATGTTGCTCAAGGTCAAATAGGGTGGGGAAGAAGTTAGAGGAAATTTATTTAAAGAACACTTTAGTGAACTGGTCTGTTTGTGTAAACAAGCCATTAGACTTGGTTTTGGTTTCAGAACTGTTTTGAAAAAATAAAATATTGTTCAGCATATGACCCACAAATAGGCAAAAAGATATTAACTGTTGGGAGAATGTTGGTATATTATGCAAGGGTGATTTATCCTATTTTTTAAAGCTAACTCGGCTATTGCAAGTAGGCCTCTACAAACTGCAGGCCATGAAATGCTACTAAGTTATTTCGCTTAAGTTACTTTTGGAAACACAAAATTTACGGGTCTTGTGAATTTTTATTGATAAAGCCTAAGAATGTTGAGGAAAAAAATTGAAGTAGGCTATTATGTTAAGACCTTCCATTCATAAACAATCTTAGATGTCGATTTTTGACATCCTGATAAACTGGCACAATGAGATATGTTATACACCTAGCCGAAAGTCTGATAGTTAGTGTGCCTACATTTACTATAAGTAGCTTTTGGATGGTTATATTCAAGCCCTCATGTTGTGGTCGGTGTGTAGGTTATACAATTGAAGACCTCAAATGGTGTATGGACCCTTATTTGTATTTTTTAGGCTTCTCATATTTAAGAAACTGTCATAGGCCTAACTTTAACAACCAAATTAAAAATATAGCTTTGGCAACAAATTAACAACCGAGTAGAGCCTGTGTAGTCTCAGCCCCGTACAAGAGCCTGTGTAGTCTCAGTCCCGTACAAGAGCCTGTGTAGTCTCAGCCCCGTACAAGAGCCTGTGTAGTCTCAGCCCCGTACAAGAGCCTGTGTAGTCTCAGCCCCGTACAAACCCTTAAATGTCATAGACATAGACATAAACTTATTTTATTTACACAAAACTTTCTTTTTAAAGTATATTCATACATAACTTAAGAACAGGCGTTTCGTCATAGTGATGATTTTTTAATTAAATAACTTAATATGGTAAGTTAGTTAAAATAATTCAAATAAACTCATTTAGGATATCAATGAATTTTTAACTACACTAAAGGGTTCTCCAAATAGCATGTTATCCCAGTGTATAGTACTCTTTATTAATTATTTTATCTTACTGACTGATCTTAATGATCTTTACATCTTGACTAAAATGGAGTTGCTGGGATTCGTCATCGGCCCTAAGATTACCTGAAGTGGCCATGAGGACAGCGTCTGTAAGGTCTACACGTCTCCTATGAACTCCCTCTTTGAGGAAATGCTACAATGTGTGACAGTAAAACTCAAATTTTTAAGACGTATTAAGGTCGATTCACACACATCAGTCCTGTCACAGTTCCGTTACAGTCCAGTTGCAGTCCAGTCACAGTTGCATCCGCAATTTCTCAGTCAATTGTCCGTCAGTTGGTTTCAGTCAGTCTTCCGTCTCTAATATTTACAGTAATTTACAGTCAAAAAATTTACATTTTAAACCTATGTTCTATTAAATTATCATTGTCTATCTTGTTGATTGTTACAAACAGTACTCAAAATACAAACGCAACCATTTAAATAACAATAACACTATTTTCTAACCTCAAACAGTTCCGTCAGGCGTCCAAACAATCAAAAAATATCGGTGAAAAGAAATCTGAAATTGACTGACGGATGCCGGCAGAGAGACTGACGGGACTGCTACGGATGAGTGTAGATAGCGCAATAGAAAATCCATCAAAGAATATTTTTGTTAACTGTGACGTGCCTGAAGTGACTTTACTGTGACGTGCCGTAACTGATGTGTGTGAATCGACCTTAAACCCTCTGTTTTCCAAAAATCTCTTTAAGCCTGGCTTCTCGATTGGCCACTGTATTCATTCAATGAAGTTAGGCCTAGCCTACTTTGATGCCTTGGGTCCACAATAGGCTCAACACTATCTTGCCCAAAAAACTTGTAGTAAATAGTGTATCTTTATTTTTGAACTAGGCCTAGTCTATTTAGATATTTTGGTCATCAATGTCACGGGAGGTGTTAGGTAGGCTAGGCTATCAAGGTAAGAAACAACTTACCTTGCACATAGCCAAGCATGCTCCAGAATTCCCCACGTGTATTCCAAATACCGGGTTCATTTTTCAATAAAGATGGGAACAGTAGAAAGATATTTTATCACGGAAGTAAGGAGTTACCAAAAATTATTATTTTATAGAAACTATGTTTGAAAAGAAAAGAACGTGACTTAACTTGACACTGGTTGATTTAAAAAAACGAGGTTAGAGGTTATGTTATGTCTGCTGTCTGCTAGTCTGCCTCCCAGTCCCACTCCACTCCCATCAAGAAGTCTCGAGTCAAATCCAATCCTATCCCAATCCCAATCCCTCCTTGCTAGTACTAGCCATCGCCACTAGGTGCGCTTTCGCTTTGACGTTCGCAACAGTTCGTCTAATTACCGCTAGGTGTCTCCCGAGTTGAATTTCCAGCTTTAACCCACCGTCGTTTAATTTATTTATATGTTACACTCAATCACCGAATTCGGACAATGTCCGAAATTTCTTCCCACTCCGCGATGTGGATAGTGTGAAATACCCACGTCGCGGAGTGAGCATTTTATTTCGGACATTGGCTGAAACGAAATGCCCAGACCGCGTTGTTGGTAAACTGATTTACTCAAACGCCGAAGACAAAAACTTCTTCGGCGATTGAGTAAATTCAAAATACACACAACGCGATGTGAGCAAAAGTGATTGCCCAGGTCGGGAAGTGGGTATTTCTAGTTTGCGCAAACGCCGACTAGTAGTTTATAAACTACCGTATACATAAAAATCTACATGAAATCTACAATCACCAGATAAAATAAATACAATTTATGTTTGTGATTATAATTATTTAATGTATAAATAGCATTTTATAAAATACAAGAAATCATAAAATTACCGAATAGGAACAAATAAAAAAAGGTCCATTACACATACATTGAAATTATGTTTTTCCGCTTTACAAAAATACTAGTAGCCTCAGAAAACGCCAATTATCACACAGTAACAAGAAGTTACATATTTCTTTTATTTTTCTTTGTTTGAAGTTCATTGTTGGCGATGGTGAGTTACTTTCTTTTACTTATTGGCTCAAGAGGTGCTGCCATGGCATTTATAATTGCATTTAACGTTTGACTTAATTTACATGATTTACTCAAACAGTTCTTCTTGCAACAACATCTTATAAAACCTTGTTTTTTAGAGGTTGGCGACTTCTTTTAACCTCTGATTTACCCGTCCACATAGACCACAGATCTGTGCGTGGAACATATCCAGCAAAGCAAGGGGTGAGCCAGTTCAGTACGAAGGTGAACTGTACTGATGCATTTTAGTGGCAGTGACCAGGATCCGAACCCACGACATCGCTGCCTTGGGCCCGAAGTCCGTAAAGCTACCAACTGAGCCACCGACTTTCCAAACTGTGTGGTTTGGATCCGGATGAGATAATCGCTTCTTTCCGTATGTTTACTTGGCCATCGGGTACATCCTCGGTGCAAAGAAATTTATTTGTCGCCACCTGGAATTGGAGTTCGTTTTTTTCTGTTTTCTTTAACATTTTTTTCTGCCTCGATAGTTAAAGACGTTTTACACTTTTCACATCTAATATCAATGGCAACTTTTCTTAAGCAGGGAGTGCACAAAGGTAACGGTAAGTCTAACTGCTCTCTATTTACGTCTTCTTTATGGATGTTCAGGCCACATTCAAAGCGGTTGCTTCATTTGTCGCAATCATTGCCACATTGTGAAATTATTTCGATTGACGTAGATTCTTGTTCTCCATGTTTGTTGTTGTATACAATCGTTGGTCAGAATTCTTGTGTAGTCATCCATAGGAGTTCCCCTTTCGTTCTCTACTTCGGTCAAACTACATTCTAGCTTAGAGAGCTCATATTCAAGTTCTTCCTCGGTTGTTATTATCTTCACGACTTCTGATGTCAAAGGAGAATCTATTAGTCCATTTCTCTGAGTTGCGCCGAACGGGTTTCTCTTAATACCCCTGTGGTAACTGTTGTTCTTAGTATTTTGTATGATCTTGAGGCCATTTGCCCAGCCAGAGGTGTTATTGTCAGCCATCCAAGCAACAAGACTATCCCTTACGTCTTGATTTAAGACCAAAACAATATCTCACAAGAGGTAATCACTGAACATATATTAACTTGATAACGTGCGTATTACTACAGGACAGCGACAGTAAAGAAAATACAATGCAGGTGCAGGTCCGTCCATCCTAATCGCAGATAGTTCAAATGGTGGGGGTGACATGTCTAAACGCAAATTCGGCGTTTGCACAAACTAGAAATAATCACAACCCGACGTGGGTAATCCCTCTTTCTCACGTCGCGTTGTGGGTATTTTGGATTTGCTCAATCGCCGAAGAACGATATAACTTCGGCATTTTAGTAAATCAATTTACCCACAACGCGGTCTGGGCATTTCACTTCGGCCAATGTCCGAATAAAATGCTCACTCCGCGACGTGGATATTTCACACTATCCACATCGCGGAGTGGGTAGAAATTTCGGACATTGTCCGAATCCGGAGATTGAGTGTAACATATATATATTATTAATTCTATATGGGGCAATAAAAAACTGAACCTTACCGAAACAAATAAATTTAAGATAGATACAAAAAAAATCACCTTTTTTCCATTTAAACCAGTGTTAGTAGGCTGGAAACAGGAAACGCGTTTTTACTTGAAGACTGTAGTAGTAGTTTAAGACTTTGTAGTAGTTGGTCAAAGATGTAAATAACTACGAACGAATTGCAAATGTTTTTGTTTTTATGTTGTTGATAGTGTTAAACTAAAACTGTACATTGTAAAACATGCACAATGAAATAAATTTGCCCGGTCTTATTTTCTCAGAGGTCAGTCAACAATATGGGTTATGATGGTAGGTCGGGTTGATATTCATTAAGTATAATGTACTATTCACATCTTGTGCAATAAATCCCTACTAAAAAAAGAAAAGAAAGAGACAATTTGAGTTATTATCTCAACTGACTGATTATGTAACTAAAGGTAAGCTCATTAGGGCACACGAAGATGTTTTTTAAGGTAGTTAAGTACGTTTACAATGTATTAACTTGTCAGCTTCAACATAAAGGAAACTTTAACACAAAAAGTTTATTTGTAGCCGCGTGTTCCCATTTTGTGGGCACTATTTTTGAGGGGCACGTCGTGAATATTTCTTTTGGGGAAGACACCCATGAATTGCAATTAATTAAATTTGTTTGTGACCTTTTTATTAAAATGTATTGCCACCACTCAGCTAACCGAAAAAGTATCACGTTTTTACGCCTAACATAGGTCTGCGACAGAAATTATTTTATTCAAACATATTTAATGTTTTCATTAATAAGTCGTGTGAAATGACAAATTTTGTACTTACTATCCTTTTTTTGCAATTACTTATTATTTTACCATGTATAGTTTTGAACTAGTCATTTCAGTTGTGTGAAAAAACATCTAAAATCAAGTTCAGTGAATGTATAGTTTTAAAGAGTTCAAATGGGTTATTCTATGCAAGAAACAAAATATACATTAAGTTTTTAATCGCATTTCTTTTGTCCCATGGAGGTACTGAAATTCTAATATTTGAAAAGCCGTGTCTCTTACCTTAGACCGATGATTGGCTTATAACTCTCAATAGTCTCAATTCTCGTTACCACCTCGTTGTGGCGTTTAAAATGACCCAAAATCTACTTTGAGCTACCCTAAAAATTAGCCTCAATGTAAATTATTGTGTTAAATGCTATATAACCTCGTTAAAATAATACAAATCTTCAAAAAGGTTGTTAATTATACTTAATAAGGTTTCAATATCAATCAATATATGTAAAAATATACTCGATTCTCAAAAACAACACGAAAAAAGTACAAAATGTTAATATTTAGCTCTATGTAATAAAAAATATCGAACCAAGAATTATTAATTATTGTACTTTTAATTGTATTAACCCATTACTACTATTTTTACAATAATCACTTCATGATACAGTACGGAACTATTAAAGCGTTAATTTATACATACAGTAATTTTTAGACACAATCGGTAAAATAATCCTAGCGTGCAATTCAACTCAATCACATAATTAAATAGCAAGAAAGAAGTAATGAATATTTTATTTATTATAACGTGTTATTGAATCGAACACAATTCAATCTAAAACATATAATTCACAAATACAGTATTGATAACGATAAGATCAATGATTATGAAAATCATAGCAATCGATTTAAACCGGTTGAGTCGCATATCACGGGTTTGCCATGATATGTAATGTATGTGTTTCCCCAAATTTTGAAGTTTTTCATGTTTCTAGTTAAATTTCTATTGTTATGCTAACTTTTAGTTTTACCCTAAAATTACCCTAAATATACCATTACCCTAAACGTTACCCTAAGACTAGTAAATAACCCAAAAAAAGGTAATTAACCTAAAAGTGACAACCCTAGCTAGGTGTCAGTTTCAGTTATTATTATAGCTTATTATAGCTTATATAGTCAATGCTTATAGTCAGTGGGTGTCGCACACATTGACTTTCGCAACAGGTCGTCCAACTGCTGTGATTGTCTCCAGAGTTGAACATTTTTTCACATTTTCTTTTGCAGGAGGTTGAGGTTAAAGGTGTAGTCCACTGTCTGTGGTGTACTGGTGTAAATTGGCGTTGTTCTATAAAAGCAAATTGTTCATGGTAGTAAGCTTAGAACACGACCTACAGGTTCTTAAGCAATGGATCAAGATAACGTCATTGAGGTATTGCATACAATTGGAGGTGTGAGGGTGTGAGTCACTGAATCCAATATTCAATGACTAATGATATTTTTGTGATAGTACCTATAGTTATAAACTGAATTTAAGATATCTTTATTCATAGTACCTATACAACATTGAATGATGTCATAGTGTACCGATAATAAAACTACACTATGATAAAACTAAAGAGTTAGGCCTATATTTTACAAGCTTCTCGTTAACAAATTTTAATATAATTATAGCTCTTTAAATATAACGAAGTTTTGCAAAACAGTTTCAACCTTTCTTCTCAAGCTAAATCAAGCCAATTATCTTTCAGTTCCACAGGGAGTCTACAATGCAATTTTGCACCTGCAGAAGATGATTTTTTGTTATAGATTTGAAGCATGTGAAAATAAGTAGGTCTAGTAATTTATTTTCTATTTCTGTGGAAATGTGTGATCGTCATCCTAGTCTGGAACTACATTATTCGACAAGGAAATGTTTTGTTTTCCTAATACATGTGGAACTGAACCCTAGTGCTGCTTCTCCGTATAACTGTATCCCCTACTATTTTGAATATGGTTTTCCCTACGGTTCTTTATTCTCAATTAAATAATGTATGTTGAGTAAAATAAGTTATTTACAATAGCATGACCTAATTGACAGTTATCAACATTATTGTTATAATTCCTTTGTGCGATTTCTGGGGGTATATTCTGGGTTTGCGCTTTGCAGGTAGTTTAGCGAGAGGTGATCGCCCCCGCCCCCAAGCGCACTTGTCTTGTCACTACGCTATGACGCAGTACGCACTACGCAGTACGCACTACGCAGTACTCAGAACTCAGCCCCCACTACGCAGCGCACTTGTCTTGTCACTACGCTATGACGCAGTACGCACTACGTACTACGCAGTATGCAGTACGCACTACGCACTGCGCACTACGCAGCCCCCACTACGCAGCGCACTTGTCTTGTCACTACGCTATGACGCGGTACGCACTACGCACTATGCACTACGCAGCCCCCACTACGCACTGCGCACTACTCAGCCCCCTACTACGCAGCGAACTTGTCTTGTCACTACGCTATGACGCAGTACGCACTACGCAGTACGCAGTACGCACTACGCACTACGCACTACTCAGCCCCCACTACGCAGCGCACTTTTTTTGTCACTACGATATGACGCAGTACGCACTACGCACTACGCAGTACGCACTACGCACTGTGCACTACTCAGCCCCCTACTACGCAGCGAACTTGTCTTGTCACTACGCTATGACGCAGTACGCACTACGCAGTACGCAGTACGCACTACGCACTGCGCACTACTCAGCCCCCTCTACACAGCGCACTTGTCTTGTCACTATGCTATGACGCAGTACGCACTACGCAACGTTTTCTGTGGTACTACGCACTAAACACTATGCACTACGCACTACGCAGTATGCCTCCTAATGTCGATTTTTGGAAATGCAAGGACCGTGGCTCGCTTTCCGACTCATTGAGTACTCTATGGCCTGTTTCACATCTACCCGGCTGCCGGGTGCCGGGTGTCGTTTAACCGGCAATGGGGTGAAGAAGTATATGGCACCGTTCACACATGCACGGCATGTGCCGTTGACGGTTAATCACTTGCCCGGCTGCCGGGTACTAGTCGAGGGATGCCGGGTGCCCCCTCGGCGAAGGCCGGCTGCCGGTGTCGGTTAAACAGGCCGGCTGGAGTAGTGGGTATAGCGGCACAATGTGACTGTTCACATACAACCGGCACCTGCCGTCTGTCGGGTGCACCAAGAGTACTTTTAGTTCAGTTGTTTGTTGTTAATTTGTATTAATTTTGGGTATTTGTTCTTAAAGTTTTGGTCATGTCGGAAATAGACCATGAACTACTTATCAATTTAGTTCAAGAGCAGAATTATTTGAATTCAACTGAATTTTACTCAATTTTTATTTTTTATTTTTTTTATTTTATTACATAACATTGATTTGAATTTCAGTCAAATTCAAACAGAATTAAATTTAAAAAAAAATCCAAATATAAATACAGTTGCAATAAAGGTTATTTCAAAGTAACATTACAATTGCTCTATTTCCAAAAAACTATTCTTATTTCGTTCTATTTCCATCCCTACGACACACAAGTTTCACAAGCTGGAGTACAACTGCCGGAGTGCCGGTGTCGGCGTAATGTGAAAGGCGCACTCGTGCCGGTGCCGGCTAGAAGTCGGGTTAACGGCATGCCGGGTAGATGTGAAACGAGCTTTCTCCCCAACGTTCCTGACGGAATATTTTAAACCCTTTATCAGAGTTAAATTTGCTTACCGACTTCCCGATCAGCCTCAATGATGTGGCATAACTGTTGAAAAACTATAAAGGAAACATTTTATTTTCTCATAAAACCACTGCGACCTGGAGTTATTGGTATGATGTGGTTTCCTGGGAATAGAATGTTGGAACGTTGCTGAAGTTTCCGGTGCAGGTGCATCCCTATTCCCACGGGAATCGTACGATTATGTTTTACCGGCTTCCCATCACTTCCTGATTTAATCTGAATAGTTCCATTTGTGTGAGTAAACTTTTATCTATTTCCTAATATTGAGTATTCGACTCGTCAGATTTATTATTTATCCATCCATTTAGCACGAGTTTGCCATTGTTGGTTCTAACAAATATCTTAGAAGGATGCTAAGTTCTAATATTTATAAAAAGTGATATTTATAAAAATGACCAGTAGTTTGGACGCTTAGGTTATAATAAATATTAATTTATATCGTTGATGCACTAACATGTGCATGCACTACTTTTCTGTTTACAACTACAAACGCCTGTTCCAAGTCGTATGTTGCCTGTTTGGATTTTATTACATTTCTTATCAGAATTATTATCGAACGTTCAAAAATATCTTATTTCAACTACTTTTATATAGAGCTCATAGTTTTGATATATTGCATTTTGCTATGCTCTATTGGGTACAGTATTTTTGCAAATGGACTAGAAATATCGAACGCAGAAATATGTGTTTAGAGCAAAGGATAAAAAATATCGTGAGACACTGAACAAGC
Source organism: Macrosteles quadrilineatus (assembly GCF_028750875.1). Classification (NCBI taxonomy): domain Eukaryota; kingdom Metazoa; phylum Arthropoda; class Insecta; order Hemiptera; family Cicadellidae; genus Macrosteles; species Macrosteles quadrilineatus. Next base: position 74,979,466 of record NW_026542600.1, on the reverse strand, counting down.
AATTGTATGGATTGCTGAAGTTACCGGCAAAGCGATTGTCCCGACTATTAATTCGTTAGATTACCGCGATTGACACTTCTGCTCAGGTCGAGAAGCAATTTCATGGAACAAATACTCAATTAAAAGTGATAAAGCGCCTGTTTTAAGGCCGCTGTTTGTAAATTTGTCTGTTTAATTGGCCCATTAAGCGTAGTCAATGGTTAATGAATCTGGCGCAGCGGCGCGGTGCTCAACTGGCCGTGAAATGCGAGTGTTGCTATTTGTGGCTTCATAGCAGCAGTCAGCGCCGCCCTCCCTCTGTGGTACTTATCCATCACCATGATACTTGTTACAACCCTGCAGTCTACTACGAGTCTACTACAACCCTGTAGCATCACCGAATATCAGTCTACTACAACCCTGCAGCATCACCGACTATCAGTCTACTACAACCCTGTAGCATCACACCCTATCAGTCTACTACAACCCTGTACCATCACTGACTATCAGTCTACTACAACCCTGTAGCATCACACCCTATCAGTCTACTACAACCCTGTACCATCACTGACTATCAGTCTACTACAACCCTGTACCATCACTGACTATCAGTCTACTACAACCCTGCAGCATCACCGACTATCAGTCTACTACAACCCTGTAGCATCACACCCTATCAGTCTACTACAACCCTGTACCATCACTGACTATCAGTCTACTACAACCCTGTACCATCACCGACTATCAGTCTACTACAACCCTGTACCATCACCGACTATCAGTCTACTACAACCCTGTAGCATCACACCCTATCAGTCTACTACAACCCTGTAGCATCACACCCTATCAGTCTACTACAACCCTGCAGCATAACCGACTATCAGTCTACTACAACCCTGTACCATCACTGACTATCAGTCTACTACAACCCTGTAGCATCACACCCTATCAGTCTACTACAACCCTGTACCATCACACCCTATCAGTCTACTACAACCCTGTACCATCACTGACTATCAGTCTACTACAACCCTGTAGCATCACACCCTATCAGTCTACTACAACCCTGTACCATCACTGACTATCAGTCTACTACAACCCTGTACCATCACTGACTATCAGTCTACTACAACCCTGCAGCATCACCGACTATCAGTCTACTACAACCCTGTAGCATCACACCCTATCAGTCTACTACAACCCTGTACCATCACTGACTATCAGTCTACTACAACCCTGTACCATCACTGACTATCAGTCTACTACAACCCTGTACCATCACACCCTATCAGTCTACTACAACCCTGTACCATCACTGACTATCAGTCTACTACAACCCTGTACCATCACTGACTATCAGTCTACTACAACCCTGCAGCATCACCGACTATCAGTCTACTACAACCCTGCAGCATCACCGACTATCAGTCTACTACAACCCTGTAGCATCACACCCTATCAGTCTACTACAACCCTGTAGCATCACCGACTATCAGTCTACTACAACCCTGTACCATCACCGACTATCAGTCTACTACAACCCTGTAGCATCACACCCTATCAGTCTACTACAACCCTGTAGCATCACACCCTATCAGTCTACTACAACCCTGCAGCATAACCGACTATCAGTCTACTACAACCCTGTACCATCACTGACTATCAGTCTACTACAACCCTGTAGCATCACCGACTATCAGTCTACTACAACCCTGCAGCATAACCGACTATCAGTCTACTACAACCCTGTAGCATCACACCCTATCAGTCTACTACAACCCTGTAGCATCACACCCTATCAGTCTACTACAACCCTGTAGCATCACACCCTATCAGTCTACTACAACCCTGTAGCATCACACCCTATCAGTCTACTACAACCCTGTACCATCACTGACTATCAGTCTACTACAACCCTGTACCATCACCGACTATCAGTCTACTACAACCCTGTACCATCACCGACTATCAGTCTACTACAACCCTGTAGCATCACACCCTATCAGTCTACTACAACCCTGTAGCATCACACCCTATCAGTCTACTACAACCCTGCAGCATAACCGACTATCAGTCTACTACAACCCTGTACCATCACTGACTATCAGTCTACTACAACCCTGTAGCATCACCGACTATCAGTCTACTACAACCCTGCAGCATAACCGACTATCAGTCTACTACAACCCTGTACCATCACCGACTATCAGTCTGCTACAACCCTGTACCATCACCACCTATCAGTCTACTACAACCCTGTAGCATCACCGAATATTAGTCTACTACAACCCTGTAGCCCACCACCTATCAGTCTACTACAAGCCTATTGAACAGTCCACAAATCGCGTTTCAAAAAACTCCCTCTTTTCTTACTTATCGAGAGGAAGAGGGCGGCAAACCCGCTTTGCTCAATAGTTTTAGTGGTTTCCATTTATTTCGAAACTGACTAATCTTGTTCAAATCTGTGTTCTGTGTCACCAAACCGTGACGTTTGACTTCTCCCCAATTAGTGATTGTGGACTGGAGGGAGAGAGAGGTGTCTGCGGCACTTCAGAACTATAATACGCGTGTAATTGGTAGCCAGATGTCCAGGACCCCCTCCCTCCCGCTCTGTGGTGTTACCCGTCTGTCAGTTAACGCCACTAGATACTAAACTCCTCTAAAACTTTACATGATTTGATTCATATGTATTAAAAAAGACTCCCACCACAGCAAAACTACAGAATAAGCAAATTTCCATTTCCCTTACTGGAGTTTCACAAAAAGAGCTCTTACACTACACTTCTGCATACTCCTATAAAAAGTGTGTTAATAGTTTAAATCTTATAATAAAATCTATCTTAAGTATTCATCAAAACAGTTTCCAAACAATTGCTTGCAATCCAGTTTGTATATAGTAGGAACAAATTTAACATCCAGTCCAACACTTTAAATTGCACACACGTGTTAATATTTGCTAAGAAATATCAACGTTTCTCATAAACAGATTCTGTAGGTCGTAAAATGTAAACAAATAAAAAGAAGAAGAAGGTAGCTCATAATGTTAATCTTATGTGACAAAATTAAAAATGTTTTTTTAAGATTTTATAATAATTACGGAACAAATATTTTTCCCTCCAATAACAGATGAGATCGATCAAGGTATGAATTGAACTGCAACATAACATGTTTATGCAAACAGTTTTGTCTAAAAATCCATTCATTATCAACAAGTAAGAGTGTTATAATAGTCGACCTTATGGAAGAAACAAATTAACATTGAGTATTGCACTCTAAACAGTCTAAACGCTAAACCATACATTATCACAATTATCAAAGAATTATGAAGTGACACATAAACTAACTCCAAGAGCGTCAAGTATTCTTCTCCAATAGACTACTGTGAAAGTGTAAATCGGGCTTACAACATTGAAAGTGTAAACAAGTGAACGCAGCAGAAGTCCCTCAGAAGGGGAGGGGGTACAAAATACAACAGTAAGTGCTGGGGTAAATAGATAATATTATGTATCTGTGTGCGCGGTGCGGAGTGGCGGTGGGGGGCCTTTCCCTTCTCTGTTGCTCTGCTCGGGTTATTTCAGTTGACCACGCCCCCTCTGCTAATGTACCCTCACTCGTACTTCGTACTTGACGTCGCTTTCTAAGGAAAATTTCCCCCCGAGAAATGTACATGAAGTAATGTCAACGAACACAGTAATACACATGACCTATTGCACGCTATGTACACCACATTAGTACGCGTCATGCCTTCAGAATTATATTTTCAAATATTTGTAGGTCGATTATAAATTAGCTCAGATTAGCAATCAATCACCCTTGATGAGATGAGAGGCTTTGAGGACGGAGATGAAAGATAAATATGCCTATTCAATATTGTATTAAAATAATATATTGTGGGATAGAAAATAAGTTACAGTATAGTAGTTTACGTAACGATTGCGTTAAGTTAGTCTTTACGACACGAGTATAAAATTTAAGGCACGAGCTTTGGCGAGTGCATTAAAAACTTCTACGAGTGTCGTAAAGACTATTAACGCGAGTTGCGTACACTACTTTACCTACGACCGTTTTTTAATTACCAACAATGTTCTGGTTTTTAATTACTAACAACCACTACTCATAACTTCTTATGGAGGTTAGTATGTTTTCGTTTAATGTCATTGCCACTGAAAGTGATGCAACGACTTATTGTATAATCAGCTGATTTCATGTAATTACGTGTTTGTAAAACATCGTTAAATAATACGTTACTTTTTTCAAGGAATAGGTTCTGCTAGCAGCATTCTTACCATAAAATATCAGGTATAATTAGGGAAATATTGCATATTTTTTGGACAACTCAATAATATAGTGAAACAGTTAATTTACAGTTATTTATAAATTTAACCTTATTTTGTTTTGTCCATTTAATGAATTGCTATTGCTAGTATGTAATTTCATACCTTTGTTCCGATTTTTGTGGCAAAATATTAGCACAAACAGTTTGTGCTCTCATTTCCATCTCGTCAACTTCACATTCACTGACTAACATTTTTAAATCAGTTCAATCTACCTTCCTCTAACTTTCACCAAATTAGGTTAAAAATACGCGAGTATCAACAGGAACGAGTTGGATCAACAATTAAAATTGTCAACTGATCAGCTGATCAGCTGATTAGTTGACGTTCGAAACATTACAATTTTACTTCTTTTCTCCAAATCCTCGAAGCTCATTGGTCTGTTACCCGTGTTGTTATGAGAAAAACTATGCTGTTATGAAATGAAACTATGCTGTTATGAGAGTAAACAGCTGTTAAGTGAAAATTTTCAATTCTAAGAAATGAACTGAAATGGATACTTTAAAAAACGGTCGTAGGTAAACGAAATTTCAGCATAACACGCGAAGAATAACCTAACGTCTATGTTTACGATACGACAATTATCTTAACACAATCGACAAAGTAAACAATAATCAAAGTGTATTCAATAATTGTATTAATGGCACTGCATTAAGTTTTTGTTTGGTTTAACCATTTCAACAAAATGGTTGAAATATTTCTTCCATTTATAGTGCTGTCCAAATCCTGACAAAAATATACTGTCTTTGTTAACAACTGTAGGGCATGTTACATACGAATAGCGCATAGCTTGTATGAAACACTCAACTCAAAGCACACAAAAAAACTTAATCTAAAGCCTCGAAACTAAGTTTAGCTCTTGTTGAGAAACCATCATATCCCTTATATTTATAAGACAGCACAAGGGCTATTCTATTCTAAATAATATGGCGAGTTTATATAATATAAAGTACGGTATATATTAATTTACTAAAAATATTTTTGTTTTTTGTCTATCTCTAAGAAACATGTTTTGAATTTTAAAATAACAACAATTACTCATTTAATGCCGTACGTTGTTTTTATTTGGCTTCTTGTTGGAATTAATACGCAAAGGTAAGTGGTTTACTCTTATGGTGGTTAACTCAAAGTAAACTAAAGTAATCAAAGTAATCTGAGGCCAACTATTGTGATAACCTGAAGAATATATACCTGAATACTTTAAACAAAGAAATTGTCCATTCCATACGATAAAAATCGACAATTGTTAAAGTCTAAATCGCATTTCCAGCTAAAGCCAAGTTGACCCAGACCGTTCAAAATGTTTATGCACAGTACATTCCCAAAATAATTTATCTAAGTTACATGGCTAAACCTCTTCTAGCTGCCACAATCTAAAAACCCTCTCACTTCACTACACAATATTAAATACTATCTAGCCTTTTAGGTATCAATTATGGTTTTTAACAATGTAAAGCAGACTCCTAGGTTTATTGGGTTTGCATTAATGAACACCAATACGTTGTTAAGACTATCGACTTTGGTTGGGATTTTAAAACAAGCAAAATCTAAACAAGAAATCAATCAATGTTACATATAAATTATTAGGATCGTTCATCGTAATTAACAAATCAGCAGACAAACAGCACAAATTTTTTAGCAGACAAACAACAGGTCTGCTAAAGAAGTACAAACTAAACAACAACAACAAACAACAACAAAACAAAACAATAAACCAGTAGCGAGGATGCTTCGAAATGGGAATGCCTTCTGTGCCAGTTTCGACATCTTCACAGACAGCCAAAAAACAATCCGGAAGAGGGTACTGGCTGACTTCCACCGCTCATCATAGTTACCACCCAAAATCACTCGAAATCTTTGTTTCACTCCAATGGATTTTTCTCTCTTTTTACAAATCTTGTTATCTTTCTTGTTTTTTGAAACTCAAATATTTATTAATTTATTGTTATTGTTGAAACTCATATATTTATTGTTATTGTTGAAACTCACGTATGTATATTGTTTGTCGTTCATTTATATTTTCACTTACTATTCTTGTTTGTTGTTCATGTTCATTGGTTGTTATTTAAAGTTTTGATTTGTGTATTTCTATTTAGTATGCTTGTACCTGATGTAAATTACCTAATTTATTTTGATTTGTACTGCTCAAATTGCTTTCACTTTACAGCTTGTCATTTTGAAAAAATCACTTTTGTATGTAATGTTTAAGTTAGATTAAGTCATCCTGTATACCATATTGTAAATTGGTTCTTGACCGTTGGAAGGTAAAATAAATAAATAAATAAACAAATGATGGACGATGGACTGTTTTAAGTCTCAAAGACAAAACTAGTTCTTAGATCAATCACGTAGTCAAAGCTTCACGCCTAGCCTCTGCTTGGCCAGCTCCAAGGTTTGCAAGCGGGTCGGCGGGCTCAGCACATTAGCGACAACAATAACATAATCGCACCACATTAATAATAATAATTGTTAATAACCGCAGCACAGGGATACGTTATTTATGTGTAGAGGGGGGAATACAAAGGTTTGCTCCAGAGGGCGTGGTTGTGCCATTCTACTCCATCTGTGCAACTCTGTGACTCCACTGGTTCTGGGAGAGTCCTGGTAGCAAAACAGAAACTCACAGCATCGTAATTGTAAAGTAACTAAGTAGATAAATTAGCGAGCTGAGCAAGTTGAAAAGGCATTTAAGTAGGTAAAATATATCAAGAATAATTTTTAAATTGGCTATTGAGTTACACGACCTATCTATCATAGAACCATAGAAGAAGTGAGGAGTAGTATGGTAGAACTCAGAGGGGGTTGGCATTTCTGCTGGTAAAAGTAGTCAAATTCCAATCATTAGTTGATTGCAGTCAGACTATACAGGGTGTTTCCAAATTACCTGGACATATTTTCTGGAGTTGTTCATCGGGCTAAGACAAAAAAAGTTTTTAAGTATGGTCTAAAATGCCTAGATTTCTGTTTGCTGGCGTATTTGTGATTTTTAAGAATTATCTTATATCTTGGGCATTTTTCGAGATACAAATTTTAAATTGGTACAAATGTGTATTTTATTGTATAAAAAAGCTTACAAAGCTTCGTTCAAATATCTCAAGCCATTTAATATGGCGGCCATTTAAAATCTTTAATGCCAAATTTCATGAAAACACTAAATATTAGGAAAATTGTTCTTCAGATCAAAAATATAGACAATTACGTCCAAATCAAATGAGACCTTGTTTGTTAAAATCGTAAATCGGATGACAAACAACCAAGTTATCAGTTTTTTTATACATTCAGATACACAATAGGACTTTCATTTTGCTTACAATGAAAGTGCATTTTAAATAGGCAACTTTTTTAATATACACAGGTGAATAGTAAAAAACTTATTAGATTAATGATTTTAGGAAACCAGTATTCTTATGCCATATGATAATATCTTATTTGCGTCATAATATTCCGCACAGTAAAACTGTCATATATTTTCCATTTGATTTGTCTCAAAGCTACTCAATTACACTATGTGACCTTCTTGTTCGTTTGATGTAAGCATATCCTTAAGTACACCAATGGTCCAAATGCTTGTTTTACTTACTATACCATGTTTTAAATTTAATTAATTGTTATTATTTTTGTTCACATTTGATATGTTTTATTAATTATATACCGTAAAGCAATAACTTTAGTCTTGGATATCAAACCTTCTTTGCAGTCATGTTCTATAGTCGACAAAAGCACAGTGACGTAGTCATTGTAGGGACTTGTTACTCTTTCAGTGCTGTTTTATTATGATAATGAAATAATTCTTTACCGCTCAAATGTATTTTCTTCTAGCTAATTTTATATAGAATAGATTTAGTATAAGTTGCCTACTAAATATTTCATGTATAATTTAATTAGTATATTTAAGTATATTCCTATATATTATTTTACGAGTCAAGTAATATTCAAAGGAACAGGTACGGGATTCTAATATTGACAAGACGGACATTTTAGTTCTATCAAACAACTCCAGGATGAAAACGCTGTCCTGACTCCTTCCTTTCCTTTGAAGAATACTAATTTGTGTAGGAGCTAAATCGTTTATATTTGATTAGTATTCGGTTGTTTGTGTTTTGTAGTCAACTCCGAGTCCACCCCAGGGGTCCGTTGACGGATCGCTACTTTGTATCGTTGGTGTCATTGTCATCAAGACCCTCACCCCCAGCCGCCCCAGCCGCCAGCCGGGGGTGCCCCATGTTGGATAATTGACCGTGGTATAGCGCACGCTCTTAGGGGACGGATATGATACAGACCACTAATGCATCCCAGGCTTCCCCATAAGTCTCCGCTAAGTGAAACAAGTGACAAACACTCGTGGAGTGAGTCTCCCAAAGAAAAATGTGCTTCGTGATCAATTTCAGAGGTTATGCTATTGTAGTCAATCCAGGATTTTTCCACACCACATGCACAGGAAAGTAAGGATTATGTTTCTTTACTTCTCTTTGTCTCATGTAAACCAAGGGAATATTAAATTTGTAATTCTTTCTGAAGGAAAATCGACTACCAATAGAAATTATAGAAACTGACAAAAGAAAATATTTGTATATATTTGTAAACCAAATCAGATGAATGTGTGTCATATAAATTTAAAAAAATTTCCATAAAAATGTTTGGAACAAATTAAATTTACACACAGTCCAAAAATTAATTGTATTAAAATTAATTATAGTCTGTTATACTCTCAACTGTTCAACTTATATTACTCACTAAATAGTGGTGAAACTCTCAGAAATGTGTATTAGATTTTTTTAAATGTATGTCTATTTACAGTACATGCATACTTCTACTTTCAAATCGTTAGTACTACGGGCGTAGCGTGTTTTACCTAGGCAGTTTTTTAAACTAGCTTTTTCAATTCAGTTCATGGAATTCAATGATTTTCCAACACAATGGACCAATGAGGTCCAAGGATTGAGAGAAAAGAAATATTAAATTTTATTGCCTCAATCGCTAACTTATAAGCTGATGACGACCAATTAAATTGTTGATCCGTGGACTTTCGCTTAAAAATTGAACCAAACGATTTGCTATCCAACAGTAGCACGACGAGTTGTCAGAAGTTAGCTATAGTAAAATAGACTAGGCATAGAAGTATAGGGCTTAACGGTTTGTAATAATCTTGTATCACCTTAACTTAAGAATTGTTACGATAAAATAATATGTGTGCATGTACAACACTTTTTATTAGCTAACCTTCACTGATAATAATATTAGGTTAAGAGATACTTTAATTTTGTTAGTTCAGTATTGCAAGAAAATATCTTTTATTTGGGTAATCGTACCTGAAACAGTACTTAGTTTTAAGGTAACAATGTTGCAATCAATATCCTACATATTCCCTGAAAAAATAGACCTATACAGAACCTATGCAGAAAGAGTATAGGTTATGATGTTTTAAAAACTTTATTAACACACGAAACGATCGTAGGTAAAGTAGTGTAAGCAACTCACGTAATTAATTAGCCTTTACGACACAGAAGTTTTGTATACTTGTGTCACAAAGACTATATTTACGTGATCGCCGTGTAAACTTCTTTGTATAAAGTATAATATAAAGTATATAGGAAGTTATATTACTTGCCAATATTGTCTAATGTAAAATATGTTACTTTCTTAACTGAATAGTTTCAGAGAACGTTTTTATTAAGGAACATTCAACTTCAGTTGAATTTAAATTGAGATTCGGGATAAATCATTAAATACGAGAAAATATTTTATTAGAACAATTTATTAATATCTAATAAACTAAAGCAAAGAACGATATAGTTTAATTCCTACTTAAGATATAATCTTCAAATAAACATTATAAAACATTTACTTCTGTGATCATAACTATATACAAAACAAAACATTCTTACTAATATTCTATTCTTATTTCTATTCCAACAATTTTTATATATATACTGTACAAGTAAATTACTAAAGCCCGCCAAAACGGGTTTGGACAACCTGAAATTAGGGATTGCATTGAACAGTCGGACTTTATAATAGCAAAATACGATCTTGCAACAATGTGTTTATGGTTGTCAAGATAAAACTGGAACAAAAATTCTTATATTTTAACTAACACAAAAACTGGCTAAATACTTGATATTCATTAACAATTAAAACATACTTTTAAAATATCTATGAAACATTCACCTCTCTTTACTTTATAGGATGGATTAGAAACTCATTTTGTCACTTTGGTACGTACTGAATTTAATACGAACTAAAAAAATTGTTTATTACATACAATAATTCATATTAGGAAAACAACGTTAAGTATCGAAATTAAATTACTTAATATGTTAAAAAGCAACTTCTAAATAACGGTGATGGACGCTTACTTGGTAAAGTAATTGCAAAGATAGTCTAAATAAGAATAAATCGTTTTATGGTCAGAAAACTTTGGTATAAAATTAGCACTTGAATTTTAAATCTAAAAAATCAGCTTCTTTCACTTAAATTCAAGCCATTGGATTAATTCGTCAGGTATAAACCATATTGATATTGAATCAAATATTCTAAATAAAACTTTGAATTGAAAATGTGAGATACGTTTTGGGAATTCTATTTGGAATAATCAATGGGCTTATAAAATCAGTTTCACACACATACACTTCGACTAGACCCAATAAAAAATCAAGTGGGTGTTATAGAAAATTAATCTAACTTTATTAAATAATAAAAAACTATGAACGTAAAAAAAAACGAGTACTTATGGTTGAGGCTGATATTATTTCGTAATCCACTTAAGTGTAAATTTGACAGAATAATAAAAAAACGTTTAAATCGGGATTATAAAATGGGCGTAAACTATTTAGTTAGTAACACTTAATCCACTATTTCAAACCTGAGTATTTTTTTCAACCCGTTTTCACTTAGTAATAAATAAAAGCTAATTTTGGGTAAAGATTCATAACACCTAAAGAACTTAAAATAAAATAAGCATATTGCACATTCACATTATGGATATGGCCGTAATCAGATAATATAAAGACAAACTATGTATAATTGATCTGGGTATTTTTTATAAACGGGTGAGTGACAAACCCCATATCTTCACTAGGCCAATTTGAAATTATCACATAAAATTGGAAATCGTGTACAGTACCAGATTATTGAAGAATGTAAAAACAATTTTGTATTGTACGCGATGCTTATCACAAAGCACTTTTTCTAGTAAGAAGAAAATAAATAGTATAATTTGTGGTAAATTTTATATATTAACCTTCCAGTCCACTCAGGTAACTTATATGAAATTGTCGATCACCAATTATAATACAACTTTAAAGATGGTAACAAAGTTTCAAACAACACAACGATGTGTTTAATTTCAATACATTAGTTTAGACATAGTGAAAATTGTCATTAAACTCTCATCCGTTTACGAAATAAACCCCAGGATAGATGTACAGAGTTTGATTTCCAGCAGAACCTATGGTAGAAACAGAGAATGACTATCACTGAACCCCGAGGGACGCCACGGCTAGCAACCGGGGCCTGGGGGCTGGATTTTGAGTCCGTGCAAATGAGCCAGCCCGGGCCCACACTTCTCCAACTGTTGATGCTGAGATCTGACGGCAAAACGGTTCACATGGACCGGAATGGGAACAACTATCTTGCAACCGTTGTTGTTGTTGGAGGAACTTGATCTATGGCCTCCTGCACCCGAAGAAGAAGACATTCCACCAGCTTTGACCCTCTTCCATTTCGCTCTTCTGTTTTGAAACCAGATTTTAACCTGTAAACATATGATACGGTAACTTATAGGTTAAGAATAGTTTTTGAAATTGCAAAAAATATTATTAAATGAAAAAATGAATCCGAGTCAGTGATATAAAGAAAAGTATAAGGTAAATCCTCATACGAGTAATAATATTAATAAATCGTTTATACTTATAATTTTTTTATTTACTTTCGTAATTGCCTTAATAATTCAATGTTATTTTATACAAGATTTAATAACACAACTTGTACATTTTGATGGATGTAACTTTTGTTAATAGTAAAACATTTGAATTTGTAGAAAGTGAACATAACATGAGGACGAATTTACAAAAATATAAATTATAATATGAGGAAAACAACTGAAAGTTCAAGGTAAAAGATACAAACAAATTAAGTAAGAAGTACAAAAGATATTATCAATTGGTAAAATAGGATATTAAGTGGTGTTCTAGTGGTTTAAGAGGTATAAGTTGGTGGTTTATTATTAATCTTTAGCAACGCCGAGATACCAAATATTGCTAAGTAACGATAAAGAATCATTAAATACACCAAGAAATCTGAGATGCAGAAGATTACAAGGGTGCAAAAAGCTGTAGAGGTTTAAGATTACCTACGCACTAAATCTTTGAGTACGAGACTATAACAAACTAGCATTTGAGGTAAAAGACTATATTCAGCCTCCAAAAGGAACGTACCTGAACCTCACTGAGATTTAATGCGTTTGCAATTTGTGACCTCTCAGTCAAACTCAGGTACTTCTTGGCGACAAACTCTCTCTCAAGTTCCAGGAGCTGCTCGCTGGTGAATGCTGTTCGTCTTCGACGGGTCTTGTTGGAAGATGGTGTGTTGTTTGTTGGAGTCTCGTCGTCTTCGCCATCTCCACTGTCCCGTCCACTGCCTCCAGGACTGCCTGTAACAAGCGTCGTTGTCAGTTCGAAGAAGGCTGAAGAGGAATCCTATACTGTAACAGCCGTCTCAGGCTCATGGGGTGTCTCGTGGATTTAAATACTCAGCCAACGAGCCAACTCTTAATTTATTTTTCTTTATTATTTAACGATTCTGGCTAATAAAACTCATCATTCACTCATGTCCCTGTTAAAATATGCAGCATGGTGTCCATATATCAACGTCATGATATTGATATAATGGATGATAACTATAGTAACCTGAAATATTATTTAAAATGGTTAAGCTTGGGAAAGCTAGTTTAAAGGTGGGAACTAAAATGATCACGGTTATTCAATTTGGTCTTGGTGGGCAACATGTTTGCATACAACTAACGAAACATTCACTTTTCATTCAAATCTATAAAAAATGTAATCGTCTCCCAAAGTGACCCAATAAAAATCTTATCTTCAGTATTTTTAGAAAACTGAGGAGTTGCTTCGCAAACTATGAATGAAATGAAGGAAGGTCTTACTACGACCAAAGTGCAGAGTTCACGTGCAGTCGAAGACGAGCACCTGGTCACAAGACTCAAGATGTTGCAGCGTAGTCAAAGACCGAAGCGGCGCCGTTTGGAAGACATGTTGGCATGTCGCATTGTTTGTAGCTTCCCCTCACATATAAATCATCACTGTTTCTTCGGTCGATTCCCAGCCACACTTTGATGTCAATTGGGCCTGGAGACGATCTGTAGCAAGCTCCGCCTCTCCCCAGCCCATTGCCACTTCTTCGTTCCTCTTTATCTTTTCTCACCTAATTAAATTTGTATTTCGTCGATAAAAAAGTCCTTGTGTAATTACTTTCTTCGTTCTAATTCGTCGACGCTGAACTTTGATACTTGTTACTTTGATTGGAAATTGATTATTAGCTAGTTTACGGGTTTGGTCTTGAATTAAGCCTATCTAGCTATCGTGGATATTGTGGGTTGTTTATTACTAGTCTAGTTATCATGACAATGTTACTAGTTACTAGAAAGTAACATTATGAATTTTAATTCTTTGTCAAACCAAATAAGCAAACTACATTGCATTCAGTTTGCCACTGTACTTATTTGTATAGTCTGTTTGCTTAGCGACAGCGGCTGACCAAAGGGCCGACCCTACTCACACACGTAGCCCTCACAGTCACAGACTTAGACGCAAGGGATTACAACTGATCATTCACCTGCCACGTAAATCACAGAAATTTGATAATCATTTTTAATTATTGATTTAATTTTATTATTTTAGTTATTTCTCTATTGTACATCTAACATATGAATTGCGATTTTGAGGCATTATACAACAGGTGTTATATTTTTATTGAAGGGTATCGGGGCTTTTGGGCAATTAGGACGGTGGTGAGTGTCCGTGAGCGAGTCGGGTGTTCCTCCACATAAGATAACTGAAATATTGTCTCTTGGTCCCTCATGTTTTGTCAATGGATTATTAGGCTATGTTACATATCGCTCCCTCTGGTCTGATAGATTTCCTGAATCCTTCCTTTAATCATTTTCCCTTATAACCATACAGCTCCAGGAAAGGTATGTTGAAACACTAGATAACATACTATGTTATCTAGTGTTTCTTCGGCTGATTGGTATATGTTGCCTAGAGTTACATTGGACCTGATGGGTTTGTTATGTTATCTAAACTTCCCTCATGTCTGGTTGATTTGCTATGTTACATAGGGGTTTCTCAGGTCTGGTTGGTCTATTGTGTGCCTAGAATTTCTTTATGTATGGTGGGGTTTTTTTTGTATTACCAGGTGTTTCCTCGGGTATGGTGGGTATGTGATGTTACCCAGTGTTTCCTCGGGTATGGTGGGTATGTTATGTTACCTAGAGATTCCTTGGGTATGGTGGGTATGCTATTTTACCTAGAGATTTCTTGGGTATGGTGGGTATGTTATGTTACCTAGAGATTCCTCGGGTATGGTGGGTATGTGATGTTACCCAGTGTTTCCTCGGGTATGGTGGGTATTTTATGTTACCTAGTGTTTCCTCGGGTATGGTGGGTTTGTTATGTTACCTAGAGATTCCTTGGGTATGGTGGGGATGTTATGTTACTTAGTGATTCCTCGGGTATGGTGGGTATGTTATGTTACTTAGTGATTCCTCGGGTATGGTGGGTATGTTATGTTACCTAGAGATTTCTTGGGTATGTTATGTTACTTAGTTATTCCTCGGGTATGGTGGGTATGTTATGTTACCTAGAAATTCCTTGGGTATGGTGGGTATGTTATGTTACTTAGTGATTCATCGGGTATAGTGGGTATGTTATGTTATCTAGAGATTCCTCGAGTATGGTGGGTATGTTGTGTTACCTAGTGTTTCCTTGGGTATGGTGAGTATGTTATGTTACCTAGTGTTTTCTTATATATGGTGGGTATGTTGTGTTACCTAGTGTTTCCTTGGGTATGGTGAGTATGTTATTTTACGTAGTGTATCCACGTGTATGCTGGGTATGTTATGTTACCTAGTATTTCCTCGGGTATGGTGGGTATGTTATGTTACTTAGTGATTCCTCGTGTATGGTGGGTATGTTATGTTACCTAGTGATTCCTCGGGTATGGTGGGTATGTTATGTTACTTAGTGATTCCTCGGGTATGGTGGGTATTTTATGTTACCTAGTGTTTCCTCGGGTATGGTGGGTTTGTTATGTTACCTAGAGATTCCTTGGGTATGGTGGGGATGTTATGTTACTTAGTGATTCCTCGGGTATGGTGGGTATGTTATGTTACTTAGTGATTCCTCGGGTATGGTGGGTATGTTATGTTACCTAGAGATTTCTTGGGTATGTTATGTTACTTAGTTATTCCTCGGGTATGGTGGGTATGTTATGTTACCTAGAAATTCCTTGGGTATGGTGGGTATGTTATGTTACTTAGTGATTCATCGGGTATAGTGGGTATGTTATGTTATCTAGAGATTCCTCGAGTATGGTGGGTATGTTGTGTTACCTAGTGTTTCCTTGGGTATGGTGAGTATGTTATGTTACCTAGTGTTTTCTTATATATGGTGGGTATGTTGTGTTACCTAGTGTTTCCTTGGGTATGGTGAGTATGTTATTTTACGTAGTGTATCCACGTGTATGCTGGGTATGTTATGTTACCTAGTATTTCCTCGGGTATGGTGGGTATGTTATGTTACTTAGTGATTCCTCGTGTATGGTGGGTATGTTATGTTACCTAGTGATTCCTTGGGTATGGTGGGTATGTTATGTTACCTAGTATTTCCTCGGGTATGGTGGGTATGTTATGTTACCTAGTGATTCCTCGGGTATGGTGGGTATGTTATGTTACCTAGTGATTCCTCGGGTATGGTGGGTATGTTATGTTACCTAGTATTTCCTCGGGTATGGTGGGTATGTTATGTTACCTAGTGATTCCTCGGGTATGGTGGGTATGTTATGTTACCTAGTGATTCCTCGGGTATGGTGGGTATGTTATGTTACCTATGGTTAGTTTACTATGTTCCCTAGAGCTTTTTCAGATCTGGTGGATAATTATGTCACCCAGTGTTTCCTCAGGTCTGTTGCGTTTCCGCACTATGGTGACCACCCCACATATCCTCACGCGGCGGGAAACAATCTGTCAACATTACCATTCCCACCTCGAGTTATCCGACTATTTTGGCACCCTTTGAGCGCCGCCGCAGCGCCATAAGTATTCCGAGTCCGTCTTCCCCCCACCCACTCTAAGTCAAAGAACGACGACGCCTGCTTAATTATTGTGGTCCCGCCACCTATTGTCGCCAACCTGATACTGGTTGATTCCCGTCCGAGCTTTTGATTAATGATAAATACTTCCTCTCCTATTCCCGTCCTGGTTTAGTCTTGACATCACTTCTCTTGGGCTTATAAGGTATAATGAGTGACAACATTACAGATTCGTTGTATGTTGTACCATCAGTATGTTTGAATGCCTAAACTATGATTAGATTTCACATTAGAGTCAATTGAATATTCTTTTTATAAAAAATATTATTTTTACTTCGTAATGAACGCTTTATGATTATTATGCTTCGTACTTTGTAAACCTAGAGGAGAAACATTGAGGAATCTTGGAAAAGCTAAGATGTTTAAATTAAAAAGTAAATGGTTGTAATAAATTAGGTTTAGTAATGCAATATATTTCCAATAAGTTTTGTAGTAGCATTCTTTGAGTTACAACGGATGATCTTTTGAGGATTTGATGTCAATAGCAACAATTATATAGGTAATGAGTAGTGTACATAGATAGTGATTAATAAAACGTCATTAATACACAACTCGTAGAGGCGGTAGCAACTCGCTACAAAAACAAGAAAAAAGTCCAGAAAAGTAAAAAAACCTTAAATTACATTTTAGACGTCGTATTCTATTTAGCGAATCTATAATGAAGTTTTGGATCTAGATCGACGAAGCCTTAAGATTCAACGCGTAATTTAATCTCGGCAATTTCACAAATTGCAGATAGCTGTATCCGGCTCGAAGGACCATGAGGAGTTACACCATTGCACGACCGCCTCGTTGCCTAAACTAGCATGGAGATTCATTTAGGACTGGGCCGTTGAGAGGGGTCCGAGCGAAGCTGGCAGAGTTTGCCTCACCTGCCCAAAGCATTCATCACCCTCGGATCGGTTAAAAAGGCGACGACTTGCTCGGCAACTCATTTATAACAACCTCTCCTCCCCCGCGCTTTTTGATGCTCCTGTAAATAATTTGTCAGTAAATTGTACACAGCTGTTTTGTAGCTCGACTAAACGGAGCATTTAGTAGTTCTATCCTTTTTGCCAGACAGCTTCAGCGCTAATGTGTTTGTGTGTTTCTGGACTACAATTCCTGGATGGTATAAAATGTTAATCTATAAGTTTTGTATAAGGATGAAAGCTACGTTAGCATGTACTGAAATGTGTTTTTAAATAATGACACTTAAATTTATAAGCTATTTTTTGTATTAAGTATGCTACGTGTACGTGAGGGTTTGAACTTCATTGATTCAAAAATTTAAATATTGTAAACAATAATTAAACAAATAGACTATCAACTGATTTAAATTACTTTATAACATATCTTTATGGAGTATTAAAACAAAACTGTACACCAAATACTACCCACATACTTCAACTCAATTTCTTAATGGCAGTTTCTTTGATCAACCCTCAAAAACACATGTTCACGTCAGTTTTCAATATGTTACCTCAATACGATAAATTTGAGCTGTTTCTCGTTGCATGGAACCCTTCCCAATACAGTATATCAAACAAGCTCCTAGACTTATTTTTATTAATTCATTTTACTTGGACTCCATTTTGCTAGTCCATATGATATGAGGAATGGGATATCTCCGAATACCATATACCATACAGCCACTTTCCAGCAACAAGTCCAATAGGGGAACAGGCAAGATTAAAATATCTCCGCCGCAGCAAACCTGCGCACTAGCGAACCTTTATTAAAGCCTGATTTGATCTTCACAAATTTAATATATTTAAATTTGGTTTAACTATAAACCAACATTAGGTTTAACGAGTACCTAGGTTTGCTGTTACAGGGAGGGTAATAAAGTTTGTTTTTAGTAAAATAATAATAAATTTATACAAAACAAATAAAATTGCCAAATTTTATACAAATATATACATAAACAAGCAAACTAGAATAATTTACAATATTCTCCATAATAATAACATGGGAATAAAAAAATTATGTAAAAAAGATTTCCGTAACCAATAACCGTACAAAAATACTTTAATATACTTATTTTTTTCATAAGCTCTACAAAATTGATTAAAGAAACATTCGGAAATTTTATTTTTCGAGGGTCAAAAATGGAAAAACGCCTATTTTTTACCCCATAAACCCCCGTTCCCATGGTCTGATCATGGGTTCCAGATCTCGTCCGAATAAATGTAGGTTTACACGTTTGAGCAACATTTCATCAAAATCGGATGATTTTTGCTGGAGTTATCGTGCTAACGGACACACACATAATATGTATGTTATGAATGTATGTATTTAATATATGTTTTAATTTGAACGGATGGTGTTTTTGAAAATGAAATAACAGCAAATTCTCGCCATTTATCTCAAGTAAATTATACTTTGTCAACCTTGTATATCAGAGAACGTGATAGGCACTACCATTGCAGACATTGGAAAGCTTCATATTCAATACAAATAAACATGTTACAATGTTTTCTCTAATATAAAAAACCTTAACACTATAAAACAATAAACAATCAAGAGCTCTTTCAGCTGACTCTTAAATGTACGATAGCCTGTTTCATTCCTGAGATCATTTGCAAAAACAATAGAAAACATATCAT
Source organism: Macrosteles quadrilineatus (assembly GCF_028750875.1). NCBI lineage: Eukaryota > Metazoa > Arthropoda > Insecta > Hemiptera > Cicadellidae > Macrosteles > Macrosteles quadrilineatus. The sequence goes on along the minus strand of NW_026542600.1, from coordinate 74,960,181 downwards.
TTTTTTAAATGAAGTTTAGAGACTAGGAATGTTAAAATGTTATTAGATCTCGTTTTAAATTTTGAATTCTTAATATGCTGACAAAATTCAACGTTTTTCTTCAAACAGTTTTAATTTACCAGCTGAATTTTCAGCATTTTGTAACAGTTACGTGACACTCAGCGGCTGGAGTAGTGTGAATCTTTTAGTTTGTAGATTGCGGCTTCACAAGAGGTGACTGACTATACAGAGTTAATGGTATATACTGACTTCCATTATATAATCAACCGCCATTTTGCAACAAACCATTCAAACCCACATACCAAATTGCATCAAACGCGGACTACATGTGTAGTCTGCAGCTCTGTATAAACACACAGACGTCGCTTCAAAAATCCATTTTAGCGAATTTCCCCTATAGGGAATAAGCTATTACCGTAGTACTCATGGCAAGACCTGGACCCGGGACCGATTTACTTTTTGGTTTTGAGGTCCCTATAGACCAAAAACACTATCCGTTCAAATTCAAATATATTTTTGTTAGCACGATAACTCGAGCAAAAATCATCCGATTTTGTTGAAATTTGGTACAAACGTGTAAACCTACGTTTATTCGAACGAGTTCGCGAACCAGCATGATCGGACTATGGGAACAGGGTTTTATGGGGGGTTTTATGGGGTAAAAATTGGTTTATCCCATTTTTGACCCTAAAAACTTAAAATTTTGCAATTTCTTTCCAAACCATTTTGTAGAGCTTCAAAAAAGTAATTTAGTATATTGAAGCGTTATTTTGCGGCCTAATGGTTACGGAGAAAATTCTAAAAATCTGTAAATTTAAGTTCCCATGTGATTCTTATGGAGAATAAGTAAACTGTTGTAAAATAATTTGCTTGTTTATGAACATATTTTGATCAAATTTGGAAAATGCATTCATTTTATACTAAACTATTACATTTTACAAAAATACCTTTTTACTCTCCCTGTTGCAGCAAACTAAGTACTCGTTAAACTAATGTTATTTAAATAAGGAATAAATGTGATGTTTTTAAGGAAACATTTTAGTGTAAATCCAGTCAGGCAAATGGGAATTCGCTTAGTCTGCAGGTTTGCTGCGGCGGGGGTATTTTTTCTTTGTTCAGAAGGACTACCAACTCCTTGCGTTTCCACCAAAAACTCAGACTCGAACATTTTTAAAACATTACTTTCTCCTTATACTATGTGTAGGGGGGCAAAACAATGACTTACCAACAGGATGAAGTCTCGGAAGAGTGAGGTCATGGGGAGTGACTGGAGACCTAGAATCCGACCTAGAGTCGTCGGAATGGTGAGTTGGTGGCGAGAAGAGAGGAGCTACGACGTCCTGTCTTACAGGTAGAGAGGCCAGCCAGGAGTGGTAGAGGAAGGGATTGAGACATGGTTCTGTCAGGAGGTCCTGATACAGCAGGGATCTGGAACAAACATAGACAGTCAGTCCCAAGGTCTACTGGCAAAGAGTCCGTCTTACAATATAGTTGAGAAGACGGACAACCAATCCGCATTCGCTCTGGGACTGGTTTTCCAACACTTAAAAAGCAGACATACTTTAGATAACGGCACCAAACTACAACATTTGTTATGTTGATAAGGCCCAATGTCCAAGAAGCGGCTGACGCTTGAGACGCTTAGCGTCTGAAGCGGGGCACTGCTCTGGGAGCAGACGGGATCGCTGATGGCCAGCGTCTATTGCTTATATTGAAGTGTTATGCTTGTGTTCTCCCGTGCTCTCAAGTTTATATTTAATATTAAGCTAACATTTTCGTGTTGAATGATTGCTAGTGCAAACTCTTTAATTTTAATTTAACTTTTAATTTTACAAGAAAAACAAACTTAAACGGGGTTTTATTAGAATTGTTTAGGTTCAAGCCTTTAAAATTTAGATTTAAAAAATCACAAACTTGACAGTACCTTAGTGAAAAATCTAACCGTCGCGGTGCATAAAACCGGCCTAAAATAGAATTTAACACATTCAGCAACCAACGGTTGAACACAATAGACGCGTTCTTGGACCACGCATATCAACACGAACTTCAATGAAAAATTGCAACACTTTTAATTTGTCTTTATCTTAGACCTGTGATTCACCCTTCGTCCTGCGGAAATACCTGACATTTTGTCAAGTGGTTGACTTAGCATATTAGTGTAAATGACACAATGCAACCGGACGTTCGAACTATTTAGGAGCAACGCATACCGTTCTTGAAAATAATTATCTTGAGCGTTTCCGGGGTTGAGCCTGTCACTAACGACGTGTTTTCCTAACGATGTTAGGTTATAGAAATGGCCATTCAATTCCATGACAGTTGTAGTTGTAGATTTAATTTATTTATTATTTAATATATTTTTTTTCTTTATTTTAATATAATAATTCTTCGTGTAAAATATTTCTACTCACTGTTATTTTTTTATTGTTAACATTTTCCTTGTTTACTCGTTATTGAGCCTTCAATTATTTTTGGTTGTGAATAATATCAATATGTAGTTCTATTCGGGCTGAAGCTTGCATGAAATTAAAATATACTTAAATGCTGTATTTTCACTTGTCATTTGCATCACCTTTTTTCTATTTATTCATCCGTCAATGAAATAATTATCACTGTAATAGAGTCCTCGACAATTGTGCATGTACTTGTGTTTTCATCATTCTTACGTAACAAACATCCAAGATGGCTGACGTGACGTAATCGTAGTGATTCAGTGCGAGTTGTTCACTATATAAGATAGTACTTTGTCCTCTTCCACCTTGGAAAGGTTTTAGATGGAATTTTACAGGGACACGTATAATTTTCCCAACGATATTCTTCTATTTTTCGCCTGACCAAGATTTTGCGTTGCCTCACCGAACATTGAATTGCCGAATTACCTCGATTGAACATCAATTATATTTTGGTTATTCAACCATTTTCTTGTAGTTTAACGCACAAACACCTACATATTAAAAACTACGGAAATGATATTTCCCATTCGTAAAGGTTTCGTTTGAAAATGTTATGCCTTAAGAACAGCAACTTATATCATTGATTGATTTTTAAAAAGATGGCAGGTAATTTTCCGATATTTTTTCATGTAAAGTGTTTCACAAATTAGCTACCTTTTGCAGCTGGTGGCGAGAGTAATGAAGTAAGAGTAATATTTAATTTTCTAATGTGTTAAAAATAATTCCACAAATACTAAAAATACTCCTAACTATGGTTGAAACGGTATGGAGATGTGTGTCTATATTGATGGTGGAGATGTTTTGAAGTGGCCAATGTCTTTACGTAAGAGTAGAAAGCCAATTGTAAAGAAGATAATTTTGTAGGCCTACGTGCGTTACAAAATGGGACACCTTCCTTAAAGAGGAGTCTTAGGACCAGTGATACTCATAATTCAAATTAATGACCTCTTAAATTTAAATTTGTCCTAATATTTTCGCATGTGCTGATGGTTGAGCTATTCCCTGTTCATACCACAGCAAACAATCGTTAAAATCTAAAATAATGAGGATTTGGAATTGATTTAGAAACGGTATTAAATAATAAACTATTTACGAACTCAACCAATTCAAAATGTAGCCTATTTTTACCGATATATTTCCAAAGGGGAAATAGATGATTAATAATTAAGGGATATTTTTGTCACAATCACCCAACGATGTAAAGAACTACATCGTTGTTTATATCGTTGCGATCACCACGGCTGTAGATGTTAAAATTTCGAGATTGAGAATTTTTTAAACTTGGACCCTTTTAATGAAATATAAAGTCAAAGTTGATTAAATTAATTTAATGGTGGCTTCTGTACACCCGCGAATTCGCGGGTAGAACCTCTTGTACTTTGGCAAAGTATTACACATTTTTGGAACGAAGTATATTTTAAATAAATAAGTTCTCAAAAATCCTCCATTTTGCAGTAGATAATGGGAGGTAAGAGATGCTTTAACAGGTATTTATATAAACTATTCCTATTTATTCACTCTTAGCGTTAATATTTATTTATGCATGTAACAATTAGTTTACTTAAACTATGTCTGATTGCATTATATATTATTTTGCTTAAATTTGTTATGTAGCCTACGTGCTTTGTAAAACGACGTATTCTTGTTTGATAGTGCATATCTGTTTCCTAACTAAGTATTTCTATTCAAAACTGTATTTTCTCCCACATGTTAATTGTCCCATATTGCTTTACTACATATTGTTGCTGCCTAGTTTGAAAAACTCACTGTTTTTGTTTTCTTGGATCTTGCTAGTGTTTGTTGTTGCATTGTAAATTAATTTATTGTATTTATTGTTCTGTTTTTGTTCTCATTCTTTTTTGCATTGTGTTGCATGTATTGATATTTCTCGTTGACTGATCTGATATTGTTTATTTTGTTAATTGTTAAATATTGTTCTTTGTCTTTGCTTGAAATTTGTTGCACAGAATCATGTATTTTTGAATTGTCATGTACAAATTGGCTATTTGCAGTGGAAATAAATGAAATGAAACGAGACTCGGTAAGTAACAAACAAGGTACCACAGTACTGTAGTACATTATTTTGTTGATCAGTTGTAATTAATTAAAGAAGGTTGTCATATTCCACGTAATAATTAAAATGTATTTTTCCCGATTCCCTGTGTGTTGCACGGGGTATTTGTAATTACCAATTTAAAACTCGAAAGAAATTTGAAACTGAAAGAATTATTTTGTTACCCTACAATATCCTCATTCGTCAAGTAGAACTGGAATACAGTAATGTAGAACTGGCAAAATGTTAAGTTTTTTGTTAAATGTGTCATGATATACAGTGGAACCTTGATAAGAAGACCCTCGATAACAAGTTGCCCTTGATTACAAGTGTCATTTTCAAACAAGTGTCATTTTCAAATCCCCTTAAAATTATTTTACCCTTAATCACATGTAATTACAAACCTCGATAAGAAGTCAACCTTGATAACAAGTCTTATTTTACAATCCCCATGAGAGTCTCGTTAACAAGGTTCTACTGTAACTCTTTTAGTATAAATCAATATCCAGAAGTAGGACAATGAATTCTGGTTTGAAACTGAAAATGAGTATGAAGGTGTTTGGCTATAGGGTCAAGATAATGTTTAGCGAGAGCTCATGGTGGTTGATAGGAAAAGGTTATTCGGCTGTGGTTGTTGATGGAGTCAGTGGTGTCGGTTGGTACTACTGAATTCAAATAATTACCACTGAACCACAATCTACCAAAACGGTCGCAATGTGAACATTGACCTGCTATCTAAGGGAATGATTATTAACGGACGTTATCATCTTATGGGATCAATTGAGATTAAAAATTGCCACAATAGTTCGTTGAACATAAACACAAAACAAAATTAACTTTTAGCAAAGAACATTTATTTACCTGTGAGCTTCCGGCGGAACTAGGAGAGCTGAGGGGTGTGGATGTGGCGGAGGGGGTGGATGATCTTCTCTCCGGACGATGGACACGGTCAGATCCTGAGGCAGGGGTGACACCTTGTCTCGTAGACCCATGATGGACTCTATAGAGAAGGGGCGAGGCCGAGTACATTTGGCAGGGACAGTGATGCAGTCTGTCTCCTCCATCACGTCTGGACCATCACCACCTCAGGGACCACAGGATGATGGATTAGTACTTGGGTTCCAGCTTCAACTCTATGTCATCTTTCAAAATACTCTTGTATACTAACATTATTATTACCAAAGGTGGTAAATACTGGTCTTCGGCCTTCGTGTGAAGACCACGTAGATTCAGACGACGATGCATGGCGTCCGAAGTGTTGGCAACTACATCGTCATCTGCATTATCACCTTTAAAACACAGATGTCATGACATTTGCTTTTCAATTAATTAATGAAGCTATCTACCAGAAGTTCGACGTTAGATAGTAACTTACGGACCAGGGTTTGGACCGTGCCATTAGTAAAAAACGTAAAGAAATGTCAATGACGTTGGTAAACAAATTGATTTCAAAATGGCAACGCCACCTAAGTTGTGTGCGTATTGCTGAATATGACTGCAAAATGAGTATATAGCATGGAGTTGAGAGATATGTGTAGCATTTTATAGAGAAATAATGTGAAAACACATAAAATAACTCAGGTTTGATAGCAAACAATACGTATACTTCCTGTGAGACTTCCGGCCTACGTACCATTCCCACACTCCACACTCCACATACACAGACCCGGTTTTCCGGTTTAGTTTATTACTATTTGGCAATATTGCCATAACGTAACATAACCACAAAACATGTGTAAGTTGTGGCGACGAGTTTAATAATTCGGTTATTTCAAGTCCCACTCCCACACAACAAACTAACTACCGTATCTAGTTGTCGTCAAAACTTAAGTTTTTCAAAAACGGCGTTCTGTTCTGCGGATCTGCAGTGCATTGTCGCAATGAAACTCGAAAGCGTTATTTTAATAACAGGGAGATCGCCGCAACAGAATGACCTGACAACAGTTATCGCGCAGTAACTCTGCTATTCAACCTGTAATGTTATATAAAGTACATCTCTACTGACTAGTGTATACGATCAGCTGTTTCTATAGCCAGTACAGTACCGTTTCGTTTATTAAAAATCCTATAATGACCAAGGACGATGGAGTAAAAATATATAGATATAATTCCGTTTTAGGTTATACCACGAATAACTTTTAAATTCCATGACAGTAAACGCCACTAAACATAGCAAAAGGATTAATTAGGGAATGCAGTGAATTAGCGCAGGACCTGGAAACTAGTATCAGTTAATTTTTAACTCACTAGGGTGTTTTAGAACACTCCTATAAAGATAATAACAACCATTGATTTTCATTCGTTTAATTGGTAAAAAATTTAGTAAAAATCAAATGTATCTCGTAAAACTTCACATTCATCTTTAGCCCCCATATTAGAATAGAATCCATTAGGACTATTAAGGGCCAAAATAATCATAAGAGCATTAACTGCAGGTGGAAGAATAAAATTGTCATCAAATTAGCTAAGCATCGAATAAATATGCTCAACAAAAGATAGCAATGCAAATCTAATGCAGAAGTAAACTTTGATTATGATTATAAAGAAAATAAATAACGGTTGATTTACTGTTGATACATTTCAACGGGGTAGCGGATTTTTATCCCCCTGGAATTTTACCCCCTGGGCAAACGTGACGTCACAAACCAGGGGGTAAAATTCCGGGTGCGAACTTTTGAGTTTCGCGACATCAGTTCGATGGATTTATTGGATTTTAATGGATTCGATGGCTACCTAATAATAAAATGTTTACAATTAAATAAAAACAGAAATAAGAAAATCAATCATTCTTAATTATTTCTATATCGCCAGGGGGTAAAATTCCGCCCACGAACCAACTTTTGAACGCTCAAATTCAGGTTACTACGTCATCGCAAAGATAAAAGGAGTATGTATACTTCTTTTAATCTATGGTCATAGTGACGTCAGGTTTGCCCAGGGGGTAAAGTTCCAGGGGGATAAAATTTCAGCGACCCGCACTGGTTGAAGTGGGTCGCCGGAACTTTATTTATACCCCTGGAATTACCACAGAGTAAATACAATAAAGATGGTTACATATTATATATCTATTTATTCTATGGTGCAGTATAGATAAACTAAAGTAACCACAAGGTTAAGAAGAGTTATGTCACAGAAACACCTGTGAAGTTGACTGTTGTTATTCTTTGGTCAGTTACAAAATAATAATACTGTCACGAAGGGGCGTTTATGATACCAACACACTAATAGTAATTTGGAAGGTATTCAGCAGTTGGCTTCGGTTTAGTTGTAGACAATAGAATATAAACTTTATGATCATTACGTGACGTTAACTATTGTTAATTGCTTTGAGTTTGGCTCTCTTTTGCTTCTTACAGTTTTACTACTAGGACAATGGGCTTTTAAGTTCGATCGCTCATTTGAAATTATTTATTATAATTACCAAATTAATTGACAAGTATTTTAAGACAACCTTCTTGTATGATTACAGCTTTCGTTTCATGAATTGGGTTCATAAACCCGGCTAGTCCTAATGCAAAATAAATATTTTTGATATTTAAGAGAAACAAAAATAAATTTTCTTCATTTTGGTTGGCAAAATATCATAAAATAAATTATACATACCGTATTTACTGTTTCTGCAACCAAACTAAGCCTCGCACTTAAATATATGTATATTATATATAATTATATATAGGTATCCACTATCCGCATGCAAGGGGGAAGGGAGGAGGGAACGCGGAAGGGACAAGTATGGTTTTTCAAATCTACCTTATGAGATAGTTCACATTCGTCATCGATTTAGAAACATAATTAAATTGCTGCGCTCTTTTGGATGAATATATATATATTTTTTTAAATCCAGGTAAGTGGTTATAACTTATTAGGTGCTTAAGTAAAATTTGTGTAGTGATAATAGACGTATAGAATTGTGTGGTTCAATTTTGAAAAGTTAATGCCTCCTTAAAAGTGTAATAACCTTACTTATATTGCATCAGGGTACTGTCACGAGGTAACAAACAATTATTTTACATTATGTAACATAAAATAGATATGTTGTAACCAGATTATTATATTATCCCTGCAGCTCATTATATCTATTTCACAAAAAGCAAAAACATAAAAAAAAACCTATTGTTGATACGAATATTCGACAGTAACTCTCAGAATTTGTGGTAGCAATTTAAATCTATGAGTGAAGATAGGTAAATGCCGTAAAAGAGCAAAATGTACACTACTAAAAGTTGTAAACAAATCATTAGTTCGTTTTCATATAATCTTATGTTTATGTAGGCCCCAATTTAACATATAAAGAAAGTTTCAAAATTGGATTTTTTTTATTCAAACTAAAATCTCTCCCCACCATTTTGAGGCAAAAATAGAGTTGGTGAAAAATCTCAAACACTGACTAAGAATACACTTTAGATTTATATTAGATAGAAGAGATATAAAGTCAAACATGCCCAAAACGTTTGTTAACTTAATCCAGGACAGTCTAAACCACCAAAAATAGGAAAAACAAGTTAAAATTTTAGGTTCAAGTCGGAATTTGGGGTTGAAGGAATGAAGATAGGAACATTTTCCTATACACACATACACATACATCTTTTTAGGTACATATTTCGAAAGACGTAGGGTGCAAAAATGATATTAGAGTTACGGTATCGAATTTAGGAAAGAATTGCAGTTTGGTGGCTAAACCCATCCCTAAACAAAGAAATGTGAGGAAAAAACAACAATTTGAAAAATCTTGTTCCACCTATAGAAGTTTTAAAGGACACCAAGTGTGCAAGTGATCTTCCTTAATTTTATTAGAATGACGGTTTGGCCACTACAAGCGTTTAAAAAACCATAATTTGAATTATTTGGGTTGGGGGGAGGGGTTAAGAGTTGCCAAGTCTGGTGCGACATAAGAACGAATAAGATATCAATATATACAGAGTGTTTTTTTTTTAAAACTTACATCTTTATTTATGTAAAAACCGCAATAGATAGAAATATGCAGTTTGCGGGAATCATCTATTGACGTAGGGGGCCCAATTGTTTTGAATTCAACGCTACATTCACATTCCCCCCCTTTCCCCCCTGCCCCAAACTTAATTTTTTTCAATAGCAAGGTACCCTTTGTGACATATCAAATGAAAGAGCATGACAAAAGAAAATGTTTGGTGAAATTTATTTTTCATTTGATATGTCACAAGGGCGGGTAAACCTTGCTATTAAAAAACAAGTTATGGGTATGGGAAAAGGGGGGGGGGATTATCTCACAAATTCATGAGCCGATTTTAATTTTTTTTTCAGCAAACATTTTCTTTTTTCATTCTCTTTCATTTGATATGTCACAAGGGGTACCTTGCTATTAAACAAAATAAGTTCCGGGGGGGGAGGGGGGGAATATCTCACACATTTATGAACCGATTTTCAATTTTTTTTTTATCAAACATTTTCTTTTTTTATGCTCTTTTATTTGATATGTCACAAGGGGTACCTTGCTATTTAAAACAATTAAGTTGGGGGCAGGGGGAAAAGGGCAAGAATGTGAATGTAACGTTGAATTAAGAAAAAATTGTGCCCCCTACGTCAATAGATGATTACCGCCAACTGCATATTTCTATCTATTGCGGTTTTTACATAAATAAAGATGCAAGTTAAAAAAAAAAAAAAACACCCTGTATAATCGTAACAACTGTTTATCCTAGCGACGTGTTAAATATCATTTTATTCTCCGTAAAAATATTATGAGAATTTTAAATTTACAGTTTTTTGAATTTTCTCTATTACCATTTGACGTACAACAACGCTTCAATGTACTAAATTTTCGACCGTAGACCCCCCCCCCTTCAATCAAACCCAGTTCCCATAGTTTGATTATGCTCGTTCGTTGACTAGTTATCCATATGTGAAAAATTTGCTGAAACAGTTTGTATATTCCTAACATTTTGTTAAAATACTTTACTGTAATTAGTAGATGGCAGTCCCCTTGAGTGTAAAGTTCAAATCAATTAGCGTAAGAACATTAGCTTAACCTTAGACAAATATTACAAAATAACCTTATCTTAATTATCTGTTAGTTATCGCAAATTTTACAATTGTGTAATATGAGTTTAATTTCTCCGTAGAAACGAGTGATAAGGCTACATTCATCTTTGCACTTTTCATTGTGTCGAATAATTGGATAGTTTACTTAGATAAATACGAAGATTATAGCCTCATTAGTAAACTAATGTCGGTGTTCCGATAACCCATTAAATGGACAAAATTACTTCCCCAAAGTAAATATGATTTTGCTGATAAACTGCAATTAGGCGAAGCAATTGATTTGCTGCATGGTACCAAACAAAATTATGATACAAGTGTTTTATTGAGTCTAATTAACAGGGCATTTTATTAGCTAAGTATAACAACTGTTGTTATCAAATATTTACACGCACTAAAATCATATTTAGGTGCCACTTGAATATTTGTTTTGTACAAAGTTTTAAGGGGAAGGCCTATTAACTTATTTCCTAACTATTAATTGAAAAGCATAAAATAAAATCTAAAACTATCCTTCCATGTAGGGGTAAAGAACATGGTGGTACCTTATTTTTGGACTTGATAGTTAATTTTTTACTGTCCCCAGATCAAGGTGATATCGGGATTAAGTTCAATGACAGAATAAAGAGTAAGCTAAACACTATTAATCCGTGGTCCAATATTACGACACAAAACAAAACAATTCGAGCAAGCAATACGTCAGGACGATCGATTTCGATCGAAACAACAATAATCTTCAAACCAACAAATATCATCTTCGTGCCAATTACAACAACTACAACTACTTGGTTGAATTGAATTAGAAGTGTTCAATATGTTATAGCTTTGTGGTTTGATTATGAGATATGAAATGGTTCAAAACATTTAAATGATTTTTTAAGAAACGAATTTTTGTAGAATTAAAAAAGGGTTGACTGTCTTTACGACAAATACATTGTAAATTTAGTCGATGTGTGTCAGGTTTTAAAAATAAACATGGTAGAGTAGAAAATGGTGTGAATCATTAATTTGTTATTTCCTAGTCTTTATTTCCAATGATTATTTAAGAGTTAGTAATATTAGCTACAATTGACACATAGATTGCCACCCAAGAAGACAATGCCTCTTAAACCAAAACACTACAGTACTAACTTTCCAAATATATACTATATTGTTAAAACATTATGGTTATTTTAAGTGATTCAAGCAGGAAAGTTATAGGAAGGTTGAAACAATATCGCGGTTTCTTCAGTAACTGCGTACAGTAAGTTGTATGGCTGAAATGTAGATTTGTATGGCTGGTTCCTTCGGCCCGCTCCTTTTGTGTGGCTTAACTTGAAAACATGCAATTAGGTATATGCAAATAACAGTTTGTTATTGTTAACGTTATTCGATAGTTAACTTTTAGTAAGAAAAATATTTTACTTTACTTTTTTTAGCATTTTTAGTTTATGTTGAAATACATATTATATAGCCTATGTAACTACTATATGTAAGTTAAATTACTATTAGCCATATAAGCGTAAAATGTCATTATAGATAACAACATTTTGCATGGTTTTATTACCACTGTAGCTATAACCAGGACGATTAAATGATGATTGGTATTCGGGAATCAATTTTAATTTAGTATTTGTAAAAGACAAAGAATGAGAAAGAGTGATACTTTTTTAAATGTACCCCAGCAGGTCTCTGATAAATATCCTGCTAGGGAAGTGCAGAAAGCCAATGGTAGATGTTTTCTTTCTACAAAATAATTGAGAGTTCATTGAACTCCCACACAATGGGATCGGTGTATTGTATAGTGTAACCTAAAATGTCAAATTATAAAACAAACACCCTAACCGCTCTTAGAAGAACGATTTTAAAAATTTCAAAAAAAAAATCATTATTTATATCAAGCGATCGTTGGAACTTTGAAATAACATATACATAATTATAACTGCGTTAGATAGTTTTCAAGATAAATCATCTAATTTAGATACTGTATCTACCTATACATACAGACATTGTGCAAAACAGAAAAACTAAAATGTTAAAATTATCACATTTATAACACCAACACTGTAACGCCAAAGAACTATTAGAATAGCCATAAAAATGGTACAAATTCCTTATTTAAGCCTATCGCATGCGATTGGTGCCATTGGCGAATTTTAAAATAAAACAACTGCGAAAAAAAATCTCAGTGTAATTGTAGACAGGGACCCGGATGAAGATTTTACGTATTTTTTACCAATCTAGTTCTACACGTGTATAGATCTACACAATTATCTAGTACAGAACAGGCAACAAACGATGTGTAACTAAAACATGAAACAAACAATTGCCCTTATTCAACTTCGTAATTACCTATAGAATTGAATCACCTACTTCCGTCATCAGTGGCGTGACAAGACACGAAGACAAGTGTGACAACATGACAACATAAAATATTGACACGAGCATGATGATCAACACGCGTCACGGGAGAAACAATTCCCACGTTATTGACCCTCTTAGCGACAAAAACTAGAGCAATAAACGACCCCGACTCCTCTTTATTTATTCAAGAGGAAGTATTACCAAACGAGTAGACGTTTACCATTTACCGCTCCTCTGCCGCGGACCGGAGAGTGTGTTAAATTGTGGGGCTGCCGCTGACGTCACTATGCCCATAGACAATAGATAATACCCCCGCCACAGCAAACCTGCAGACTAAGCGAATTTTTCACATGTCTGATTACATTTTTACTAAAATATTTCCATAAGACATATTTATTCCCAATTTAATGTAGAGATTTAACGAGTGCTTAGGTTTGCTGCTACGGGGAGGGTAAAAAGTGTTTTTTGACCATACGTCAATAGTATAGGATGAATTAAATAAATTTGCCAAATTTTATCAACATATATCAAGTAAACTTAAGAATAACATGGGAATTTTTTATACTTTTTTGAATTGTCCCTGTAACCTTTAGGCATACAACAATGCTTCAATATACTAAATTATTTCTTTTTTTAAGCTCTACAAAATGGTTGGGAAAGATATTCCAAAATTTTATGTTTTTATGGTAAAAATGGGAAAACCCCATTTTTACCCCATAAACCTCCGTTCCCATGGTCCGATCATGCTGGTTCACGTTCTTTGACGTTATAGTGTTGGCTTTGAATTTCATAATAGCGACTCTTACAAAAGGGCTTGGATGTAGTTTTATTATTTATAAGTCCTAATGGATATATCATATGCCATCACAATCGTCAGTCGATAATGGTACAGTACCATCGTTTGGAACACCCAAATGAATGGACGAATGATCGTTCAAAACAAACTTGACACCAAGATCGCATACGGCTGATTCTTCCCTTTACAAGTATGTTTAATTTATTTGTTTTGCATGGAAAAATAAAATATTTGAATTTGAAAAAATATTGCTTTATACTCGGTTATAGTAGTAAAACCTTCTCTTTTACAATTATACCATTCTGGTGTTGATTAGTATAAAAATGAAATTAGTAAAAGGTGTCGTGCTTATAAACACTATTGGTGATCTTAATCATTGGTTTTTTTTTATCCGAGGGAATATATAACAGCTTTTATCATATTCTAAAGGATCAACGCGCAATTTTGTGGTATATATTTGTTAAGATTTATACAGCATATATAAAGTTTATATATTTAACTCCTGATAGCAATAATACTTAGATATATTACTTTTAAAAGTTCCACTTATGTTTTTGACCATCCATTGAATTAATTTTGACGGTCAAATATCATAAACAACTTATTTATATAAGGTGTGTCTTTATGAATTTGTTATAGAAACATCAGCTATGAAAATGCTAGCTCATTACACAATTATTCCCAGTTTTTATCATGTGCATGATTTTTCAAATATGAATATAATTCCAGGTGATTTTGGAAATAGTTCGGGCTCATGTTGTTAAGCTATGTAGGTTATCATGTAACGGCAATGGCAATATTACATGTTTTAACAAACAGTTGATATTTATATCTTTAAGTTCACAAATGAAAGCTATTTTTTATTCTAAAAGACATATATTTAATCGACTACAAGGTTAAGGTAAAGGTTTGACTATACAAAGGGCAGTAACCTAGAAAACGTGCAGTCGCTTTTAGTAGGCCAGGAAGTAATCATAAATATGGTCCAGGCTCACTACCTCAACTTACTCAATTTACTTGCTGAAAGTATTCTATGTTTATTGTTTACATTGTATATCTTGCCCAATTTGAATGTCTATAAATAGGTGTATCAAATCATCCTTGAAGTCAATAGACACTCCTTTTATCTATGGTACAAGGGGGTTTTGTAATCTTATCTGTGATTCCTTAATATCAATTTAGATTAGGGTATGTTTTTGTTGGCAGCTGATGTTATTGATTGAAATGGAACCTTAACACGTTTTAACGATGAATTAATAAACTCAATCATAACATTATTGGTTTGTTTGTTATGTTAGTTTTCTTAATTTTTACATTATAACGTTACCTGGGTGTTAAGGCTTATGTTACGCCATCGAATAGTATGATACTGTAAGGCTTTAATGAATATTTTAATTACATTTTAGAAATGTAAGAAACCTAATTCTTACAGTTACGCTTAATACAAATAATAATAGTTTCTGTATGTATTTATACGATTGTGTGTCCCTTATGGGGTAGTGAATATAAGTTTTTTAAGGGCCAGGACATAAAAGAACTGATTAATTACGGCATTATGTGCTACAGTATGCGAATAAAGCATTTTTTACACTGTAATATGATGCTTTATTATAATGCCAGTTTATTATTATGAAGTATTAATTGTTATCTTATAGGGCCTACGCATTTTAATCAGAATCTTAATACTCAACTTGAACAATTATTAAGAAACAGCATTAGACTAAAGAATTTCACAGAAATCTTTACATTAAAAAATTTAATTATTTTATGCTTACACAGTTTAGACTATTAGAATTTATAGTCTGTTTCAGATTATATACGCGTATAATCTCTTATATAAATTTAGTAATGGAAACAAAAAAAAGGCCAATTCATGTCACATTATTTTTGTTCATCAACAACTTTGGGAATCAGTGAATCAGTATGAGAATATATAGGTATATGCATAACAAATGAAATTAAATTGTATATTTATAGTAAATTAAGTCAAATGCAATTTGATTGAATTTGAAACAACCTCATTTGGTTGGTTGATTCAAATAATACATAACACCACACTAGTTGATGATTTGAATTTATACCAATCGACAATACGGAAAGCACAAAATAGAATCAACCATGGATTTATACATTCATTAACAAACATAATCGCCATAGTAAAGGTTATGGTTATAATTTGGCTACTAAATAAGCTTCTTTATTCCCATAACTTCATAGCTCAGCAACCATATTACCAAACCAACATTAAACTCATACCAGTACAGTATTCACAAATGCAATAGTAAATCAAATAACAAAACTAACTCTTATTTTATTACCTAACTTCAGTTTACACTTTTCCCGCTTATCATTACTCAATAAACTATACACCCTGGCTTATAATATATAGAATAAATATGAATGATTATAAAAAGGAAATAATTACTTGATAGAAAAGAGTAAATCCAGCGATGAGTAAGGGAATCACAGACACTGTCACACGGACCGGCACCGTCGACGGCGGCACGAACACAAATAATGTGTGTGTGAGTGAAAACACGGTTTGGCCTCGCCCCCTCGCCGAGACGCCTTCTGATTGGCCCACAGATCGTCCAATCACAGCCGAGCGGTGAGAGTTATTTGTTTGTTAAGTGATCGGGAAATTAAATTATTGTATTTACTCAGGGAGCAATCAAATGGTAAGTTAGCTCGGCAATCGTCTACAGTTCCCCGGCTAGCTTACACTATAGAGAGTCTCAAGTCCCACCTCTGATACAGGATGCTTATCTATACATTCATGACGATGATGATGATTGGTACACATCTGAAGTTAGCTTCACAGTTTCCTGCAGAAGCCTAGCATGCTCTAGTACTGAGCGTCATAGAGTTCTGTATTCTGTAATGTTAATGATGACGATGATGATGACCGTACACACCACCAGTCGGTTCGAAAACAACCTGCAGTTCCTTATCTAGCTAAAAATCTAGTACTGAGTGTCATATACTGAGTTTATGATGATAGATAATGACTAAGATGATGAACAGTGACAGTACACACCTCTTTAGCTTATTGCCAGCTGTTACAGAGTGCCGAAAGCTGTTATGCTGTGAAAAGAGTTTTACTGTATTTATATTTGAACGTTATGGACTCTGAAACCACTCGACAGATTGTAATGAAACTTTCAGGCATTATTAATAATTATTTAAGGATGGTTTGTGTGAAGTTTGGTGCAGATTCGTCAAACGGGCTCCGCCCCAGTGGCTCTGGAGTTTCCCAAGTTAACCTTATGAGTACTCGTATTTAAATGGAATTCAAGAATCTTAACAGCTGTTCCAACTAAACATTTTGATTCTGTGATGATCAACAGTATTAAAAGGTTACAAAATGTACCAACAGGGTGCAGCACTATTATTTGTCTAAATGTAAACTCGAGAACGAGTGCACCGAATTGAATGATTCATTTTTTGCTGGGTTCCTTAGTGCCAGGGGAAGGATTTTATGTAAGGAAATTTATAATCCATCCAACCTTTATTGAGTAATTTGATTTAATTTTTTATTTTAATGGCCTTTGCATTAGCATTGGAGGAAAATGTTTTCATAAACTGTGGGATACAATAACAACCAAAACCTGAAGGCGAGTGAGCGCAGCGAACGAGCTCCATCCAATGAGCAAGGAATACCACCGAAAGGTGAGTGAGCGTAGTGAACAAACTTATACTCCGTTCGAACAGCCGTGGCACCTGACGGATTAGGAGACCCCATGGAAACCCTTGGGGCCTCCTAATCCCTCAGGTGCCACGGCTGTTTGAGCGCACTATAAACCAGGACAAAGATTGAGTGATGCAAACTAGCTCATCTTGAAAATGAACGAGCATTTGACATAAACCACATTAGGACAGGACGTCTGTCGGGCCAACTAGTATGTAAGAAATAACTATCATCAGAACTAAACACAATCATAAATCCCATTTTAATAAACTCTAAACAAAAACAATCAACTGTAAACAAAAGTATTTTAAACATGTGATTTGATACATTAAGCAACATCAATTAACACATGATTTTAGACAGTATCTATCAATAATTTATGCAGATTTCTGTTAAACTAGGTTGCACAACTTGAAAATCAATAAACGGTCTTTGTAATCTGTGAGTCATGTTTGACCTTTCGTACCCAAATAAGTTTTGACCTTGTAATATGTATTTACAACAACAATCTTAGTGGATCTTGGAATAAAAACAGTGAATGAAATGATTTGAGAACACTCCAAAATAAAGGCAATTAATTTTTTAACATACTAAAAATAAAACTAAATGAATAAACCGAATAAAGTATTTTTTGTATATTTTAAAATATTCAAAATTATTTTATGATACAAAAATACATTTTAGTTAGAAGATTTTACTTAGCGAAACACAACGGCGAAAACCCGACTCTAATAGCACGTTTTGTTCCGAAGATATGATTTTTAAAAGTTTAAATTCAAATTATCAATTAAATTATCAATGACATTCCATAGTAGAGATAAATTTAAATACTCAAGGACTATTTCGGGAATGAATGGCGTTCGGCGATAAGGGACCTGATAAGATAACGGAGCACCTCATTCATGCATTATCTCTTTAAATGTTTAAAAACCTACCTCACTTATTTTTATCAACATTCGCAATGCCGCCATTTTTGACTCCGTTGTCCGTTTGAGGTCGGGTTTGTGGCATTGTATTGTTCTAAATAAGACCTTTAATTCGAAGTGCATATCAAACTATGCTTACGTCGCAGATTTTCTTCTGATACCTGAAGAGGTACCAGAACAAAAATTTTTTTATCATAACTGAATAGTGTTTCAAAATAATATTTTGTAACCACTGAATTTGTCTACCCATGCTGCTCCGCAGCGTTGAAATAAATATCATATCCGAGAAATAATCAAATTCAAGATTTTTGATTAGCGGTCACGTATCACTAAAACTACCATATCTCAGTTAATACTTGTTCAATCTTCTTTTGGCAGCTTTGCCTAGTTGTCATAAATGTTTGTGCAAAGTTTCCATTCCTTAGAAAAAAATTAATAACTTAAAAAAACAAAATGGTGGCTGTGTGAGTAACTAAGGACTTCCTGACAATTTAAATATGATATTTAGGTATGTTAACTACCCAGGAACAATGCCCTAAAATATTGGTAGAGAGTTCCGGGACACCCTATAGATCAACGATTATAAAGTAACACCTATAATCGCAACACCGATTTTCAACAAACTACTGTTAAAATAAATTATTATACTAATACTATGTATGTCACTTCGATCACTGTGACTTGACACTAACAAAGAAAAAAGATCGACAACATAATCATCAATGTCATCATATAGCATCAAAGCCAAAAGGGCTTTCCTCTTTCTATCCATACTCGTCGCTAGTTTGGACAGAACTGAATCTCCGCAACGTTATTTTCGCAGTCTGTAGAACCACCCCTCTAGATTTCTCGCTGCGTAATTTTCCGCTGCAAAAAAATTACGCACCGCATGGCGGATATTCCGCATCCTGTGGAACCATAGCTTTACATAGTATTACTTCAGGGAGGCCTACAGGTCACTTAACTTAGATAAAAAAAACATTGGAATAGACCAGCTCGATCCCCTGGCGCTCTATTATATCCAACCACCCGTTCCCGTTCCTGGTCCCGGTCCCGAGCGCCCTGTCACCTGGTCGACAGAATTGTATTTACACCGTTCTATGCGCCCGATCTGAGCTACTGAGCCCAGTGCGTTGCTTTCCTTCGGCGGAGAACGTCATTATTACAGTTTAAAAAGTTGTTATTTGGAAGTTTGTTTCAAATGTAAATATTAAGCTTGAGAAGTGTCCCACAACAGCTTGTAAGATTTGTACACTTCTATCATTTCCGTCAAAACGTCTTTTTCCTTCTGTGGAGTAGAATCCGTCATCTCGAAAACACGAAAAAACTTTAAAGGCAACTCAGACACTCATATCAAGGTTGGACTCAGAGATTTTCCTGGTGTAGAGCTTTGGAATTCACATCTGCTCCCACAGGAACTGCGCTATCCTCACCCTGCCTCCCTAAATCCGATGGAAATCCCTCCGACCTCCCTATCCCGGTCGCTGGCCAAATCGTGACCAGGAGCACGCGTTTTCACGATCGGATTTCAACGGGGCTTTGGCTATGACGACTGGGTCAACACTCGAATTTG
Source organism: Macrosteles quadrilineatus (assembly GCF_028750875.1). NCBI lineage: Eukaryota > Metazoa > Arthropoda > Insecta > Hemiptera > Cicadellidae > Macrosteles > Macrosteles quadrilineatus. The sequence continues at coordinate 74,940,334 of NW_026542600.1, read as the reverse complement.
CTCCAGAGATGCACTCTGCTTGGATAGTTCTTTGGTAATTGGCAAAGTCTTCAGATACTTCCTAATACCTTGGACAAGGGGAAAGGAGTTACGTTTGTAGGCAACGCGATAGAAGAGCACCTTGGAATAAGTCGCCTTTAAGCATTGTATGATAACTAATATTTTGTTTCACGAGTGAAGTTGGTTTGAAACTGCGTGAAGTGTAATTGAATTCAAGTAATGTTTTAATTCAAGTGTGTGCTTCATTTACTCAGTTGAGTTGATTTTTTCGAATTGTTAATATTGTATACCAACCGTTAATCTAGGCTATTTGAAACAAACCTGATTTTAATTTGATTTGAATAGCATGGTGATAAGGCAAGACAGATACAAAAAGAATCAAGCAATTTTAAATTTATCTTGTTTTGGTGAAAAATAAACTGATGTATTTAGCAGGTCATGGATACGTAATTAAGAACCTACGGCAATATAGTCAAACAAATGATTATCAAAAACACAAAAGTCCTCTCTCAGACATTGGTGAATGTGGTAGCATTAAGAGAAGGACTTTTAAATATTTTACAATTCATTCTATAACACAAGGCATTCTTATGTAAAGGTCAAGTAAACATAAGTCTCAAGTTCGTAAGGATGTAATTAGTTATTTATGTAAAATAATGGTGTGGAGGTGTCAATACATCCATTATCCTCTGTGTGGGAAGGTTTATGAATCAGTTGAAGTAACATCATAGTTAGTTAATACATCGATATATTTACCGGGTGTCCCATAATACTCCTCCCAGGCTAATTTTTTAACGGCTACATATATTCAAACGAGCTTCGACACTCATTATTAGTGAAGCTAAAAAGTACTTTGTGGTGTTAGATTGAAATTCACACTCACCTACAAATAGGGGTTGCTGGGGGTAAATAAATTTTTTAAATGGCAACCCCGATCAAATAGCAAGTCATTTTAAAGAGCTTTAAAAAAGGAAATTAATTCCTCAAACCGACTTGAGTACGAGGGATAAAAAAAAAGTTATAGCAAGAAATGTGAGACGTTAATTTAACTGGAACTTTACATTCCATCACTTGAAATAAACATCAAACCAAATAACTTCAGTACACGTGACCAGGATGATATCACACAATTTTTTACATTATTTTGAATTTCATCACCCATCCCCAAATAGGGGTTGGTATTAAAAACAATCAAAACCCCACCAGCAAACCCTATTTGGGGGCGGGTGATGAAATTCAAACTACGTACTTCCTTATATGTCTTCATAAACGCATGTACAAACGTGATGCTGGCGTTTACAAAGTGTTTAAATATTAACCTATCCTCAGTGTTCACGGAATCCACCCTCGCTATTAATGGTTGGGTATGAATCTCGTGCATACCTTATTACAGACCTCCGAGGTTCCATAATTGATGTCACCGAGAACCTATTTCTAACTGTTGCGTGTAGGTTGTAGGTACGGCGCTGTTTATCTTTCGTCCAACACAGTATAGTAAAGTTTCAAATGAAAAATCAAATTTAAAATTAGTAACACATGGTTTCCCCCAGGGATCTGTGTTAGGCCCAGACCCACTCCTCTTTATCTGCTATGTAAAAGATTTTGCACAAAAACTTAAAAAAAATACCCCAAGACAACTTGGTATTGTATGCTGATGATTCAAATCTGAAAGTGTCAGCACAAACCGCCGAAGATGTTGAAATCCTCCTATCTTGCCTAGAGTTGGCTAATTTAACAGACTTTTTTAACAATCTAAAATTAAATTAAAATCTTTTAAAAAGTAATTTTAATTTCCTTTAAGACTGCTCAGTGCAGGAGAAAGTTTGAACCCACAATTGCAATTGATTCTAAGCTAATAGAAATTGAAAAGTCTACTAGATTTTTGTTGTTAGAAATAGATGAGAATTTGAATTGGAATCGTCATGTGGAAAAAAATTCTTTCTAAAATTAACTCAGGAATATTTGCCTTACGCAGATTGTCATATTTATGCACTTATGTAAGTGTGTTAAAAATGATATATCATGCGCATATTCATTCCCATATTTCATTTGGCTTAGCATATGGATCAACGAAAAAATAAAACTTGAATGAAAGTTTGAAGAAACAAAAGGAAGCTGTCAGAATAATTATCAATTTGAATCCTGAAGAATCAGCAAAGAAGTATTTCAAAAGTGTAAAAATATTAACTGTATATGGACAGTATATTTAAGACACGGTTTTAATAGCAATTCATAATCCTTGAAATAAAACAGAAATAAGCAAAACATTGTTCAGTCTCACCAATATAACACGCGAAATAAAAATATCGTCATACCCACTCACTATAGATTAGCATTTTATGAAAAAACCTTCATACGTTGGATCAAAGTTCTTACAATGACTTCCTATTTCGTTAAAAACTGAAAATAACATCAATATATTTAAGAAGATATAAAGAAATGACCTTTTTTACAAACCACTATACTCGTTTGAGGATTTTTAAAACTCCATAGTCATAGTATTAAGTTTTTGATTTGACACTATTCTCAAGTACAATGTGTGCATATTGTGGTTAAAGATGATTTGACTTTGACTTGACTACATCATATCACGTACACCATATACTACATTAACATACATCGTCTTTTGTTCAATGCCCTTGGGTTCTTTGTATCATTCATCTGATGCGCTACAGCATTGATCTTCTTCCATCCTTCATCTTGTACGCTTTAACTTTGGCCCTTGCATCCTACGTCCCTTGTTCTTCCTACAGCCACGGGCGTATTTCACACTTTTACCTTACCTTTGTCCTTAATACATCATAATCAGTTCTATAATCTTCGTCCGTCGTTCATATTTCTTTCCTTTTCATCTGGCATCCTTCGTTTTAACAGTTAGCCATTACTTCTTTCATTCTGTCCTATACTTAGTTAGTTCCTCGTAGCCTCGATTGTAGTTATGTACACATTTATCATAAAACCCTCGTCCTCCACTCTACTCATTCCTTGTCATTCACCCTGTGCCATAACGTTTAGTATTTTGTCCTGCATCCTATCTTGTCTTTTGAACCCTCAGATCGCATTTCACTCAGGATCTAGTCTTCTGTGCCTCTTTATTCATACAAATATACAATATATATAGTAGAATTTAACCTATGTCAACACTAATCGTAGGTTTTGTCATCATACCTTCTTGTTACAATTCTTATCATGTGTCCTAATATTCTGTCTTTCACATGTTTCCTTTGTGTCCTGCTCTACTGGATCGATCTGCCAGAGAGTAGAAGGCGTGGACGACAGTTTAGGGAAGCCGTTGTCGCCCACTCAGCATCCCCCTGACCCTCTCTTTCTTTCTCTCTCTCGCACACGCTGTTTTAGCACAGTTTTATTGCGACAAATAAACCAACCCATCTAATAATTGCTTCTTGGATCGTTTCGGATTCTAAACTGCCTGAGGAGCGAAAGATATTACATTTGTGTTTACTAGCAGACGTATACTGCATGATCTCTCAGTCATGGGTCATGTTACCTTAATTTGTGATAGATATCATAATAGACTAGTTCATAAGAACCTAAAAGCCCCCCTCACAAAGAAATATATTTACATACTGTAAACTACAAATAAGGAATAAAAACCCCAATTGTCAGTGAATTCCCCATATAGGGGAAAGGCTATTACCGCTGATCTCATGGTAAGATCTCAACCCAGGACCGATTTACTTTTTCTTTTGTATGTTCCCAGAGAAAAAAATACTAGGATACCCCCGCCACAGCAAACCTGCCGACTAAGCGAATTTCCATTTGTCTTAATTGATTTTCAATTAAATATATTTTAATAACATTAGGTTTAACGAGTACCTAGGTTTGCTGCTACAAGGAAACTAATTAAGTGTGTTTTTTTGTAAAATATTGATAGCTTAGTTCAAAATAAATAAACTTGATCAAAATACTAAATATATCCATAAACAAGCAAACTACAACATTTGACAATATTCTCCATAAGAATAACATGGGAATTTTAAATTTAAATTTTTTTTTTCTCCGTTACTATTAACCGAACAAAAATACTTTTATTACTAAATTAATTGTTTTTTAAGCTCTTTAAAAAGGTCTAAAGAGAAATTGAAAAATTTTGTGTTTTGAGGGTCAAAAGTGAGAAAACCAATTTTTACCCCATAAAACCCTCGTAAAGCCCCGTTCCCATGGTCCGATCATGCTGGTTCGCGAACTCATTCAAGTTTATCCCGCTTTACACCTTTAAACCAAATTTCATCAAAATCGGACAAAAATTACTCAAGTTATCACGTTCACGGACGTATATATATACATATATAAAAATTTGAACGAATGGTGTTTTTGGCTTCTGGGGACATCAAAATGAAAGAGTAAATCGGTCCCGGGTCTAGGTCTTACCGTGCCACCTACGGTAATAGCTACTTCCCTATAGGGAAATTCGCTAAAAACGATATTCATTTATTTATATGTGTATGTGTCCGATGGCGCGATAACTCTAGCAAAGATGGAATTTGACACAAACGTGTAAGCCTAAGTTTATTCGAACTAGTACGCGATACAGCCTGATCGGAACAAACACCATGGGAACCCTCGTTTGGGGTTTTAAACCCAAACCTATTGTGTGGGAAGGTTTATGAATGACCTCTAAACATTACCAATTTTTATAACCAGTTTTGTAAAGCTTAAAAACTAATAATTTAGTGTATTGAATTGTTTTTGTGCGGTTTTTGTACGGTATTGGTAACGGATAAAGTAAAAAAAAAAATTAAATTTCAAATTCCCATGTTATTTTTTAGGATGATAAGTAAATTGTTGTAGTTTGATATTTTGATTACATTTTGGCAAATTTATTTAATACAGTACTTAGGTATTAAAATTAAAAAGCACACATTTGTGTACCCTCCCTGTAACATCGAACCTAAATACTCGTTAAAACTAATGTTATTTAAATACGGAGTCAATCTTGGTGTTTAAGGAAGTATTTAAGTTAAAATCCAATCAGACAAATGGAAATTTGCGGAGTCAGCAGGTTTGCTGTTACATTAGCTTTTTTAGTTTTGATGTCCCCAGAGGCCAAAAATACGATCTGCTCAATTCACATACAATATACAAAGAGTTCGAACCAGCATGATCAGACAGGGGGTTTCCCCATTTTCGTTCCCCAAAACATAAGATGTTGCAATGTATAAACTTAACTAAGCAATTTGGATTTGTAAGCTCTTAAATTCGCTGTATCTTTTTAAGCTGTACAGTACAGCTTAAAAAGCTGATAATTTACTATTAGAGGAGTTGTTGAGCGTAAGAAGTACTAGGTACTGAGAAGATATTTGCAATACGGTATATGGCGTACGGAGAAGATCCCCTAAAACGGGTCGTTTAAAAATTCTACGCGATTCTTACAGAAAATAAATAATCAACTATTGTAGTAGGCATATGCTTGTTTATTGATACCTATATTTTGATAAAATTTGTCATATTAGTTATTTTATACTTAGCTTTTAAAATTAACGCATTTTACATTCTGCTTTATATTAGTATCCATATTCATCCTGATTTTGCCAAATTAAGCATTTTGCATTATAAATGTGATTGTTCAAATACTACAACAAAACATTTTGCTAAACCATATTGAATTTTTTTAGTGTTGAAAATGTAAGTTAAAACTGTAGTTGTTTAGTGGGTTGTATCATAATTTGTAAACAAATTGTTATATATGTACCGTAATCAAATCCATATTGAGGTTAACTAAAAGAATTACTAGTACAAAATGGTGTAACCGTATTAAATAAATAAATTTATTTTTTTTTAGCGAATTTCCCATATATGTATTTATTTTTTATTTATAAATGTATATTTTTATTTAAAAACTTATAAATTTATTTATAAATGTATATTTAGTATGAACAGGCGTATTGCATGATATATTTGGATTATTTAAATGCAATGCAGTTTGTTACATATTTTACTGCTTTAACACATTCCCTACTGACGATTAAATGAAGAAATTGAGATACACAGAAGTGTGTTGCTTGGCAGGGACCGTAATAAAAATACCTACGCCACGCCGCCACAAACCTGCAGACTGAGTTTTGAATTGCCTAGTCGATTTTCACTCAAATATTTCCTTAAAAAGATCAGATTTATTCCCTATTTAATAGGTACTAAGGTTCGTTGCTCAAAAGACATTCAGTTTAATTACACAGGGTGAGTTTCTACTGACCGTGTTAACCTCGCCAGTAGGTTCTACTCACTAAAAGGAACAAAAAAAATCCTCTAAACCCATGTCCGATTTTCAACCGTTTGGCTGTGTTTTTCTTATTTTATTAGACTCTGCCCCACGATTTATATAATAAAAACAAACCTTATTACTTTAGAGAGTTATAGTGAAAACCATTGAAAAGAATGTTAAATTTATTATAAATCGAAGGTTTCATGCAACAATCATACCATTACAAGCTCAGGTTCATATCCAAAATAACATAAAAATTGCATTAAATTAATTAATCACGTTAATTTTTATGACCCGACTTTGATAAATAAATCTACATCTATACAATGTTCAAATGCGTAAAAAACTTGGCCATTTAATAATATTTCAAATTATATGCTATGCAATACTATTATTATAGAAACCATTGATAAATTACTAATAAACTGCAATAAAAGACGGTCTACAGATTTTGCTTTAGCAGTGTTCTCAGTCTCACCAAAGAATTTACAGATGTCATATTTTCTAAAATAGCTGATAAGAATTTGATAATAATACAACTAGTTGAAATTAATTTTTGTTAAGTTAATTTGTTATGAATCTACTTATTCATAAATTGTTTTAACTGAATAGTTTGAAATGCTATGTTGTAATGGAAATACATAAAACAATACATCAAATACTTTAATATTTGTTGTATAAATAACTTCTTGATCAGCATTGTACGTGTTATTAAATTTACGGAAAGTAAATAAAGATACGTCTTATAACACTTAAAATATATATTTACGCTTTTACTGTTACTCACAAGACGGTAAATATAAAAACAAAACCTATTACTTTAGAGAGTTATAGTTAGAATCATTGTACCATCATATACCATGTAAAATCATTAACCATTTACCATATTTTGTATATTTACCGTCTTGTGAGTAACAGTATAAGCGTAAATAAATGTTTTAAGTGTTATAAGACGTATCTTTATTTACTTTCCGTATTTGTATAACAAATGGTTCCGGGCTAGAGTTTAGCGTCCTAAGATGTGAACGTATATAGGATAAAATATATATATTAATAACTCCAAGCAATATTTGCAGTAAAAAAAACAAATTTACTTATCCTTCTGATATGCACTCAAACTTCTCCGGTTTAAGCAAATATTTCGTCAAAATCCATCTCGATCAAAATAATAATCTGGCGTTGAAGTCGGCGTTGAGTGGCAGCGTGCATAATGAAACATTAGCATGACAATAATCACGGATATCGCTCTGCAAATTGAACTAAACTACGTCATTAGCTATAATAGGGATCTATGGAGGGGGGGAGGGGGTGACAGCGAGCGGCGGCGCTGATGTTGAATTGTTTAATGAAATCTGTATGAAATTATGATAATATCGCTTCCACTTGGGTAACTTGTGACGCTTTTAGCCACGCTGAGTGAGCCCAATGGTTGGGTGGGCCCACGCAAAGCGGGCTTCTTAATTTGTGACAACTCTGACAAGCGGCCCCCGCCCCCGCAAACGCGCCCTTCGGTACTGCGTATAAATCACCCCTAGCAACCGAACTGTTCGTGATAAACAGTTTGAGTCGGAAACATGGGTTGATAAAACAAATTAATTAATGAAAATTCGAATGACTCAATAAGCATTCTTCATTTACCATTGACAATGTTTACATTTATCAGCAACAATCTACAACTATACCCAGCGGTTCTAAAAACAACACTTTTGTAATAAAACATCAACAAGTTGACAAATCACACATATAAATAAACAATTAAAAAGTAATCTGATAATAATTGTTATAATTTTTTTTCGTGGCAAGTCGTTATATGTTAGCGACTAAAGGAGGTATGCGTGCCCAAACAAATTAGCTAAGTCGTTCAGCCTGTACGAGAGTAATTCTAATATCCAAGGCCTGTCGAAGCGGAGAGTTTTCCAACCACCCGAAACGTCACCCGGCTTGTTCCAGGACGGTTATTTTTACTATTGTGTTGGTTTAGAGCATTGTCGCCAATTACTTTGAGTTAGTTCATGCGCTGTGCAAAGTAATCTAAGTTTTATTTAATTTTTTGCTGTTATACAATACTATACAGATAACCATGAATATATGGGCTTACTGACAAGTAAGGACATATAACTTTAAATATATTGAATTCAAGTAAAAAACAAATTGTTTAAGAATATAATGCACAAACGTATGTATATGGATGTTAGCTAAACAACAAACGGTAATTTATTATTTAATTGACAGTTATTAAATTCACACCCCTTTAGCTACAACGTCACAACATCCAAATGATATTTACCGCTCTGGTCAAGTTTTCAACATTTAATGCATAAATTCAAAACACTGTATGCAATGGCAATACGTTATATTTTGTGCTCATGTATGATAATATCAATTTTGATTCTGTCTTAAAGGACAGTTGCTCTGGTCGTTTTACTACTACCATCAAGCTTACAATAAACTATCCATCTTATCATCATTTGACTGTCCTATAAACCAACTTGTTTGGATAACATAATTATGTAGAATCTAGATAATTAAAGATCCAGTGACAAATTGCAGAAAATCCATCTCTTTTAAAATTAAAACCGCTACCTGTTAGTAGTTGTGTTGTACCTTTGACTATTAATACAACAACTAGACATTCCATCCCCATGTTAATGTTGTAGCCAGGGTTTTAATCAAATTTTTCTTAGTTGATGTGAGCCACCTACAGATAGCGCTGATCTAAATGACTGATTTCTGCCGATTACACGATGTTTTTTACCAAGTCAAACTGATGGAATGACTTATTATGAGCTATAGCAACTGTTGTGATTCAGCAACTATGTCAGTAACAAAAAATAAGGTACAAAATAGAGTTTTAGACACTAGCGCAATCTTTGACTGGCTCACACAACTACGTTCTTTTTTAGTAAAAAATTGGCGACAGCTGATCCTTATAGATGGGATGTCTTCGTTGTACGTACAGTAAAATTCAAAGCTTTTCGAAATTGACTTTTGATGTAGCAGAAGAAGATGTTTGCTTGCTTATCTCATTTGCTTAATATGTACAACTATTTGAAATCATAACTTCAGATAGCATGGCATTGAACTTAAACAAAGTCTTCGAGTATTCGGAGCTGGGTAGCTGAGTATTTATAGAGCTTGCCTCAATCAATAATGGCCCAAATTTGAATTATGATCAAAGACAGTACTGGAGGAATCTGAACTTGATCATTGGTGTTATGATTTTACAAAATGGTCTTTGCTATACAGGGTGGCTGAAAAGTAACTTGCACCCCCCTTAACTTTTCAACCATTTGAGATCGGTTTGCGTTAACCTTCTTAGATATTAGGGGCTACAATAATCATGGTAAATTTTGAAAATTTTGCCCTTAAGGGTAGCAGGAGTAGGGGGTAGCTAAAAATTTTCAAATGACAAGTATAGTCGAGTTTGGTATCATTTTACAGGTCTTGACGAAACATTAACATTGACATAAAGAAAACCAAAATCGGTTCACTAATAACAAAATGACGCCCTAAAACGTTTCAAATCCAAATAACCATGAGGGTGACAAAAAAATAACTTGCACCATCTTTAACTTTTTTAATATTTGAGATATTTGAAATCGGTTTGTGGCAACCTTCTTAGATGTTAGGGGCTACAATAGTTATGGTCAATTTTGAAAATTTTGCCCTTAGTGGTAGCGGGGGTAGGAGGTAGCTCAAAATTTTCAAATAGCAAGTATAGTCGAGTTTGGTATCATTTTACAGGTCTTGACGAAACATAACAAATAACATAAAGAAAATAGAAATCGGATCAATAATAACAAAACGGCAGCTAAAAATGATTGAGACAATGGTTATTTAAAGTAATTTTGAACTGCCATTTTGTTATTAATGGTCCGATTTTTATTTTCTTTATGTTAATTTTTATGTTTTGTCAAGACCTGTACAATGATACCAAACTCGACCATACTAGCTATTTGAAAATTTTGAGCTACCCCCTACCCCCGCTACCCCTAAGGGCAACACTTTTTAAATTGACCATAATTATTGTAGCCCCTCATATCTAAGAAGGTTGCCGCAAACTGATTTCAAATATCTCAAATGGTTGAAAAGTTAAAAGGGGTGCAAGTTACTTTTCAGCCACCCTGTATAGACGGCTGGTATTAGCTAGTACCAAGGTACATTGATCATCTCACATTCACCCTACTTTCATATCTAACCTACAATACTAATCCAGGTTTAAGTATTGTTTTAAAGAATTGATTAATTGAAAGAAAAACATGTAGATCCACAATTCATATTCACAAAAAAGTAAAGTCGGTAAAGTGGAAAATTAAAGTGTAAGAAAAATAGCTTTTGCACCGGGAGAATGACTAAGATAAGTAATTAAGATGAAAAATTTAATTACCTTGTATTTAACAACGGTATAGTATAAGTTGTAAGTTAAAGGTTAAAATAATAACCAAACCGGCTACAAACCTTAACATACACAAGGCATATCAGTCAATTATATACCAATTCTACATTCATATTCAGATTGAAATGAGCAGATTTGTTCTTACCTCTTAATGAAAATGATAATTAAGCTACAAAAACTTTTATATTTATTTAGTCGGACCATTCATTTATTTATTTGTTTTTTTATTGGATTGCATGCCAGTACATCACAATAACAGGACATATTGTCAATTGTTAAATCAAAGACTTAAAACTAATACATATATTTTTCATATATTTTCAACTAGTGATCCAGTATTACTTTCTACGTAGTAGCATTGACTTAGTATAGAAGTTGGCACATTTGACAGAAATCAGTAATCAGCGCACTCTACCGGTGGTTTAGTTTATCTACGTTAATTTTTGTTCTTGTGTGACTACCACCATTGACTTTACACATAATAGACTTCATTTTATTTCATTTCATTTATTCATTCCGACGGCAATCGCCATTTTACAAAATAATACATTGGACAAGATTTACATACAACAAGATAATACAATAGAAAACATCAATAAATGAGTAAGAAGATTGGTGGTGGTGGTGGACAGTTTGAGTGAATTGCAATAGTTACAACATTGTGAAAAAAGTAACAATAACAAGAAACAGTGTAAATAATTAACATCAATAACAATAACAAGAAAAATTGTGAATAATAAACATCAATAACAATAACAAGAAACAGTGTAAATAATTAACATCAATAACAATAACAAGAAAAATTGTGAATAATAAACATCAATAACAATAACGAGAAACAGTGTAAATAATTAACTACAATAACAATAAGTGTGAATAACAATCAGTAACCATCAAAATGACAACATTGTGGATAATTAACATTAATAAATTTACTATACATAACAATAATAGACTATGGCAATGATAACAAGACTGGCATTGTGGATAATTAACATTAATAAATTTACTATACATAACAATAATAGACTATGGCAATGATAACAATATAATAAACTGTGAAAGAGCTAACGTGACATAAAAACAAAACTATATAACAAAAGGATGGATCTGGAGGGAGAAAAACGTTTTGATAGAATGCTGACAAGACATTTCATCACTTGACACTGTTGAGCGTGTGGCCCTCTAAAGGCACCACCAAGGAACTCCAAGAGCACAAATCGCATCACTCGACACAAATCAGCACTTCCCGGCACCCAGCATGTGGCCCTTTAGAGGCACCACCAAATAACCAACACTGATAGAGAGCGGAGCGGAGAGGTGTCAGTAGAGCAGCCTCTGGACATCACGTCTGAAGGATGCTGGTGATGGCCCAAAGAAATCCAAGTGTGGGCAAAGGTCTTCGCTAAATCTCAGCAGTCTGGAGATTCCGTGGTGAAGGGTATAGTTCGTGGGCCACTATACTTCGTAGTAGCGGAGTTCGTGGGCTGATACCTCCTTCTGAAGACAGCTCTGGATCGGGTTCCTCTGGGAGCGTGAAAGTCCACTTCGTTCAAGAGTTCAGGGCAGTCAATAATCCCATTTGCCACTTTGAAAAGGAATACAATGCCGTTGACTTGTCGTCTCAGGGGAAGTGGTTGAAGGCCAAAGTGCACCTCGAGAGCTGCTACAGGAACGTCGAGGAAAGGAAACCCGAGTTTCAGACCCAGTAGTTTAAGAAATCGTGTTTGAATCCTGTTTAAGATTTCAATATGGCCAGTTTGATAAGGATTCCAGACGACAGAGCAGTACTCTAAGATTGGTCGGGCCAGGGATTTGTATAGCGTGACGAGTCCCATGGGAGATTTGAAAGATCTTGTGGAACGATGGATAAACCCCAGCAGAGAAGAGACTCTTGAGGATATATGGATGAGATGATCATGTGGGCTGAGTGAAGGGACAGTGATTACACCAAGATCTCTGAATTTCTCGACCACGCTGAGACTTCTGCCATCGATGCAATAGTCATACTCATGAACTAAGTTACTGCGACTGAGAAACATAACTACACATTTGGAGACATTGAGCTCCATTGCATTTGATAAGCACCATTTGCTGATGTTGTTAATCGAGTGTTGAAGCATTTCTTGGTCATGTGTGGAGGTTACTTTGTTGAACACCTTAATGTCATCAGCAAATAAGAGAAATTTAGTTTTAATTTCTGGGCAGACTTCCCATGTAATGTAAAAATTTGAAGCCAAAAAAACGTGGTGCAATCTGTTGAGATAGTCACCAACTAATGACAATATTCTGTGTTAAGTGATCAATCAATCAGCTGTTTGCTATGATACTTAATTGGTTTTAATTAATATTCAACCCAATACACTAGTAAACTCTGGTGAGATGGTCCTGAACTTCATCTATTTTCTTGACTTCAAACTTTCATATCACATGGGTCTATTCTGTGTATAGTCAACGCTACCACTTAAACATGTGGATGGAATGTCTAGCTTTATCAATAATTCAAGGTACTTGTTACTAAAAATCATTCTGAAATTAAAATATAAATAGTTTTTCTGAAATTGTATACGTAGACTACGAGGTTTATTGCTCTTTATACGTAGATGAATAATTTATTTGTGGCCATCGGATGGTAAATAAATAATTTCAAGCATGCAAGAAATGGGTGGTCCATAAATATTAAACCTGTGTATTTCACTAGTGGCAAACAATTGTCGGGACTAGCGAATGTTCGACGGACTCCCCGTATGATCGGCCACCGACAGAAATACGTGGGCAGAATCCCCAGTCTCCGGGATCTGGGACCCAAAACTTCTTCCGCCGGCTTCTTTACACACCACAGCCTGGCTGTCCTTACGATCTTGTAATAATTAGGCACGTCCATGTATGGATAGGCAACTTCTGGATCGAAGGTAATTTCTATGTATGTAATAATGTAATTTCTAATATATTCAACTACGATTTATATGACAAACTTAGCTTATAACTTAGTATAGCTCTTGATTTTTATTTATTTAACAAACATGTTTATTGTATTTGTTAAGATATAAAATACATGACTATATATGACATTACTGTTTAAACTAGTTGTTCAATAAAATGAATTTTAAAAAGGGTACTTAGTTTTTAATAATGTATTTTTATTTCAAAATAGCAGCCCTAATCTCTAGGATTTTCATAATTTATATATATATATATATATATATATATATATATATATATATATATATATATATATATATATATATAAAATCAAAACATACTTTATTTCCAAAAATATTGCAAAATATAAATTATAAACATAACTTCCAGTGAAACAGACACCTTACTTGCTATTGCATGGATAAAAATAATTAAATATAAAAATACATGTAAACTTAATAATAACAACAAAGGATGTAAGGTCTCAGAGAAGCCATGTTAAACATATACATTAAGGAAATAAGCCTACATGGGCTGGAAGCCTGTGCGTAGGCTCAGTCGCTATCAGTGACTTTTGTATTTGTTGGAAAACAATAATATTCATAAGCATTCAGGGAATCTTAAAAACAAATAATTTAATATAATTTTTAAACTATTCTGAGGCTAAATTAGTGAAATGAGCAATTTGAGGATTGAGGCAAGGCGGAGGGCACAGATATAAATATAGTTAAGAAAGTTCGATATAGTTCGATATAGTTATATAGTTATAGTTAAGCTTTATATATATAGTTTTATATTTATATAATTTATATATAGCAAGCAAGGACAAAGAACTTTTGAGAAAAGCGCAAGCCGCAGACATTTAGATGAGAAAGGTTTAGATGAGAAACTTCTCTGAAAAATATCAGTTTTCCATAAAATCTCTCCTAAGGTCACGAACATTCGTTAAAGGGGTATTCATAATTCATATTTAAAATATTGAATTATGAGTCAGCTGTTGCTGTTACATTTATTTTGATTTATGAATTGTTTGTTTACTTTTTCCTGAGTTAACCTTTTGATTCTTACCATAGATGTTCTATATTGCACCATGGTGACAGTACGATTTTCTGATGTGGGAAAGAGCTCAAACCTTTTAATTCTGTTCCAATAGTTTACATATTAGTTCAGCTTTGTATATTTTGAAAACACAGCACAAATGATGGGTTTTGTATATTACAGTTGCAGACAAATGTTTATAGTATATAATTAAGTGACGAACCATATAGTTTGGAAGGAGCCATATGTGTTCCATCTCTAGAGCATTTCCCTTGTGAAATGGTAATAGATCACATAGATTTACATAATGAGTAAGTGCCTATCATTCAGCAGTTTAAATTGGACAAGGCAGTGAAGAATCAGAACCACGTCCACAATATCTGTCTGCGTTCTCCCCGTTGCAGAGCACAGACAACTTCCTGATCTTCGTGACGTTCCAATCCAGTGAGCTGAAACTACTGGTTACTTCTTTTAATCTATGCTGGTACTGAGGCTGTTTTAGGACTTCGTCCTCTACAGCCGTCTTACTTCCTTAAATATGTCAAATTACTGTCTATTTAAATAAACAAAACGTGTAATGGGTACACAGGTTTTCTGCTAGAGGGAAGATAATAAAGTGTTTTTTTTTTGCGAAATGTTAATAGTTTAGTATGAAATATATAAATTTACCAAATTGTATCAAACTATATCCATAAACCAGCAAACTACCTCCATAAGAATACCATAGGAATTTAAATGTAGCGTGTTTTTGTCCTTTTCTTCGTAACCATTCAGCGCACATCAACGCTTCAATGTGGTAAATTATTTGTTTTTATAAGCTCTACATAATGTTTCAGAAATAAATTGTCAAGTTTTTGGTTCAAACGGTAAATAATGGAAAACCCAATTTTTACACCCTTAAACCTAAGGGCTTATCCTAGCTCCACGCGGTGGTCAGAAACCTTTCAAAACCGACTGTCCAACTCCTCGTGGTGGTCAATTTTGACGCTCACCGCCCTGACTGCTGAGAGTTTGTATTTTAAGTTTGAAATTGTTATAAATAGATATAATTTATAACTGTACGATACCACAGTAACTAATAAAATAAAGTTAACCAATACAAAAGAGAATACTTATATTTTATTTGAATTTACCTATAATTAACCTACTCTGTAACATGAATAAAGTAGCTATGAACAAATAAAAAAGGTGTAACATTACTTTTGAGAGACAAGGTGTTTTGAATGAAACATATCATATCTCATCCGAGAGCACAACAAGTACAAGTTAAAGATTAATGGGAAGCGTAGGGATTATATGTGACCACCGCGCGAAGTTGGACTGGACCGTTCGGGGGCCATACATTTCCTCGTCTTAAATTTGACCACTAAAACTAGAGAGTAAATCGGTCCAGGATCCAGGTCTTACTATGAGACCATCGGTAATAAATCCCATATATGGGAAATTCGCTAAAACAAGACAAACTAAGTGACAACTAAAAATTACCCAAGTAGTCAAAGCACAATTGTCTGATTTTTTTGTCTAAAGATGACTTAGTATATGTTCTGAGGCTGGATAGAGGACGATATATAGATTTGGACTGAAGTGGAGAAATGCCTATTCTCTTTCCAAACTCAAGCCTCACTCTGTGAAAAAAAAAACAAAAAAAAAAACAGGAGACTTCCATGACGGGTTCTGCGCTCAGAAACCTTCTCCTGGATGGAGAGCTTCAGCATGTTTTGTATTTGGTAAACATCAATAAGTCACTTTCGATGCTGATTAAAAAATCCTCAGTGAAATCTCAATATAATTGTAAAGGAAGAAGGTACGTAGCACTATGATCACTTCATGTCCTTAGATTCTAGCTCGTGATATTGACTCGTCGAAGAGACGCCACTGTTGAGCGGTGTGGCTTGACGTGGTTTCCAGTTTGAATTATATTAACATCAGCATTCATCACCACTTGGGATGAGGGTCTCGTTAGACTAGACAACATCTCCCCTTCTCCTTCGTCCTCCGTTCCACAGTTGTTTATCATCCTACGCTTTACATTCGGATGATAACTAAGATCGGTAAAGGTCAAGTATTGTTTAGACTTTTTATGCACGATTTTGGCGAAGAATTTGTTAGATGTAAAACAAGTCTCGGAAAGAAAGGTTTTATGCGTATATACAAACCCCGCCGCAGCAAAACTGCAGACTAAGAGAATTTAAACTTGTCTGATTATATTTTTACTAAATTAGACATATTTATTTTCAATTTAAATAACATTAGATTTAACGAGTGCTTAGGTTTGCTGCTACGGGGAGGGTAAAAAGTGTTTTTTGACCATACGTCAAAAGTATAGGATGAAATAAATATATTTGCTAAATTCTATCAACATATCCATAAACAAGTAAACTACAACAGTTTTCATTTTCTCCGTAAGAATTACATGGGAATTTTAAATTACACTTTTTTATTTTGTGACCGTTAGGTATACAACAACGCTTCAATATACTAAATTGTTTCTTTTTTTAAGCTCTACAAAATGGTTAATAAAGAAATTGCAAAATTTTTTTATATTTAGGGTCAAAAATGGGAAACCCCATTTTTACCCCAAACCCCCGCTCCCATGGTCCGATCATGCTGGTTAGCGAACTTGTTCGAATAAATGTAGGTTTACAAGTTTATACTGAATTACATCAAAATCGGATCATTTTTGATCGAGTTATCGTGCTAACGAAGATATATATATATGAATTTCAACGGATGCTGTTTTTGGCCTCCGTGTATTTAAACTCTGTGTACCCCCATGTTTTTTTGGGGTCCTCAAAAAAAAAAAATAATAATAATAATCGGTCCCTTGTCTAGGTCTTACAATGAGACCTACGGTAATAGCTTATTCCATATATGGGAAATTCTCTAAAAACGTTTACCATAGCCACTGTCTCTAACTTGTCTGCTTATACTTACTTATTAACTGCACGAGTAGTGACAGTTTGAATGGGTGTTTATTTTAATTATTTTTTTTTCATTCGTAATAACGACGATTCTCTGAACCAGCGAGGTTAGGAATCAATGAATTAAAATAAAAATGGTAGTAAAAACTTGTTAATAATAATGAAGTAGTAGGACAAAACAGTAACAGCAAATTATTACTAGCCTATCTATGGAAAAACGAAACAACGATCAACAGCGTGAAACGAAAACACTAGGCGTTATAAATAAATATTCGACAGATTTGAACTTTATCACTCCGTTCAGAGCTATAGGGTTGACAACAGTAGATACTGATTGTAGGATTATGGCGTGCTTCATGAGTGCATATGGTATAAATTTATAATACCCCCGTCACAGCAAACCTGACAACTAAGCGAATTTCTATTTGTCTGAATAGATTTTCAATTAAATATATTTAAATTACATTATAGGTCGAGTACCTAGGTTTTCTGCTACAAGGAAACTTATAAAGTCTGTTTTTTAGTAAAATATTAATAGCTTAGTACAAAATAAATAAGTTTGCCAAGTTTGATCAAAATATATCCATAAACAACCAAACTACAACATTTTACAATATTCTCCATAATAATAACATAGGAATTTTTAATTTACATTTTTTTAAATTTTCTCCGTTACCAATAACCGTACAAAAATACTTTTATATACTAAATTATTTGTTTTTTAAAGCTCTTTAAAAAGGTCTAAAGAGAAATTGGGAAACTTTGTGTTTTGAGGGTTGAAAGTGAGAAAAACCAATTTTTACCCCATAAAAACACCCCGTAAAGCCCTGTTCCCATGGTCCGATCATGCTGGTTCGCGAACTCATTCATCCCGCTTTACACCTTTAAACCAAATTTCATCAAAATCGGACAAAAATTACTCAAGTTATCACGTTCACGGACACATATATATAAATCTATATATATATATATATAAATAAATAAATATATATATACATATATATATATATATATACTAGAGATGTAACGAATAGTACTTTTGGCCGAATACTGAATACCGAGTATTCGGTGAGGTCTCAGGCCGAAGCGCCGAATATTCGGCGGCCGAATATTCTGCCCCAGTTGTAGTTCTTTTATGTCTAGGTTTAGCTATGCTATGACTCATTGACAAGTCATTACGACTTATTGTCTCTTTGTTATAGTGACGGGGAAGGGCATTGCACCATAATTTTACACCATCACCATCTCAATCTTATATATTTTAAAATTACTCAATTGAAAATCATAAATTTTATTATTTCTCGGATATTATATTTATTTTAACGCTGCGGAGCAGCATGGGTCCTCTAGTTTACTATTAATTGATTGTGTTTGGATTATTTATTTGCAAACTTCTGAAAATTAATGTTGGTTCTTAAAATAATAAAAATCTTTTCAAAATAATTTATTAAGGTATTATTTTTTGCACAAAGTCTAATAATTATAACTAAATGAGTATTCGGTATTGGGCCGAATGTCAACTAGTATTCGGCCGAATGGACCGAATACCGAATAGTAACCGAATATTCATTACATCTCTAATATATACATATATACAAATTTGAACGAATGGTGTTTTTGGCCTCTGGGGACATCAAAATGAAAAAGTAAATCGCTCCAGGGCTTAGGTCTTACCATGCCACCTACGGTAATAGCTACTTCCCTAAAGGGAAATTCGCTAAAAGTGCAGTCTTTAATATAAATGTAATTGCAATTTATAATTTGAATGAAATTGGAGAGTGTTCTTAGCATAAAATTAATAAATTAAATAAACTAATAAATAGTGTTTTACTTTTAACGTAATCTTCTGCAATGTAGAGTCTTATTCACATTAAATTCCCAATAATACCACACCGTGTAGGAAACAATGCAGCGTATCAGCTGATAGGCAATGAATAAAGGATACAGTACTACCAACTTATGAACTTTTTTTGTTTCTTACAACTTGTAATTTGAGTTGCGTTGAAACACCCTGTATTATAAAATAGTAAAAGCCAAGTGGTGTTTGTTCTGCCTGGTCTAAGATGCTGCTGTAAAAAGACATTTCTGGTAGGATCCATGAGTAATCATTGATTTGTAGATTGAGTAAATATAATAATAGGCAATATATGTCTATTTCATTTAGACATCTATCCGGCTTATGTAGCCTTCAATGGTAAAACAGATCGACAAACTAGGTATTCTTTAAAAATGATGCCAGAAATATGATCGACACTTAATGTCTTTAAATTACACAAATACGAATGAATTAATCGAGCTAAATATCGCCCTTAGTTATTATTGTATATTACAACTAGCAGAGTACCCGTCCTTTGTACAGAGTTGGCGTAAAATGCTTATTGCAGTTACTCGTGCTTTGCGTTTGCAATGGAAGAGGGCACGCTTTGAGAAAATTTGGTTCCTTTAATTTACGGTATGCTATCGTATAACACATCTACCATGACTATAATAATGTTTTACCACTGCATCTAAACAATATAAAAAGTAAATTACCAATTATTCTAACAATATCACAAATTACTTATAAATCAAAAACATAAGCATAACTGTAAACAATCCTACTTTGACAGTTCCCATTGTGTACCACAGCTTAACCAACCTAGTGTAGTTGAAACAGCTGGCAAATTTCTTTAATTCCATTTAAATATGAATACTGATATGGTTAACATGGGAATGACCAGAGGCACTGGGGCCCTAGAGTATCTTTGAGATAAGAGTATGTCTGTTAATCGGGAACGTAAGCTATCATCATACAAAATTTCAGCTCAATCCGACCAGTAGTTAATGCGTGATTGAACTTCAAACAAACAAACACACAAACTTTCACATTAATAATATTAGTACTTGTATATTAGTATGATGGTCATGCGGTTCTTAATAATTAAATCTCCTGGAACTAGAGACCAGGCTTTGGGGCTTCGTGACGCGGCAAATAAATATCCGAGGTTTGGGCGGTTTGGGCGCGGAGGTTGGGGAAGGAATAAAAAGAAATACACACAGTCGCAGGCAATTTATCAGGTTCGGTCCATGACCGGCCACTATACTGACCACAAGCCATACAATCTGACCGCTGCAAAAGGCGGGGGGCGTTCCTTCTCTGTCATACTCGGGCCCCAAATGCTATTATTGCCATAATGTGTGTGGACTTTTCGCCGGCCACTTCCGTACACACACACACTCACGTACATACACACACACTCGTATATTGGCTATTGCTTGAACCACGCTTTAAATAGTTCCGAGATAAAATACGTCACCTTCGCATTAATTAAACATACTTCCTTTCCCTAAAATGTAATCATTCTCATGTCACAACTGGAAGTAGTTGATCACCAAACTACTCTGTTTTAATACTTATAGTTTATAGTCTACTCACGCGTTTTTTTTAATTTACTAAACAGAAATAATTACAAAAACTCAAACATCACCAAAACACCTTAAACTGTGGTTTTCCACAGTTTAAATAGTGGCGGGCCTCTTCTGAAAAAGACTCGTTAAAAACTGTTGAAAAGGAAACCGGATCCGGAGAAAATAAAAAGTAGGCATACAATACGTTAGATTATAAGATTTTTATATGGAATCGATTCATATTCGGTCTGTCTAGGACAACTTGCGGTCTCTAATATTACTACCATTGATATCTGAGTATATTGAAGTAGACATTCCATCTATATAGATTATAGGTAGTAAATATTCAATTCTCATCTCATCCCTTTGTACATTTTGAAGCTCGTTTTTTGTGTCTTCATGTTGGTGACACTGATCGCTAGTGTCGACGAAATTTAAAGGGAGTAGAGGGCTACGTGGAATTTGATAACTCCAAAACTCGCTAACCATGTCAAATTTCCTATAACCAAATTCGGTCGTTGTGCAGAACTCACTAACTTGAACTTGTTCGGAATTTATCTCCGGAAGCCCGTTCTAGAGCCGAGTTCGTAGGCTTCTCAAAATGGCACTGTAGTTAGCGAATTCGAGTACGGAACTGGCTAACTTGGCTCTTCGGCGGGATTTGCTAACTACCATTGAGAAACTTCGCGCGCCGTTCAATGGGAGCCAAGCACGAAGAGATTATTGACCAGTGCTGCCGAAAGTGTCCGTACCGTACCATAAAGTCGTGTCTTTTACAAATTATTACTAATTAGCAATAAGAGCAATATAGTAGATATAAGATAAATGCATATTATATTGAGGTATGGTATTATTGTTATGATTATTATTAGCGTAGTAAAAGTATTATATGTTTTTTATGTTAGTTTAGCTTATGCGGGTGTAAGTAGATAGACGGAACCAGAAATTACACAAGTTCCGCGGCTTAGACCATCTCGCTCGCCACAGTAAATCCTATAAATTATAACAGGTAAAATGTAAAACTACTACTCTCTTTACCACAGGCTCTTACCATTTATATTTTATTCCATTTCAAATTTTAAGGCCTCCTTTGATATTCAAAATTAAAAAAGACAGCAAAAACAAAAAAAATGAAGATTAAGATTTTAAAGTGGTTTGAAAACGTTAGTTGGTTTTTGCTGTCATTAACTCGGTGGAGCCTGTACGGGATTGGAGGGAGATAAGATCACGGGGGCCATTAGTGGGGGGGGGGGGGGTGAGCAAGGGGGGCAGTGGGCGTGGCTGATTAGAGCCCCTCAGGTCATTAGAACTCTGCCATTACGGACCCATTACGTTGTAATTTTATTACTTTGAGCACACAATCCTCAGTCAGCGCCGTTCTCCATGTAGCGAGTTGTGAATACTTAATAGGTCGTCTGTGATAGCGATGCCCTCATATCTCTATGTCACGCGACCGATGCCAACACTGGCAAGGAGAGTTAACATAAGGGAGGTAATACAGTTAGCTTTATTGCTTGAGAAATGCCTTACAACCAGCGAAAGTATTGTTTTTGCTGCTTACCAAGTTTATTGTCTGGGTGGTTGTATGCTGTTTGCTGGTTTGATCACAAAAATTAGGCACATCGATTTTTTATCGAGATGCCAATGTCCTTGAGTTATAAAATAAATGTAGTGAATAGAAAGAATCGTTTTCGTGAATGGTTTAATGTTGTATAATCAGTTTAACACAAGGTGACTACCGTAAATATTTCTGATAATCTTCTAATCCGATTTATTGTGTTCCCCTTCAGATCTGAAGGTTGCTGCTTGGACCTGAACACGATCGATCCAGGACTCATCAGACTATTATTTAACGATTCTATTATTAAAAGGAAATACTCCCGCCGCAGAAAACCTGCAGACTGAAAACTAAACTTATTAGTAAATAACTAACTAATAGCTAATAACTAACAGACTAACAAGTAACCAGTAAACATTAAGCGAATTTCCTTTTGCCTGATTGGATTTGAACTAAAATAACTCCTTAAAAATGACATATTCATTTCATATCTAAATAGCATTCGTTGAACGAGTTTAGGTTTAATTAAAATTCATGATGTAGCCCCTGAACTGTTTAATCAGACTAATTGAAGGTACATACCTTTACGTCAACAGTTAAATTGTCGTAAGTAAAACTCACTACATGTTTCGCCTATTCAGGCATCGTCAGGTGATATCCTAGCAAGAATACTTTGTCTTCATCCATGATGGAGTCGTCAAGAAACATTTAAATAAATATACACATTACGCACGAAAACATTTAACAATTAATTAGAGTAAGGCTAATTAACCTAACTGAGTTTAGGTTTTCTGCTATAAGGGGTGAGAAAAAGGTGTATTCGATCAAATGTTAATAAAGGAGTACCAGGGAGGAATTTGTAAGGAAACGTTAACAAAATAAACATAGGCTTACATATGTACAATTTCCATGATATTATAAAATACAGTCTAAAATATGTAAGAAAACAAATTAAGTTATAAAATAACATTTTATCATGCTCACGTATTAGTCTCACCCTGTTGTCTAAAGTAATAAAAACCATTGTAGGACTAAAAAACAGCATTACTGACACAGTACACAAAAATACCAAAATAAAAAGTCTACATTTAAAAATTGTATCATTAAAATATTGTAATTTGTTAAAATTGAGCCATTGTATAAGACTTGATAATAGTTAGGCCTAACTCATGTTTCATAGTTTATTGCCAATTAATTGACTTTAATTGATTAATTGATTGCTGATAGACGCATCGTACATTTTGTGCTAGACTTAAGAAAATTTTATTTTTATTCAAAAATGAATTTTACTGATGAATCTACTTTTAGAAATAAGTTAAAGTTTAAACATAAAAAACGGAAATATAGTTAGTAAAAACTGCAAATAAACACTGAATAATACTCTAGATGTGGTATTCTGTTGTATAATATAGTTTCAAGGCAGAATTTAAGGGTTTTAAGTGCTATAAGGTATTGTCCTTATTGTATTTAATAATTTAAAAAAAAGTTAACAAGATCAACTTTTTTTATTTATTTAAAGACAGATTAATGTTCCTTAACAAACAACAAGTTATACTTATAAATAACAGAAACAAATGATTGAATCAGCTGTTATGTTTAAAAAACACCTGATTGACGTATAACATTATTGTAAAGATATTTAGACAATGTAAAAGGAGCATTAGCATTGTTTGAATGGAGAAAAGTTCCAAATGTTATTATTTATCCACAAAGATAGGTCTTTATAAGATAATCATTTTTGATAAATCTCAACGCTGTATCTCAAACAGTTTAGGAATTATTAATTATTTTGTAAAAAACACATTAATACAGACAGACGGAAAACTAGGCCCCACAGACCCATGTTCCTATGGTGAAATGTATTTGTCTTGACCTAAGCAATAACGCTTTATACATGTGTCCAGAGAGTTACGGGACACTCTGTATCATCATCATGTCATCATATCATTATATCATCAATAATATAGTACCTGGAGACCGACATTTGCTCGGTTCAAATAATTGGTATACTCTGAGGGCTTTGGTTAATGTAATTTTTTGATCTAAATTTTTATTTGTAGTAAAACTTAAATCTGTTAAAATTGACAATTGTAATTGATACTTGATAAGCAACATAATAAATATTTAACATGCCATAAGACCATTTTTGAAAAAAATTTACACAAAGATAGTCTTGTTTAAATTACATTTGGTGCATGATAGCCTACTCTGTGTGCACAATAATTTATTTAAACCTAACTTCTACAGTAATCCTGCAATATGTAGAAAATTCTTGAGCTCTAGTTGCATAGGTTTATAGTGCATGCAAGTAGTTTATAGCAAATGCTATATCTAGCCCAGTTTTCTTTGATCTACCGACTTTGGATGGATAGCATGATTTCTGCTAAATGTAGCATTATCTGCTATGTTAAATGTAGCAGTTTAAAAAGTAAAACTTTCTACTTGTAACAAAAGTTATATAACTTTTGCTAAATGGTAAATGTAGCACATTCTGCTAGAAGTATTTTTCGAGCTTTTAGAAAATGTTATATAACTTTTGCTATATGTAACATATAGCATGTTTTGCTACATCGTGTAAACCCGCCTTATTACTTAACCTAAATTGAAGACATTTACACTAGGGAACATTGTGAAATGCCATATGGAACAATATTTAATTCGAAATAAATTACCTCAAATAGCTAGCTGATAGATCCAACAGGTATGAGTTTGGTTGGAGTAGGAGTAGAGTATTCCGTTTTATCCTACCCTTAATTTCACTACTCAACATTGTGCAAATTACTCATTTAGTAGTATAATAGGCTCAACGGTATTAGTCTGATTGTTCTTTTCCTTTGCTCTGTGTAAACATATGTTACAAATATTTTATTTACAGGCATTAAATAATAGTAATGGCAGAGGCGGAATGGTATTCCATAAGACTCGTATAAAATTTTCCAAACTTCGTATGCATATTATGGCGATATTAGAACTTTCCTGAATATAACACTGGTCTAGAACTTATTTTTGAAACAAAACTTAGATACGCCGTAAGTATAAAAGTTCCGATTCCCAGATCGAAGTAACAAGTATTCAAACATTACTCATTTTATATTTACAGGGTGTTTTTTTTTAACTTGCATCTTTTTTATGTAAAAACCGCAATAGATAGAAATATGCAGTTTGCGGGAATCATCTATTGACGTAAGGGGCCCAATTGTTTTGAATTCATTGTTACATTCACATTCCCCCCCCTTCCCCCCTGCCCCCAACTTATTTTTTTTTAAATAGCAAGGTACCCCTTGTGATATATCAAATGAAAGAGCATGAAAAAAGAAAATGTTTTATGAAAAAAATTGAAAATCGGTTCATAAGTTTGCGAGATATTCCCCCCCCCTTCCCCGGAACTTATTTTTTTTTTAATAGCAAGGTACCCCTTGTGACATATCATATGAAAGAGCATGAAAAAAGAAAATGTTTGGTGAAATTTATTTTTTATTTGATATGTCACAAGTGCGGGTACCTTGCTATTAAAAACAAGTTATGAGTAGGGGAAAAGGAGGGGGGATTATCTCACAAATTTATGAACCGATTTTCAATTTTTTTTTCATCAAACATTTTATTTTTTTATGCTCTTTCATTTGATATGTCACAAGGAGTACATTGCTATTTAAAAAAAATAAGATGATGGCTGGGGGGAAGGGGGGGAATATGAATGTAACATTGAATTCAAAACAATTGGGCCCCTTACGTCAATAGATGATTCCCGCAAACTGCAAATTTCTATCGATTGCGGTTTTTACATAAATGAAGATGCAAGTTAAAAAAAAAAACACCCTGTATATGAAAAAAGGATATAGATCAAATTAATAAATTAGAATCGTGCTACAACGACACATTAGAGTTTCAGTGTGTGTGTGATCAAGAAGTTATACATTAGAGTGTATATTCCAGGGTGAAGGCGAGTGAAGGATTGGTAATGTTGAATGGGTGAAATGATTGCTATGCTATGTTAACTGTCTAGCACCTTGGCCAGGGTTATTTATTTTATATCAAGGAGATTATACTTGACGGTTTGGCTTTGATTATTCAGTGTGTAGGCCTGTTTGACCAGCAGTAATAGCAGTTGTTAGGTGTGTGCGGCACCAGCATTGTTCTATCGTTGTTTTCGACACTAGGGGCGGGTCTCCAGCATTAATCTGATCTGGGACGCTGCGTCTAATCTCAGACTCCGCGGGGAGCTGCCAAATCACCCCTACTTCCCCCATCGTGTAAACTACCCCTTACTTTCTCTCATCGACACGTTTATTTCACTCTTTCTACCAGTTTAAACCACTATCTGGGACTATTTGTGGATTTTAAAACTTACCCATATCTACATATTAATAGGCAAGTGTGTTTCTTTAAACCGTTTTTCTCAGCTCATGTGAATCGAAAGGTAGAATCTACGCATAGTGTTGAAAATGTATTGTCCCGTAGATGCGCAGAATCCCTTTATAATTTAAAATAGGCTAAACAATAAGCACACAAAATGAATTTAAAATTTTAAAAAATTAACATGGGCCTTATGGGTTGCCGGTGACGAAATAACTACGAGATATAAACAGAAAATCAAAACAAATGGAAAAAATTCGAACCATATGTTTTTATTTACAGTGTGGGGTGGAAAAAAGTTCTGTGCATTACATATTTTTGGTCGAGTTTTCGACCATTGGACGTCCTCTAGTTGCGACCTCTACTAGTAGTTGGAAACCGTTTGAGTTTTGATGCTCATTTTAAAGGTTATGTATCACAATGTATGCATTAAAATAAATTCTTTTTGATTTTATAATCTAGAACCACACCTCTAAGAACCACGCCTAGGTGTTGAACATTTGACACATCTAACTGATCGAGCTTTGAAATTACCAATGTAAATAAATACTGTATATAGATGTGTAGATGTAACAGCCGCTCATACATTAGGAGACAAATTTGACTTAAGTCAAATTCAAGTCTCGAAATGTTTAAAGCGGCCTTTCGGTATTGTCAGTTGTATTCCTATGCTGTTCTCATTATGCACATTCTTAGCGCCTAGCGGCACACTAGCGGCCACTATTTGTATCTATTTTTATGCCGTGACTATAAAATTGACATCTTGCTCTTTGCGCTTCTTAACACGATCGAGTCATCGAAGACAGGTAAATTTAGCCCAAAAAAAAAATACCAAGATAGAACAAATACTAACGAAAGGTGTTTCAACGGTTTTTGGTAGTAACAGGTGTGGTAACTAAGTGCCAGAAAAAGTCTACCAAAATCAGACAACCGGAAAGATGACTGTAGTTTCGTCGATTTTATAGTTCGGAATTGACTGATTTCCGCGAAAATTTGTAATATCATGTAAAACTATATTTCTAACCTTGAATATCAAAACCAGGAATCTTAAGGAGAATAAGCATATATATAAATATTGATTTTCAACATTTATATGGATAAGAAAGACATTGTGTTCTCCTTCATATTTTCTGATTTAATAAGTTTTGTTAAAAACTCATTTTTTGGCAGTTACTATGGCAGGAAATCTACGTATTCGGTTCCTCAATGTTAAAGAAAATAAGCAAAAATCAATTGTTTATAGTAATTTCCTTTTTTAATTTTTTTTATCAATTGACAATTTTTCCAGGGGGTAAAATTCCGCTATGCAGTTATAAATGCGGGATCAATTATTTGTATTAGTCAACAGCACTCCCAAATGGAGATTTATATCAAAGTTGTCGAGAATACAAATATTTGGGGTTGGCAGTAAGTAAAATCGGAAATCCGTCCATTCAACGTCACTTAAGTTTAAGTATCAAATTACGTATGCATATCGCGAGAGCCGGGGGTTTATAATTGATAGCGGGAAGCGAACAGTCCAAGTGTTGAAGGGGGGGGGGGGGGGGTAATGGTTTGGGGAGTGCGATCGTTTGTGCGACAAGCGACATGCCCTCAACCGGCAAACAATTTTCATATACAGCTTTATGGACTTATTTTATTAAAGGGGTTTAAGCCCCCCTTCCCCCCACCGGCATGACGCAAGGCCCCAGATGGATTTTTGTTGTGATATGTCACGTGTTGATAGTCGATGGGTGAGTGTGTAATGTAATTAAGTGGTCTTTAGATCGGCTAAAGTGAGTCTGATTGCACTTTTTCTTTAAACTCTGTAAATGCGGTCTGTAATCATGAAACGGACAACCTTTCCCAGGGTTAAAATTGACCTGCGGATTTCTGGCAATATTTCCCAACTATTTTTAGTTGTAAAATGATGTTGAACAAGGCTAAGCTAGTCAGGTCTGCTTCATTTTAAAACAAAAATCGTGTTATTTTAGCTATTTTTTCTGTCTCGGATAGAAAGAAATCTATCTTTTTGCACAATCACCATAAAATTGAACAACAATTCACTTTATAACCAAATATCCAGTTGATCAGTGGGCATACTTATAAGTTTTACGTTAAGTCCACAAAATTATGAATTATATTTACATAAGAGGAATTGGCAGAAACTTACCAAATATAAACCCGCTTGGAATTGTAGATGCTATAATACACGAATTTAACTTTGATTAAAAAGCTGAATATTTATATATATTTTAAAGAATTTCTCATAATAATAAGCTACTACAGTTTGTCTCATTGTGAGACTTGGACCGGGACCGATTTACTTTTTCGTTTTGATGCCAAAAACAACATCGTTGTTTTGCTCCCCAGAGGCCAAAAACATACATTTTATAAAATTCGGTAAAACAATTGTAAATATAATTTTTTTTCGAACGAGTTCGTGAACAAGCATGATTGGATTATGGGAACAAGGTTTTATGGGGTAAAAATTGATTTTCCCCATTTATGACCCCCAAAACACAAAACAAAAAAATTACAGTTATTTTTAATTTTCTCCATAATCATGAAGAAAATTTAAAAAAAATTGTAATTCCTTTTTTATTATGTATTAATGTTATTCGAATAGAAAACAATCTGGCAGTTTTAAAGGCATATTTTAGTAAAAGTCCAACCAGGAGAAGTCTGCAGGATTGCGGTGGCGGGGTTGGTTGCCATATTGTTTCATTGTTAATGTATTTTATATATAGTGGGTTTAATATGCAGCTATAATATTTAATTTTTGTATAGTTACCTAATGCCTACCCTTCATGTCAAGTGTTTTTAAAAATAGTTTTTTCTTGCGAATTTTTTGTCGCTTAGTTTTAAAATTATGTATATTATGTTATTATAATTTTATTTTTCATTATTCATAACCATTGTTTATATTAAAGTTTACTTTATCTGATGTCAAAGATATTTTAAAATTAAAGCGGGCCCCCAACACTGTTTACTTATTTTTCTTAAGAATTATTATAGAATTTTTCCAGAACCATTAGGTTACATTAAGGTACAACCACGCTTCAATATTTTAATTTGTTTTTAAGCTCTATTGCAAAATTGGTTTGTATAAAGGTTTAAAAAATAGGAAAAATAATTATCATCACATAAAACTCCACTTAAAATCCCGTTCCCACAGTCCGATCATGTTGGTTTGAGATCTCGTTTAAATAATTGTTGGTTTGTGCATTTGTAGGTTTACATGTTTGTTTGTACTGAATTTCATCAAAATAAGATGAGTTTTGCTTGAGTTATCGTGCTAATACTACTACTTATTTTGTAATACAGTACTAGTAGGATGGATTTTCTGAGTTATATTTTCTTTAAATAGCTGTTTTAAACAAGAACACAAAATATTGCAGTATAAACAACAAAGGTGTTGCCACCAGGAGCAGGAGAGTGCGCTCGAGTAGATAATAAACTACAACACATACGACTATACGAGATTTCCTGAGACATTTATTTTATACAGGGTGTCCATAAAAAATGTTTCAGGACTTTGGGAAATTAATCCTTATACTAAAAGGAAGAAAACAGTTTATGTAAAGGTATGTCCGAACATGCATATTTAACCAATTATCCGGCATTTTGTTTTTTTATACTATTTTTATTTGGAAGGATTTTTTTTCATTCGATTATTATGAAATTCAGTAACCATGTTAACATACACAAGACCTATTATAGAAAAAAATATAGTTGTTCCGATTGTATATTTCAAAATGGTGGCCGTTTTAACTTTTATAACTTATAACTCAAAAACGGCTAAATCTATGAAAAAATGTCATGAGTACTTTTTGTTTGCATTTTTAATTCCCTATCAAACGATACCAAGATCAAAAATATCGGACAAATGATAACTGAATTACAACGTTTTTTGTGTAAAAATAAGGCAAAGTTAATCGGGGAACCCTTAATTTTGCCTAATAAAAATGGGTGCTTAATAAAAGCACCCATTTTAGATTTAACTCAACTCAACGCACACGCGGTGTGCCACATGGATCAGCTGAAGACTATTAGTTCCGTCCGGTACAGCTAGGATCGTGTCTATGTTTACACTTTTGCTTGGTGTAGAGTAAGTATTGACTTTTTGAATATAGATTAGACAAATCCATGACCCCTAGATGGGTTTGTCTAATCTATACTCAGAAATACACTGATATAAAATTCAACAAGTTTACAAGTATGTATTACATGAGGTGAGCCATATTTAATTTTACTATGTTGCCGTACCTTATAGTTATGGAATATAGTGTATAGGGTATGTGTTAAACGTTTATACGATATGACTAAGCATTATAAAATCGAGATTATACTATAGTTAAATAATTATCTGAAATTGAAGTTATGTCTGTCAATGGTATAGAAATACAGTTCATAAATAAAACTGCATACTAAAATTATAGTTTTCTTTACTCTATACACTTTTTCTATTGTTCACCATGTAATTATTTGTACGATAAAGTGACAGAGAAATAAGTTTAGCTACTCTCGCGGGTTCGAAAACGCAGAGATTTTGTGTGAACCATAATTGAACTGGTTGTATCGCACGACTGGGAGTGTAAATGAGCGTGAATGAGTAAATGAAGGGGAATGAGTAGGCTCAAAACACTGATGATTTTTCTGAACAACCTCCATCTTATTACCAGCTTATATATGTAGCATTTTCATGTAGCAATCTTCATAAAAGGCCGCTACACACAAGGACCCCCGGTCGCTTTTCAACCACCGAACTCGTTGACAAGCAACTAAGTTGATGATTGAACGTTTAATTTCTGGGGGCCACAGACTAGGAAACCTAGCACTCTTTCAATCAAGCAGGAAATCAATCAAAATTTGTTGGGGATAGACAATGTGTTCGGTTATAGGTTGAGCTTAGTGACAACACCATGCCCGCCGACGAAGAGAAATAGCTGCCAAAGTTATGATTATATTTAATTAGGAACCAAAGAAGAAATAATTTTTTGGAAGAT
Organism: Macrosteles quadrilineatus; assembly: GCF_028750875.1. NCBI lineage: Eukaryota > Metazoa > Arthropoda > Insecta > Hemiptera > Cicadellidae > Macrosteles > Macrosteles quadrilineatus. Next base: position 74,908,548 of record NW_026542600.1, on the reverse strand, counting down.
TTTGGGCTAAAGGGTGGCTTCAGTGTAGAAATAGTTACAGCCACATGGCACTTCTACGAGCTTTGTGACTTGAAAATCCTCAGGGTTTACTATTTACGGATGTGAGATGACAGTTTCCGTGATACTTTGCAGCTAGTGACCAAAGAAAACCTACTACTCCCGATACACCTCACCAAAGACTAAGGAACCAATTAACCCCGCATAGAAAAAAGGACGCTAGATCGAGATTTGAACATGGTTTTGTTTTGTCAGTTCATTCTTCGTTGTATTGCGCATGTCCAAGCCGTCTTTAGATGATCAGCTTAGTCGCTGAACCCTACGCACACTCTATTTTTTTTTTTAGAAATCTCATTGCCCGGCGATACATTGGTTGATTGGAAACCAACAGGTTTTCGGCACAGCGCCGAAAACCAAAATGTTGCCTGGCAACCTACAAATCACTGTCAATGGAATCGACAGACACCCCCCCCCCCACACACGGCGATATTTGTGCTATTTGGTCGTTCGCCGACAGATTAGTCTGCAAAGTCTAGCAAACTAGCAAATCAAAAGCCGACTAGCCAAGGGCGCACCGAATTCGGAGGCATTGTTCCCATCAACAGGAGGCTGATTAAAATCACCGACCGTAAGATCTCCTTGGCGAAGAGAAGAGCACACTTCTTCAGCCGCGTCATAGAACGAGGGGTATACTTCGGATGCAGAATTTGGGGAAATTTAGCCAGCACCAATCAGGACCGTTCGTCCAGAAAGTTGAACGTTTACAAATACATTTTCCACCACGTTGGTAACTGATGAATGGATCTCAAATGATGGAAAGTCCCGATGTACTGATTGCTACATATAGTACCTACTAGTTAGACACATGTCATGTCTAAATATGGTTTAATTAATAAGTCTCAATGCTGAATTTGATATATCAGCAAATTAATTAGTTTCAGTGAAACCCAGAATTTTATGCATGCATACATTGACTGACAGCAAAATCATTGCGAGTTTTGTTCCCACACCATTTACATTTTGATAATACAAGCTAATCGTTGTATCACCGTTACTAAGTTTTTTTTTAGTTATAGCTGGAATTCTATTGCAATATTTAATTGTAAGATCCCTTTCACCATTGACTATACACCTCTACAAATGTGTATAGTCAATGCTTTCACCCTCTTGATGCGCCTCTCCAACTCCATTTCACCTTTAAGAATTTTTATGTTCCCTCTCATAGAGGGTCCTGTGGATGGTTTTGATATGCCGATATCCGCAAAAAAAGGTCCGCATTCCTGATCTCGTTTTCATTGAAGTGTGCTGATAAAGATTTGGCATCCGAATCACTGTTAAACACAACTTTTAGGCTTTGTTTCTCTGTTCGGTTTACCAACTCTGATAGTTCTGAAATTAAGACTTTGATCAGGCACGACTACTTTGATTGAATTTTTTTGCAAATTTATTATCAGACTCAACCCTTTGACATCAACTCTCAGGATCATTAAAACATTATGAACCAGGACGTAGCGAGCTCCTTTGGAGTGATCATGTAACTCTTCGAGAATTTCATCTGGCCCCATCCCAGTTCTATTACTTTGAAAATTAACAAGCCTCTCAACAATAACAGATATGTTGAATGTGTAATGTTTTTTTCGTTTAACGATGGGTTTAAATTACAAATATTGTGTTTTCTATCCTTTCTTTGCCATAGCTGATAATTAAACCGCATGTACAATTTGGAATTAGCGATATTTTTATTTGTCTAAAAACATCTAAAATCAGGTTATGTGAGTGTGTAGTTTTAAATAGTTTAAACGGGTTACATTAATTCTGCAAGAAACCAATGATACATAAGTTTTGAATAGTAAACAGAAGTTGACATGCTTTAGCTAAATTTTATCCCTATATATTTGAACAGAGCAGAATCTAAAAACGTGCGTTTTTTAATGGTGAATGTATAGATAGCTAATAGTATAGGCTGCGTCGGTTTCTAAAAGGTCGTGAGTAGGGGGACCTAAATCGCGTGCCTTTAATACCTACCTGCTGCGACGTCGTTGACCAGAATTTCTGGATAGACTGTGGCAATGATAAACTAAAAATAATATTTACACTATTTACAATACTTTTGGCAAGATGGTGTTGAGCCTGGGCACTCGGTGGAACGCATAAAAATACTCGTCAACTAAGTACAGTGGTCGGTCGATTAGCCAGGCTTTAACTTTCTTTTTAAAAGCGGACGGTTCACAAGATTTAAATCTTTAGGGGATATCGTTGTACATCTTCAGAGCCCTAATGCGGAAATAGCTTTGCGGTTTGGACAGCCTGCAGTAAGGTATGTGGAGCTGGTTTCTGTTACGAAGGTTTTGTGGGATTGGTGGAATTCCCTTGTTGTGAGCTGGTGTAAGTTATCCCTCACATAGCAGAGGCTAAACAGTTACATACTGGCTGAAGATAGTAAGGATTTTTAGGCTTCTGAAGATAGGCCTACAATGCTCACTGTCACTCTTCGATGTAATGATCCGAACCGCCTTTTTTCTAAGGAGAAGAATATCTCCACACCTTGCAGCATGTCCCCAAAGCAGGAGTCCATAGGAGAGGTGGGAATGAAACAAGCCATGATAGACAGTGGTTAGGTAATGCGGTAATGCCTCGTCAACAGGGGGTTTAAGTCTGCAGAGTAGATGGACGACTCGAGAGAGCTTCGTACAGATACTGTCCACATGGCCACTCCAGCTAATATTTGTATCTATGATGACGAATCCCAGCAGGGTGAGGTTCATAACTCCAAGTTTTCATAACTCCAAGTACTTTTAAATACAACATTTCATAACTCCAAGTAAAATTATGTCCAAGTAAATTAAAACCAAAATATCATAAGACCAAGTTTCATAACTCCAAGCGTTCATAACTCCAAGATTCATAAGTCCAAGTTAAAATAAAACCAAGTAAATTAAAATACAAAATTTCATAACTCCAAACGTACAGATTTGCAAGGACCACAAGTCCAAGTTTCAAAACTCCAAGGGTTCATAACACCAAGTTTCATAACTCCAAGTGACAATGGGTACAGTCTGTGCAGGAAGCGATAACGTACGCACACACACGCACCCATTACACACACACATGCTGGAAGAGAGTTTCCGATGTTGGCGAGATTATTCGAAGTGGTGCGTTCCCTGTCGCTTTGCACGTTCGTCTAAATTGTAATACAAATAGTGAGAGGATGAAATTTACATATTTAAATTCTGCGTAAACTGATGTTTAATACTATATAAATACAATTTAGTTCGTGCAGATGATTAATTATTAATAATGGAAAATATGAAAAGGCTGTTCAATGTAAACATGAAAAAGTAAGTGAGCGAGGATTTTTTTTATTTTTTGGTCAGATGAAAACTTTCAGCGAGAAAAGTATAGATAATAAGATGTTCTTCAATTTTTGTTCCAAACATTTTTTCGTAAGACTTTTAGTTTGTCCAATAATCGACTTAGATGACCACCATGAGGTGAATGAATTAGTTTACGCGCACAGTATTTTAGCAATTGCCGTCTTCCAACAACAATATTAAGGAAATACAGTATTAGTTCACGTTTTAAAATTTCTAAACTATGAAAAATATTTAGTCTTAACTTCTTAAGCTGTATGTACGAAATTTCGAAATTTTTTCTACATAATATTCGTGGTGCACAACGCAAATAAGTCGTAGTGCCTTTTTTCCACTATTTTTCATCTCCTATTTTCGGAAAAATTTTAAACAGTATTAATCCAGGTTAAGGTTTCATCTTGTAGCATTCATTTGTAAATATAAAATTTGATTATAGTTACAATTACTTGTTCCTCATAAATCTTTATTCCGTAACAAATATGAGAGTGTATGTTAGCAAAGTAAATTGTACGCAAAATGTCTGTAGTGCATAATGGGTTTAATAAAAAAATACCATATTTAAAATTTTAAAAATACTATCTAGACTTGTATGATCCAAACAAGCGGATATAATTTATAGATAGGTCTAAACATTTGGATTTCGTGACTAAATTATCATAGAAATAGGTTTTTGAGTAAATACATCTATACCTAATACCAGATTGTTTTATTTGAGTTAAATAGAAGGTATTTATCATTTAGGTATTATTGAAGTACCTTAATGAGTTAAGTACTTTAATATAAGAATTGATGTCGTCCAGTGGTCAAAACTCGACCACAATCCAAATAAAATATGAACTTATCCATATTCATCCCACGCTGAAAATCAAACATGTGATGATTGTGTACCAGTCTTCAATTTGTTTTGATTTTCTGTATATTTATCGTTGTTATTGCGTCACCAGAATTTTAACTCATAATCCAAATGTTAGTTTTTTGTTTGTGTTAAATTCGTTGTCGTACTTATTTTTCATCAAATTGTCTGTCACAATTTTATTTGTTCAATTGGTGTATTTTTTGTTTAGTTGCAATAACGTTAATTATATTTACCTGAGAAATGCAAAGTTAAAGACCTTCTGTTGTTCAGATGATTTTTGTTTCCCTTAGCATATGAATAATAATTAAAAGCCTTCAGTAAAATGTTGGTAAGGGGCTCTTGGATATTTTCATAGGCTATTATTAAAATTGCTTGACTTTAATGAAAACATAGATTAATGTCATTGACGTACCAGATTTATTTGGCTTTAGAGGGCTTTCCTCTGCAATTATTACAAAGTTAAGTCCATGTTTCCTAATAAAATTTGTAGCACTTCGGCTAACATCCTCGTTCATAGTTTGTAGGAATCTGAATCTTGTAGGTGTTCTTCATTATACAGGCTAATGACGATAGTTAATTCTTTAAAAAAATATTATCTCTATTTCTTCTACTAGGGGGCGTTCTATGACTTTTAGGCCTAATGTTTCAATAATTTGCAAATGGGTTCTTTCAATGTTTTATTTTACAAAGATTTAATTTTTGTAGGACGCTTTTCTTTGAAATGCAATTAAATTATACAGCTGACCAAAATTTAATTTTGTCGGTTGAACTCCTCCGCCATTTCTTAACCGATTTTATCCATTGACATCTCATTGGAAAGAACGTGTCGCGTAGATTTGCAAACTGGCCTTACATTTTTGAAAAAGTCCCTTGGGCTCTGCCCCAGTGGCTTTGAAAGTTCCCATGTTATCCTTATGAAGAACATAATTGTTTACATTTTGGTCAGCTGTTTAATTTAATTGCTGTTATTTATTTTTCAATTCAATGAAACCCATCGAGTACATTTATTTACTACTAGCTGTGTGCCCGTTCTACGCACGGGGATCTTATAGTAGTCAGTTGAAACCTTCTTATATTAAGATTAAGAACAGCAATTAGTTTGCATATTTGCAGATATGCTGGCAAAACTATTATATTATAAACCTTCGCAAATACAGTATCTGACAGTTCAAGCCAAAATAAATGCTTCGCAATTAAATGTCACCCGGATCGTGTTGGTCCATATGTCCAATGATTAAACTAAAAAATCTTTTATAGATCCATGAAGCGTAGCCCTAAAGTAGGCCTATAATTGAAAGTTACTTTCCACATCGGTTAACTTAAACGCATTTAAAGTACTACCTCAACCTCACCATTTAACACTTTATTCCGGTTGACATTTTCAGTATCAAAGGTGCTCTTGTCCATTCCGTGAAACACTGAGAAATAAGGACATTAATGCGTTACCAACATGCGACAAACACAGAGGATACGCGTCCGGTAACCAGACGTGGATTAGGCGTCCGGTAGTGACGTCACCGGGTTGTGGGGTCCCGGAACGCCATTACCACAACGATACGATTTTTGGTCAGCGTTGTTCGTGGTGTAGTGGATAGAGTGCTCGGCTGATATCCTAGAGGTCCCTGGATCGAAATCCATCGGTTTCTTTAACTTTTTGTCACAGATTTTGCTTTGAATGTAATTTCTTCTTAACTGTACATCTTTAGTTAGAATTTTTGGCATTTATAATCTTATGTTATGAAGATAATTGAACCTTCATTTGATTTTTTAATTATCAGCAAGTTTGGTTGGTTAGGTTAGGTTATGACAGTAACTGCCGGACGCCTAATCCACGTCCGGTTACCGGACGCGTATCCTCTGCGTACTACAAAACAACACAATACAACAATCCAACAAAGGCCACGAACTATTGATACATAAACAATATAAAGGCGTAAACAATTCATGATGGTTTGCCCAACAAATGTTTTACTCAAATAGGTTATCATTTTCTTAGCATACCGGGTAAGCTAAGATTTGGAATCCAGACAGAAAAAGCAAAACTTATACAGGGTTAAGACATCACTTAAATTGAATACGGACGGCTCTAATAAATAAGGTGCAACACCAACGATATCAAATTTGTAAACTACCGGTTCTAAGGAAAAGAACCAGTACCTACGTAAGAACCTACCTAAGAACTATAGTAAATCGGACCAATTAAATACATTAATATCTAGTCTAGTCCCGATGTTATTGATCTCCTGCTTTTGGATTTTCTCGTAAAAAGTTGTAGCGTAAACTTATCGGTGTCAGTTTGAAAAAAAAGCAACCTTACCCAAACAACTTTTTGTTATTTAATAGATTACGCATTCTCTAAACAATGATTAGTATATCTATTAACATTAGAAGGAAATGTGACGAAAATCACACAATGTTGGGGTTTTGGTCATTTGTAATTTTATTTTTTAAGTAGGTAGGCCATGTATTCTATGGAAAAGTACCGGTATCAAGGATCGTCGTCAAAAAGGTTGTTATGAATAAATATGTAGGCTTAGGCCTACGTACCCAAGATATGAGCTATGGGCCTATTGGCTGTATGGTCCAGCGATTGCATCACACGGTGAGTAGAAACAGAAAGTGACACATTGGAAAAGCGAGTTTAGCACTTCCTCTGTTAAACCTCTGTTACAATCACCCACTGCAGTTGTGATTTTTTACTTTACACTTTACACAACCGCCATTGAAGCGCCGTCCCGCCGTCAATGAGTGGAAACCTTTTTTGTAAGCTATTGGCGACGATCATTTCAGTGTCACAGCCCTATACAACACTGATTCAAGGTCTTCTTCTTTCTGGTTGTCAAAACTCAAGAAACATTTTATACTCAAAGAATTTCTGGTTCCGATTTGGACGATGTCTAGTTATTTAATTTCATTTACGGTTACACTATTGGCACCACCAGGTGTGCCCATCAGGTACCGTTCCGAGCAGCACTATCACGTCAGCTTCCATCAGCGTCCCAACTTCTGTCACTACCATGCCATCCACGTCTGTTCTTGGAACTCCTCCAACTGTCGTTGCTCCCGTCTTACCCAGTGGAGAAGGTACCCAATCATCTTTCGCAAAGCAATTCCCATCTACCGGTTGGACCATGAAACCCTCATCGACATCCTCGTTTATCACCTGGAGACACCTAAACAGGTGTTATACAGTGAGAAATGCGGAAAACCAGGGCGAGTTCGTGGCGAAGGTGGAACTCTACAGACGTCAGGACGTGGAACATCTTTCACCCCAGGAGTGGTGGAAGTTTGCAACCCACCGCAGCAGACTGCAGCTGAACCCGGAAGAACCACTGGCCCAAGCCTTAGCGACTTATACCGCCGCGGCCGAGAACCTGTGGGTCGACCGGGAAACAGGCGTGCACAAGCAACCTGGGATCATAGCGGAGATGACGTCTGTGAAGCCTCCACCTCAACCACCGGTACGCCCATCCAGCAAGAGCAGTGGCTGGTACTAATGGAAAACTTCTCCAACTGTAAGTACAGGGTTAAGAGCTCAGACCTTGTATTACTGATGAAGAGGTTTTTGATATGTCCTACTAATGGCTTACCTTATTCACGTGATTGGTTTCGCATAGAAAAGTTACAGGAGGTTTCACATACAGGTCTTTTATTCGACAATGCATTGAGACAATTTCGATCAGAGATCAATGACATGTCGGGTAAAGAACTATATGACCTCCAGACTAAGGGCTTCTCCCTTAATGTCTATTCAGCAGGTTCAAGTGATCAGATCAAAAAGGTATACTGGTCTTGCAAAGAATCAGTATTCATGTTATTGGACCTCCTTCACTTCCAGTTCAACTCTGATCTGGAGGAGGCTAAGAAGTTTCTTAAGGTTGTATACGATATCTTTGAAAAGACTAGTGGAAAACAAAATTGCCTCTGCTTAATTGGACCTGCAAACTGTGGTAAAAACTTTTTTATTGATGGTATCTGCGACTTCAGTTTGAACCCTGGAAAGATGGAGAATCCTTCCAGGGGCCATAACTTTGCCTTCTCCAGTTGCCACAATAGAAGGGTTATCAAGTGGGATGAGTGCAATTTCGATAGAAGCTTTGACGAAACTGTACTCAACCTGTTACAGGGTAAGCCATTTCTAGCCAATATCAAATTTAGAAATCCAGAGCCAGTATATAGGACTCCGGTATTTGTTATGGCGAACACTTACCCCTTTTCATTAGAACCACGGTTTGACCACCGTGTGGTTCGAGTGGATTGGCAGGTATGTAATCGCCTTAGGAAATACAAGGAGAAGCAACCCTATCCACTGGCACACGGGCTCTTGCTGATGTGGGCAAATGATTTGTTAAACGAAGCCACTAATCGTACACACTTAGAAATGTGGGAAATATTAAATAGGCGGTATAACTAATATATCATTTTATTCATGTACTATATATATATGTTAACAATAAATGTTGTATTTACCATCTGTCTCTTGTATTATTTCACAATTTGTAATACCCTCAAAATGTCTAACATTTGATAAGCTTTTAAGAATGTGTTGAATAATTGGCTCGGTTGAACCATAAGTCTCAATATAATTTCTATAGCCAGCAAACTCATCTAATACAAAAACATAATCATAAAGGTTTTTAACATTCTGATTTGAAAAGTCTACATTTTTAAGGATTCTAACAGGGATCTCTGTTGTTGTAGTACTTGAGCTAGTAACAGTGACTGGATTTGGAATTTGTTCAGTAACATTAATTGATGGTTCAACCGAATGTAATTGCTATGCTGAAGATTTACCAGCTACAGCTGGATCTGGCTGTTGTAGAGTACCACTTGCAGATGTATCTTGTTGACCATATGACTCCACTCTTGATCGATAACCATTCCAGCAGTAGGAGTAGCCATCAAGTTTCAAAATATCAGTATTAAATGTAGTCATGGCTTGTGGTGGACAGAAGTTCATGTATGGGTCAACAAACTGTTGGGAGGTCTCAATCTCGATAGTAGATGTCATATGCCAAACAACCGTAGCTGGAACAAACTTCTTGTTATCAGGAACCATAGACCATGAAGGTATTGGTAATATACCAACATGAAGTGAAGGTGGTACAAAACCCCCGGCATACTCCTGTAGTCCATGTGCAGCTGCTCCGGCATGTTCTATTGGAGAGATGTAGAAGGGGTCATAGTCTGTTTTAATTGGATCATCCTTTATGGTCCTTCTTGTGTATGCTGTGAAGTTCTCAGGGTCAATTACAGTTGGGTCACCATATGCAGTTTTTGCTCCAAACTGTAAGTCAACTAGGTCCTGTGTTTTCATACCATATAGGATCTTTTGCCTTTGCTTAGAGTTATGCCAGACCATGTGAGCAGATGTAACAGGCTTAAGAATACAGATCTGTGGTCTATACTCCCATTCAATAGTTGGACCTTCAAGTGACATAGTATTGAGATTGAAAATGTTGATATCCTCAAAAGACATATCTATAAATTTATATTTGGTACCAATAGGGGCTGTATTATAGTAGTAAGTGGGTATAGGCATCTCTTTCCCACTGTTGCATCCGAAGTCATTATAAATTGGCATAACACCAGTGCGATTGCCCCAAAATACATGAGGATCACAGCCCTCATATTTAGCTACTTCAAATCCTGTTACAATTGTAGGATATGAAGTAGACGTTGTAGGAATAGCATGCTTACCACCGTATTTGTTTTCGAGTCCATGGGCATGCATGCAGTGGATCGTCTGGTTTGCATTAACATAATTTATTTGTGTCTGTTGTGTTTGAAAAGGCAAACGAAAGCCAATAGGCTTTACTGCAACATACAATCGTTTGACCTCACTGCCAAGGTCATATTCCTTTTAAACTAGACCTCATAATCCTTTATAAGATACGTTGATTTACAATATGTAAACGTCAATATATACGCAACAGCCAATTTACAGTATTTTTTCTTTTTGGAAATGTCCCATTGCTATGTCATTTGCATTATTTGTTGCCAATGAAGCCGCAAGACCATATAAACTAGGAGGTCCCTAACAGTTTAAGAATAAAAGCTAACTTCACTTCAAGTATTCCACTACACCTATCATTCCGTAGAGAGATTATATTGACAACTTTATGTTATTGATAAGGCTGAGACAACTAACTGACATCCCCCATGTCAAGGAATTCCAGCTTTAACAGTAACCCCACAATAAATTTCTCATAACTTTGCTAGAGGGTTCATTCATTGGCACAGAAGTACGATATGAACTGACGCGACGTGACGAAGGAAAAATCAAACTTACACTGTAATGGACATACCTCCCTTTGAAGTTAGAACATTTCTTCCAAAAAAATATTTTCTTTTCAAATAAAATCATATTACACTGATGAAATCACAGAAGTGTTTAACTACAAAAGACCCACCAATACGATTTTAATACTATTTAAAGGTTCTTCCAAAGGAAGAGATACCATATAACATACTAATAATAACTCCGATGGCGTACGGTATGGGAAATATTTTATTCATTGAATGATCAACCAAATTTGGCAACTAACGCAATTAAAATCATTATTGTTTTCACACTTACTACCCTTTATAATATATAATATAATATAATATAATATAATATAATATAATATAATATAATATAATATAATATAATATAATATAATATAATATAATATAATATAATATAATATAATATAATAATATAATATAATAATATAATATAATGCTCAAAATATGTATATTTCACCCAATTTATCGCAGTTAGATGAATTAACGTAAGCCTTGAAAGTAACCGTCGATTTCGACGGGTTTCCCCTAGTTATATATGAATACTCATAAGGTTATCATGGTAAGCTACAGAGCCACTGGGGTGGAGCCCTAAGGGATTTTTGATGACAAAATACATATTTTTTAATACAACAAATGGTTTATATGCAAAACTTGATCAAATACACACACAAACTGCAGTTGGTAAAAGAAATAGATTATTTACATTGTATAACTTAAAATAAATAACTCTTTCATATTGGAAACAGTATACAGTAAAATAAAAACAAGCCCATGGGGCGTAGCCCAAGGGAAATATGAAAATAAATTATATTATATTGCATTGTCTTCCATTTGTGGGCTATGTTTCAAGTTTCAAGTCTCTAGCTCATCGGGAAGTTAGTATAAAATTGATTGCAAAATTTGTACCGGACAAGAAAGCGAGCTAATAAAAACGTTTTAATAAACTTAAATAACAACAAAAAAATGTTATTTACCAATTATTAGTGTTAATACAATTAATTATAACAAATATGTAATAACGGGGTGTCAAAAACACCCCACGCGAGTACATACGTTAGTAAAACCCGCGCTAGTAGTTAAAGGTTAAAGTACCTTTAGCATAGAAGTAAGAAGTATATCAATTAATTAATCTGTAAGTATATAACAAAATTACATAATCGTTTGACAGGCGACGGTAGGTATATGGATACAATGATGCGGCAAAAGCTGCTGACAGTATTACAGCGGAGCGGACAGCGCAGGAACTTGTGGCGCTGACTGTACTACACATTCCACTTGGAGATATGAGACTCGACTCAACTTTTGGAGTTATGACACTCTGCTTTAATTTTTACTTGGACTTATGAAACTTTGGAGTTATGATATCTTGGACTTATGAAACTTTGGAGTTATGATCACTTGCCCTTATATTTTTCTTGGAGTAATGAAATTATCCCTTTTCGGGTACTTGTAGTTTTGAAACTTTGGATTAAATATAATTTGGAGTTATGATCTCTTGGACTTATGAAACTTTGGAGTTATGATCACTTGGAGTTATGAAACCTTGGAGTTATGAGATGATCCCTCCCAGCAGCTTCACCTTTGTTAAAATATCAGAGTTTGTACGACTGAGACTACACACAATCTCTTATGGGTTTATTCTCGGTCGAATCTCAATCCGTTTAGTCGGAACCAAGTCTTTGCCAACTCAAAAACTTCTGCGGCCTTTTCCCTGGCCAAAACTGGAGTAGATCATCTGGCAACAATTGTTGAACCGTCAGCAAATATTAGGACGCTTCCAATGGCACTAAGGTAATTTATCATGACTGAAAAGAGGATGGGGCCCAATACTAAGTCCTGCGGGACACAATGCTCAACTAATCCAGATGAAGAATTAGCTTCAGATATCGACAGAACTTGTCTTCGGTCACTGAGATACGACCTGAAGGCATCAAATACACTGCCACCGATCCCAACGTTTTCTATTTTGTAGTAGCATCTTATGGTTGACGATGTCAAAGGCTGTGCTCAGATCTGCAAGGACCAGCAGCAGAGTCGTTATCCTCAAATTGTATCTAAGACCTCTCATATCAGCTCGGAGACAGCTGAGATAGTCGAGCGACCACGCCTGAACCCATGCTGGGAACTCGCAAGTAGAGAGTTGAGCTCCAAGTAGTCCACTAATTGCCTCTCCACTCCATAACCACAGACAATAGTATTATATTGTCTGTGCCATAACAGTCTCAGTCTCGAACACCTTTGCAATAACTGGAATTACTGAGATGGGCCGATAACTGCTGATGGATGCTGTACCATCCTTCTTAATATACTGGGATTGTTCTTGGCACCTTCAGTCTTCAGTGAATTGGGAAAAACTCCGCTCTGTAAACATGCATTAATAGTTTTCGCCAGAGGTATGGCTAATACTTCTGATACATATTTCAATATGGTGACAGTCATGCCATGCACATCAGGCCTGTGGGAGTTTTTAAAGTTGTTAATAATTTTCATAACTTCATCAGGTGTCACACTGCGCCATCTCGTGAACGCATTGACTATTGACAGTTGGCCTAGACAAGTTAGGAGAGAGCAGAGGCACCACAGAGTCTTCGGTCGGAAAGTCCAAAGATTTTACAATTCTATCAACCTCACCGAGGAGGAAAGTGTTAAATTCGTCAGGGCTAGCTGCACATTTCATTTCTGGCTTACGTTTCTGGACCTGGTTCACTAAGCTCGAAGCCGCCTTGCATGATTTTTCGCTGTACCTATTGCAGCCATATTCACTTCCTTTTTAGACAGATCTACCTGGACTCTATAGAGCCTTTTGGCCCTGAGATAGAGGGCGTGGAACCTAGTTTTGTACAATTGTGCAAACACATGTCCTGTATCTATCATGCAGTGAAATCATTAATTTCCTCAAGTCTGTCAGTTCATCAGTATACCAGGACTTATCACTGAATCTCGGTTTACTTTTACATGCCATCAGTCTGGTGTTACTAGCCGATAAATTTTTTACAGGGAAAACATTATTCAAAGATGTACCTAAATATGAAAAAAAAAGAGTCAAACCCCAATTCCGGATCGTTTTTAAGAAGCACATCACTCCAGTTAACTGTTGAGAAGGCAGACTTAAATTCAGGTAAGATTTCAGTTTTAATGATGCGCCTACTGCACTTATATTTACATTGTAACTGTTACATTGTAAAAAAATCTAGTAACACCCCAATACATACAGGGTCACGTTTCTTCAACCTACTTCCAGACCACCTCAATCCCTTAAACAACAACAGAAAATTTGCCAATAAATTAAAACAATACCTACTTGACAGACCATATTACACCATTACTGAATTCATCGAAGAACACACCTTTCAACATCTAAGAACTCACATTGCCTAACACACAATTACACAAAACAACAATCACTCTACAGATAAGGAGTGAAGAAATTTGAAGAGATGAAGAAGATGACGACTCCCCTTTCCTTGGATAGTGGCGAGGACTTTGGATGGTAAATGGTAAATGTAAGATGTTGGTGTCACTTACCCCAGGCTGAAGAAAGCACCACCGGACAATGGTCGGCGATGACAGGGTCCAAGGTCGATAGCCAACACTGAGCGATCCATTAGTTGTTTATATCGTTGGTCTATGGTTAAAACTTAGATATACCATACCATAGATAATAGACTATTAATTTATGGATGGCCTATTGTCTGTGGTCATAATTACTCCCTTAGTAGATTTGCCATCTTAAGGACAACAGCTGAAGCCATTTATTGTCTGTTCTGTCCTGTGCACTGTAGTGATCATGTTTTGTTTACAATTTGTTTTTGGCTATTTTAGTTATTTAAACCCTCGTTTAACCAAATAAAACTATTAGATCAGAAACATATAGTCGTGTCCTAGTTATAAAACCAAACAGTTAAGCACAAATCATAAAATTAACCCTAAAATATAGAAACAAAATTTCCTCGACCACGTCAACACTAACACCCAGTGTCACCAGACATGAACTAGACACGAAACACGAGCTTCGAAATTTACAATAGGATGAGAAGTATATTTTATTTTATTTTACATACCAACGGACAACTCCATTTTACATTCATGCAACAAAACAAGATGGAAACAATAATTAAATTAATAACAAAAATGTGTAGCATTCGCTATGACCTTGATAAAAATACATGCATTTGATAATAAAGAATTAAACATAATGATTAAAAAAGAATAAATAACATTTACAATAAATAACTTATACAAATAACATATACTTGTGGTTGATTATCCTATATTTCTCAAAAGAGTATGTAAAATCTATTTTTAAATCAATGATTAAAATGTTTATTAGATTTAGCATGTTTTAGTCAACGATGTATAATAAATCCCACGAATGTTTCTAAATGGTGATTTGATTATACAACTCTATGCTTTTATGCTCTTTCCTATATTCCATGCCCTTTTCTTATACTCTATGATCTATGCTTACAACCGATTCCGGTTGGACAGTTTGAAATGTTTAGCTTGGCTTCATGGCTTGGCTTATCATAAAAAAAACCAACGGAGGGAAATTAGTAGTATTTGGGTTTTGGTTTGGAGATATAATTTCACCGTCTAAACACTAATATTTACTCGTAAACTAGTCATTACTTAGCTATAATAATACAGGTTAGTGCAATCTTACATGTATTTTCTAGGTTTATCGGTCGAAATTTTACAAGTGTAAAGATAAATAACTATGAAAACCTAGGCTTATTTATCTTTCTATGAGAATCCCTGAGTTGCAGAAGCCTAGGCCTATCCATTTGGTATTACTGTATTCCTATTCCTACAAGTATGGACTATGGAAGAATATAAGGCCATGTAAATTAGACCTATGAGTAATGTAAATTAGGCCACGTTAAGAGTTGATCGATTATTAGACCTAGGTTTTTTTTATTACTTAGTACTTAGGCCTATCATAAAACCTTGCCAGAATCCCAAATTTCAATAACTTCTAAGGTGCATTGGAGGCCTATTTGTTTACTTTAGGGTCATCAAACGAATTAAAAAAAAATTCTCATTATTTGGCTTAGGCCTATTTGATCTTTTTTCCTCTGGCACTTTTAGGGCTAATGCCGATTTAACCCTGGACATGGTGAAAAGCACTGAAAAATGTTTTATCTGGAGAAAAATATTTTCCTTTATGTTAGGCCTTTTTAGTAAGAAATAAAAATAAAAAAGTTTTGGCTAGGCCTATTTTAACCATTTTTTAATTTTTTCTCTGGTAGGCCTACATTTCTTGACAAGGCCGGGTATTTTGGTATTATCCGGAGGCCAATTATTTTAGAGTGATTTTTTTACTGGAGTCCGAAAGTAACTAAGTTACATAACTTAATTGGGAAGAATATAGTTTAATTGACTTACTGTTCTAAATTGACTTGATTACGATTAGCGGCCTTTTAGTTCTGCCTCCTAGAAGGCAGCGATGTCTGCGAGGATTGAGTTGAATGCGTCGCTGCTACTATACTCCGTCAAGAGGCATACAGCCCGCTGCGGTGGTTACCGTATGTT
Source organism: Macrosteles quadrilineatus (assembly GCF_028750875.1). Classification (NCBI taxonomy): domain Eukaryota; kingdom Metazoa; phylum Arthropoda; class Insecta; order Hemiptera; family Cicadellidae; genus Macrosteles; species Macrosteles quadrilineatus. The sequence continues at coordinate 74,892,501 of NW_026542600.1, read as the reverse complement.
AGGTTGGGTTATCATAAATATATATGTAGGACTTTCCTTGTTTTGTTATGAATCGAACGATAGGCCTACCAGATGAGTCATACTTTCGCCCACTACGTTAAATACCCCAGATACAGGCAGTGACAGGTGATGCGCACGCTCTGGTCAACGACCTGACCTTGGCTTACTTGGAGGGGATTTGGCATGCAAAAGTATGACTCATCTGGTATTGTTCGATTCATAAAGAAACGAGTAAAATCCTACAAACATATTAATGATAACCCAACCTAACATAACCGCCACAGCGTGCTGTATAGGGGTGCCTCCAGATAATAACAAAGTACCCGAGACTGTTTTCACTCTGAAAATTGTAAATTTGTTAAAAATTGTAAATTGCCAAAAATTTTCGGTTTTCGAGTAAACTGGTAAATTTCTCCGTCCGTACGGTATACTAAGAATCAATAACTTAATACTTAATCACTACGACTAATCTTTTAAACACAACCTAGGGAACCTAACAAAACCTAACGTAGCGTAACCAAACCCAACATAACCTATCCTAACTACCTTTGAACCTAACCAAACCTAACAAACCTAACCAGCTCGACCAGCATTTCTAATTAACTAAATTATGAAAATGAAGAGAGAAAAAATGCCAACCAGGGCCTAAGCCCAGATTATTTTTGGTTATGTTAGGCAGATGTTAAGGTAGATTAACCCTCCGAGTGTTATGTGTCGTAAAAGCGACTCATAACACATCCGCTGTAGTGTTATGTGTCGCTTTTGCGACTCACAAACACTGTTTACGGCGACGGCTCTGGGACTGACTGAATCGGATTGAACTGGATCGAGTTAGGTATCGTTTTTTTTCAGCAGATTCAGAGCTTTCTCCTGATGTCTGTTTTTATACGCTTTTCGTTTTAGTTCCGAAAATATTGTAGCAGACAGCTGACGTGCGTATTTGTAAACAGCTTGGTTAACCTCGCACCGATGACTGATGTGTTTTATTACGTTTATCATTGTTTTAGTGTTAAAAATTAAAAGTGGTGATATACAAGGTGCATTATAAGAAGATTTTAGTGATTTTGAAGGGCTGGTTGATGATCCCGAAGAAGTAGGTAGTGATATTGATGTAGGCTAAATTATCAGCCAGATTCCTAACTATGGTTAGGCTATGCATTCTTAGCTAAACGCTATGTACCGTACGGAAATCTGTTTTTTGCCCATAACTTATTTATTTGCTAACCTACTTCCTTATATTATTATATTTTTGGAATCCTCATAAAATTCCGAACAAAGTGGCTATTTTAAAATATTTGTAGACCTATAAATTATAACAATTTATTGAGCGCAAACTTATTTTTTTTTTCATTTATTTTATAATTTTTGAGAAATGTTATCCCACAAAAATTGTTGAACTTTTTTTTGTAATGTTTTATATGTTACATTGAAGCCCATAATTTTCCAAACAAAATGATATATAAAACAGTATAGGCCTACTTTAAATAAATAAATTAATGTGTTTATTCATGAGCGAATTTCAGTTACAAAACTGTTTTACAAATTGACTCAAGTCAGGACTTAAACTAAATAAAACCTCTTATAACTACGAAACAAAATAAGATTAGTTACAAACTCTTTAGGCGATTCTTAAAACTGTTGTAAGACAGTGCTTTTAGCTTGCAAGGAAGTGCATTGTACTGAGCCGGCCCGAAGTAAGAAAAACCCCTTCTACCAGCACAAGAACAACCCTTGGTATGTCAAGCAACAAGTCCTGTCTAGTTCTGCGCTCTCTCACGGCCGACCTCGCTTTCAGTTTTTCCTTCAAGTACTGTGGTGCCTGAGTGACCAGTGTTTTGTGGACGATACATGCAACCTGCTTATCACAGCTCTCTCGGACGGACATTGTATTTGAGATCCTACGGTGACTTGTTATATGATCATATTTCTTAAGTTTGTATACGAACCTTAGGGAGCAATTCTGTAGCCTGTGAAGTATTGTGATCTGTTCCTGTGTTAAGCTGTATCCAAAAGTGCATCGTGAAGACATCGTAATCGTCTCCCGTGATTACGGCAAAATGTTAAAAATATCCCGCAGTCATATGGAGATCATTATCGTCTTCCACGATCGCGGCAAAATTCTGACTGTTTCCCGCGGTTGTGTAGAAATTATCATCGTCTTCTGTGATTGCGACAATATTCTGATCATCCTTCGTGGCTCTGTAGATCTCATTATCGTATTGCGCGATCGCGGTAAAATAATGATCATATCCCAAAGTCGTTTTAGACATTATCATCGTCTCATGCGATTGCAGCAAAGTTATGATTATCCCTCACGGCCTTGTGTAGACTTATTATCGTCTCCTACGGTCACGGAAACGTCAATGTTGTCATGCGCCATCGCGGTAAATTCACAATTCCAGGTAGAAATACAAAATTCACGCTTAATTCCCGGTTCAAAAAAATGCATTCTTAATTCCCGGATTTCCAGGTTGATGGTCACCCTTTTATAGTCTATATATTGCAAAGGAGCGCTACTATTAGTTGTGCCTAGGGCGCTGACATATTCAAAAACGGGCCTGCCAATAGAATAAAAGGGTTTCCTATTATATTGTATCTATTATATACAAAGTGAAATAGAAAAGCTTCTTCAGTGTTGTTGAAAAACCCATCATTCCGATGTCGTATATTTGTCCTTAGCTACAATGAATGAACTTCCTCACCATCGGTATGAAGAAGAAATTTTATTTTTGGCAACCTAATTTGTTTTCAAAACGGTTTGATTTATTATGTTCATTATATTTAATTCAATAACCCAACAACTCATTTAACTTCTGGCAATACATACATTAGCCAAGTAAACTTTCCCATGACTATCAATTAGCTGACTACCTAGTTAAATACAAAATTAAAATTAACATTTATTAGGATTGTCCGCCAGCAAGAGATGCACATACTCTGTAGTCGCCTTTACCCACAAAAAATTATAGGAAGCGCCCTTTGAAGCATTTCAATCTGATACGGACTTGATTTGTATACGGAGAATATTAAACAATTTGATGACATTATAATTTACATTAGTAGCCTGTGCCAATATTATAGAAAACATTAAAGTAGCCTATTAAGAGTCTGTATGAGATTTTCGGTATAATATATGTCGGTATGAAAATGCCAGTTTAACTAACCTAAACTATAAATTATAGACAAATCACTTCAGTCAAAGTTGTCGTAGAGAAAACAAGGTATGTAGGCCACATGCACAGTTCGGTTCCTCTCATTCATTTGTTTTAACTTAGAGCATCTATTGGACCTGTATGGATATTTTGAAACTTCATCGGAGCTGTGTGATATTGAAAAAAAAATGTCTGTGTGAATAACATCATTTGGAAGTAACTTATTTCTGTTGAGTTGTTGGACCTACAGGAATTGAAATTATCCGGAGCTATTACAATTGAATGTGCATCGGAGATACATAGGACCTTCCCAAGTAAATCTATTACAGGACATTTGAAACATTTTACTTATTTGTGGTAGGCCTAGTCTATTTCCATTGAAATTATCCTGAGCTATTACAATTGAATGTGCATCGGAGATACATAGGACCTTCCCAAGTAAATCTATTACAGGACATTTGAAACATTTTACTTATTTGTGGTAGGCGCTACCAGCCGAACTAAAACATACGGGTGACACTTGTTGGTAGTGCTTGGGGTAGGGGCGAGTGAGTAACGCCATAGATAAAAGGAGTATAGACAGTATAAGGACAGTAAAAGTAAAGTAAAGACAGTAAAAGGAGTATATATAGAGTATGTCTATACTCCTTTTATCTATGGTAATGCTGAGTAGCAAGCTACAAATGTTTTCACAAAAGTAGCCAGGCCAACCCCCTCGCCCAGACCCAACCAGTTCTGTCCGCGAGCATAGAAAAATTGGCCGAACTGTACAAGGGAGGTATTAAAGTGTATTTTGTAGTAAAATGTTGATAACTTGGAATGGAATAACTAGATTTACCAAATTTGATCAAAACATAAACAAGCAAACTACCTAACCTAACTTCAGCCTAGTATTGACATTTGGTTGACATTTTTTCTGTAACCATTAAATGTACAAAGCTTAAGAGTACTAGATTAATATTATTATTTTTCTGAAATGAAATGAATACGGTAAGTGCTTTAATTACAAATTGTTATTTACATTCACAGGTCAAAAATTACACTTAATGAACAATGGTTAAATAACCGTCTTTAATTGCCTTTAAAATAAACAAATGTAAATATGTTAAATAAATAAGAAAAGAAAATAACATTTCTCTATTAAATGTTGATTTCCACTGAAAAAAAGAATTAGAAAGATCGGGTAAACAATGCATAGGATAAACAATTCAAAAATAGAGTAAATGGGCCTCAAAAAGAGACAACAAACATGACCAACCACACAGCAAAGCAAAAACAGGGGTATTTCTTTATACATTTAGTTAAAAATTATTATTTTTTAAAGCTATTTACAATGCTGTAGAAAGACATCGCATATATATATGCATTGACATTGATGTAACTTAAAAATTGACAAATGAAATTCACACAAGAAACTACCAAATTTTCCCTCTCTAATAGACATTTTCTTTTATAGGTCGGACATGGATGTGTGCATTTTCTGCCGAAACCAAACTGATGACGAGATCCGATTTGGAAAAATTCTCAAACTAGATAAGATTACAGTTCATCAACATTGTATGGTAAGAATGATGGTTTTTTATTTGCTACTTGTAAATTTATTTAAAATACAGTTTTTACAATAAACACAAATACAAAGTTGTGTCTGTACATTGATTCAAATAGTATACTTAAGGGTGCGCTCTACCCCTGACGCGCAACCGAATGCAAGGGTTTGCAAGATTACTATGTTCACCTGCTACATTGAAGGTAGAATCAAAGTTAAGGTCTCTTATTAAAGAGGATGAAATTTTCTATAGTTATGCGTTTCATTATTTCATTTATTTTTATACACACCTTATAAACTGATTTGTAGGACAAGAAAAAAGGTCTTTTCAACTATCCCTAACTTATTGAAAAAACTTTATTTGTAAATTTGAAAAACGCAGGACTGTTGATTGGTATTTGCACTACTATAAGCCATTTAGAGTGCGTAGCTATCATTATTGGTTAATTTGAAAACAGTAATCTTGGAAACCTCTGCAGGCGCTGTCCAATGGTGCAACATAGCAACTGAAGCCTGAGCTGAAATTTCCGAGCTGAGGTAGAGCCCACCCTTAACAGACTTTGCTGAACTATAATGCATATTGAACTAGATTGCCAAATTTAACAAATGTGTACCAACTAATAATACCAACTAATAACTGAACCTTTTTAGAAATTAAGGCTAGGTTATTCACAACAAATTTAATAAACTTAAATTCTTACATAGCTGAAAAGGTAAACAAATCTCTAATACAAACAACAAGTAAATAAATACTTCAGCTGATTACTAAGAACAGTAATTCATAACATTACTAACTTGCTGACAAAGCCAGAAATAACAGGGTTGTCTGCAGTAGACAGAGAAACTTTCAAATAGATAAAAATGTTCTGTTTGTATTCTGGCATCCTTGTCACAATATTTGTCATTCTTGGTCCGTTTGAGTGTGCCTGCTGTTTTCATTATAAAAATTTGTAACAATCAGTGACAACCATCTAGATACATAAACTTGACTATTTTAACATTGTATAAAGAATAATGTTGAGTACATGAGCAGTTATGAAAAAAGTAACAAATTAATCTAAATAAACCCTTCTTGAATGACATCTCGATCATGGCATGAGTATAAACAAGCAATAAATATTGCATGGCAGGATTATGGAGCTATTTACTAAAACTCTGTACTGTAATTGAATAATTTACACTCCTCAATCTAAACCCTGGCCCACAAAACTCAATTTTTTTCACAATGGAATGGCCTCTGGATCGTCTGAATTAACTATATAGTGGTTTAAAAATACCTTTTTACTATCAGACAATCCTTCGTAGTATGTGAGACTACAGCTGTTTCATGCTTCAAAGGAGCACATCTTCAGGTCAGAAGAACGTCAAGTAGTCTTCATTGGGATTAGATATTCCTCGTAGTGGAGTTCGTCAAAAGTGTAATAAATAGGTAACAAAACACATAGTACACGAAAACACGAAACATTTAGAATTGGTCGACCAGACGACGGTAACAATACAGTACACGTCATACGGCGCAGGCTGAGGGTGAGTCGCGACTGACTGAGGGAATAGCGACTCCGTGTGCTATGTGTTTTTGTTTTGTTACCTATTTATTTAACTTTTGACAACCTCCACTACGAGGAATATCTAATACCAATGAAGACTACTTGACGTTCTTCCGACCTGAAGATGTGCTCCTTTGAAGCATGAAACAGATGTAGTCTCACATACTAGAAAGGATCATTTTGACAGTAACAAGGTATTTTAAAACACTATGTAGTAAATTTTTTTACTTTGTCCATATTTTAATGGATTTGTAAAAATTAATCAATTAAAAAATCTGTAGCTTCTGACTGAATATAGTTAATGCACTGTCTCATACAGGGTGAATAAAAAGTCAAGACCTCCCTCTAATAATTTTCTAAGTAAATATACAGAGATATCCTTTTGGTGGCCGTGCAATCTAAACAGGAAGTTTCTTCTTTATGATTTTGAAATTGTTGAGTGTCCCCCAAAAGGGAGGATTTGGGGGGCAACTCAAATATTTTAAATAGATGTTTTTAGATTTTTTTAACATTTTACAGTTTTTATCGCCAGCTCTAATTCAGAATGGAGCCGAGCATGAAGGTCTAATGGGGTTTTTACCCCGAGACCTTCTTAAAGAAACAAGAAGGGCGGCAAAATTGGTAAGATTTTTTTATATTTTATCTTAAATTTGTGTCCATAACTGTTAGTAATTATATAATGATTGCTTTTTGCTCGGGTTGAGGTTAAAAATAATTTTACCTACCACAGTTTTTAAAGTGGCCATTCCAGTTCAGTTCTTAGAATTGAAAAGTGGTACAATAATTAGTGTTTGGTACAATGTTTTGTTGCATTACTGTGAGTGGCAATGAGAGGTTATAGGCTAAATGAAAATATAACCTCTCTTAGAAGTTATCAGTAGTGATTTTTAGTAATTAAAAACACTGTCGTAGGTAAACAAGTGTATGCAACTCGCGTAAATAGTGTTTACCAACGACAGTTTTTTTAAGTAGACATTTCAGCTCAGTTATTAGAATTGAAAAGTTTCACTAAACAACTGGCAACTTGCGTAAATAGTGTTAACGACGCGAGTAGAAAGTTTAAGCTATGAGCCTTGGCGAGTGCCTTAAAAACTTCTACGAGTGTCGTTAACACCATCTTTAAGCAATCGTTGCGTAAACTACTATAAACGCCAGGGTAGCCCATTGTCCTCCCAATTATTACATATTAGCATTATATGTCCCCTCTTATTAGTGTATACTCGATGCTCGGTGACGGACACACAGCAGAGTCATGTTGGCAAGAGATCCTTCTTTTTCCGTTTTATTTTACAGACTGAGAGTGTGTGCATTTGGGGTGTTCGATAGCTCGGGGTAAGGCTTTTCGGGGTTTATGGTCGGGTGGCTGCTTTGATTTTTGTAGTGTTACAGTTGCTGTTTTCCAGTTTTGTCAGTTTCAATGTTGTAGATCAGTTTAAAAACTGTAGCGCTAATGTATGGTCTTTTTTTATTTAGGAGAGCATTCAATCCATTAATATTTACATGCTTGTATGTTTGGTAGCTTTCTTGTACTTTTGCTTATTTGAGTGGGTTTTGTTCAAAATAGTGAGGGAATCGGGGAAATGTTATTGTCAACCACTGATGTGAGGCTGTTATGATGAGTTGCTTTATTTTTCAGACATGCAGTTTCTGTAAAAAGAAAGGAGCGTCACTAGGGTGCGAAGAGCGGAAGTGCTCAAAAAAATTTCATCTTCCGTGCGGACTAAAAAATGGTACACTACACCAGCACTTCGGGGAGTACCAGTAAGTTCTCCTTTTGTTTCTTTTTCTAATGTCATTTGATGTATATTTGTGCTAAAAGTTTTTCAACATCAAAGATACCTAATTTTAGATTCTTAAATAAATAAATACATTTAGGTTCATCATGTTTTACTGCACAGAGTGCACACCAAAAATGGCATATCTCAATTGTTTTTTTTTTCTTAGAAATAGTTTTTATATTCCATGATGAAATTCATATCTAAGATCATTGCACTGTATATAGGTTGGTTTGAGCACAGTCTTTGATATCTCGACTCGTTTGATTTTATTTAGCCTTACAAATGACTTTCCAAAGGTCAACATTTGAAATTTTGTTGTCTAGTGTTTAGACTGCTTAACTGTTAGATTGTAAATAGATGCAAGATCCACTGTAAAGTAATGTTATGTTACTTACACTCAAAAATAATCACCGAATCAAATTATTTTTGCCTTTCCAGACTTACATATGAAATCTCAAAACCTATCGATAACAATTTTAGGATATAGCTATTTTATAAGATGATCACAATAGTAAAAACATTTTACAAGCGAACAGTTAGTTTATTGTTATTTTGAGAGTTTAAACTTAGTTACAGCTTTTTTATTTTCTAATCGCTACCTCATTGCTATAACTCAGATATTAGACAGATTTCAGTGTTCAGCTTAACTTGAATTGAGCTAGTATGGTTTAGTGATTTGGTACAGAAAGTAATTTTTATGAAAGAATAAGGAGTATTGAGTTATTATCAGATAGTGAGTTATAATTTATACATTTTTCATAGTCCAGTGATAGATTTATCACAAAAATGCTTGTAAATATCATTTCAGTCCTATTGTTAGTTTTGCAAATATTAGCTTATTTTTTACCCATCTAAAAATAACATACTTCAATCAGCTCCTACTCGTCCTTACTGTGTGTGGACTTCTATCAAAAACTTTGATTTGTTATTATTATTATTATTAATTTATCATAATTATCTATTTTTTTTTTTTTGTGTTCATGAGGAGGAAAAACATGATTAAAATAGACAGAATAAAATCAATCAAAAATTAATGGGGCTGAATGTGTTCAACTAGATATTAGTTAATAGTATATCCATATAATGTTTTACTAATATTATGTTGAAAAAAACGTTTAAAATCTTGTGCTTCAGTTCGTTTTGCCATAAACATCGCCCGAAGCAGGATCCGCCAGACAACCTACAGAACCCTGGCGACCCAAGCAGTAACTGTGTTATATGCTTGGAGGAAGTGAAGCCATCGGACGACAAGCTATATGCTCCTTGTTGTAGGAAGGAGGCTTGTTTCCATCGAAACTGTATTCAGGTATTAGACAATTCATTTATTAATCTCTAATGACACAAAACTAACTTTTTCTTGTACAGTTTTTCAATCGGATGGATACAGACTTGACATGCACAATATTCTATACAAGTAGACAGTAGCAAAATTACTTTTAGAAAGACCATCTGTGTTTATATATTACATTCAATAGTATTTGCGACACACTTTTCCTGTACTGAGAACAATATTTTGTGCTTGGTCGCAATCGTTTGCCGGGGTTAGCTCAGTCTACAATTTGGCCGGGTGAAATTCCAGAGTCTGCGACGAGGGAAACCACTTGGCCAAAAGCTGGGTCTGACCGGAATGGGGCTGGCTCATACACGCGCACTGTGAACAAGTCAAAACATGTAATCAAGCAAACGTGCAATTATCACCACCAGGCCTATGCCGATTCACGATTCTGCACTCTCCTAGGGGGTCGTTGCTGACTACACAACTCGGGCTTCATCCTAACTATCCAATAGTTAAGCCCAGAGAGCCTAAAACAATGTGAGTGACGCGCTAACTTGCCAATAATAACCTCAACGCACGTTATCACCAGTCAGGGTCTACTCGGCTACTAAAATCCAATACACGACCCTTATATGCCATAAGACATAAGACATATTTTATTTACACAATACGTTCTTTATAAAGTACATTTCATACATAAGAACAGGTGTTTCGTCATAGTGATGTATTATATAGTAAAATTAATAGTTAAAATAATTAAAATAAACTCATGTAGAATATCAGAGAATTTTTATCTACATTATAGGGTTCTCCAAAAATTCGTCAAGTGAATAGTAGGCTTTCTCAATTATTTTATATTTTATTTTATCTTTGAATTGAGTAGCATTTAAATTTTTAAGATACAGGGGTAATTCATTGTACAATCTAAGTCCCATATATTGAGGGCTGTTCCTAAAAGTCGTCAATTTGTGATGTGGTAATCTGAAATTATATTTATTCCTTGTATTATAATTATGTGTAAATTTGACTGCATCTGACAAATTTTCCTTAGTGTTATGTATCCAATTTTGAATTTCATTTATGTATAATCCAAAAATGGTGTGAATTCTAAGATTTTTAAACAGGTTTTTACATGATTTTCTCCTTCTTGATTTGGTTAAGATTCTAATAATTTTTTTCTGTAAAATTAGTAGGGATTTGACTTCTGTTGACACTCCCCACAGTATGACTCCATACCTCAAGATGGATTCAACGTATCCATAGTAAACTGTGATACATGTATCCTGTAAACTGTGTACATGTGCCCAAGCTAACAATCATACAGTAGTTCACTCAATAGTCGATCTACAATAATAGGTACTAAATAAAATCAAAGTATCGGCAGAGCAACTAAACACCTAGTAGCTGGTCTCAATAAATACCAAGCCAAATGGCAAAATTGAATACCAGTCACACTTTTATTAAATTATTGAGATACTTAGTAGCAGTGTAATAAATAGAATATCTTAAAAACGCTAACTAAATATATCCAATAGCCGGTACGACGCTATACAAACTACCAAGATAACGTGTTGGATTAACTAAGTAACAAGCTGTTCAGCTTAAATTAAAATCATAAAATGACCAACCAATAAAACACTACTACTATCAAGGTGATATTAATTATCTGGGCTTCTAATTAGTAGGCTAACAAATTTAACTACTAACCTACTGGTGACTTTCAGTAGACAGAGCACGCCAAATCCTGTAGCCTAGGTTTGTCGGGCCTCAGAGTTATTACCAGTACAACAATTAACTTATGGCACAAAGCAATGTAATAATTACCAAAGACCATAAATATAATATATTATTTGTGTTTTGGCGCTTGCCCAGATCTGTTAGGATTTAGGAATATACTTTTATATTACTCCTGACACCTGTAAACCCTAGCTTCTGTCAGGCTTAAACCAGCACAGGTACAACTATAAGAGGCAGTTTTCAAGCTCAGGTTTATCGTAGTCCGAGCCCAAAATCCGGAAATAACCAAAATTCGCGCTGCGACCTTAAAATCAGGTTCACGAGCTCGAGACTTTATAAGCCGCGAACCAAACTGATAGGCTCCACACAATTAGTGTAGGGATAAAACCTGGTTTTAAAAGTTGGATTCACGAGTCCAATTAATTACAGATAGTCCCGGCTTTTGAGCATTAGTCCCGGTGGGTTCACGAGTCAAGTCCGAGCTCAAATGAGATGGTCAGAGCCCAAAACAACAATGGTGTTTGGTCTCCAACTCTCAGACCTGGTATGAGACAGGTTTAAGGTGACATCATGCCGGTTTTATCTAATTAGCTCCTTTATTTTTGATATTTTTTTTAAAACTAATGTTTATATATGGTTCCTCATTAAATTCCGAACGATTTCATTACCCACAACGTCATATTAAAAAAAAATATGTAAAAATGGTAAAAAAGGCTTATAAAACGTAAAAGAATTCTTAAAAACAACTTGAAACGACAAATAAATTATGCACTTAACAAAGTATTATCATTACAAAGACATTTTTACTAATTTACTAATTTCCTTTTTATTACAATTTTAACGATAAAATTATGTGTAACACATAAATATAACTAATCAGACACACTTAAGCCATTGTTATCCAACATAATTATCAGATATAGTTAACTGCTGTGGGAAACATCAAGCGAATTGTAAGTTGTTGAGACTGGTTGAGCACGGTTAGCGGTGATGATTTGATTATGTTGACAACTAAATACCACCACTACCTCGCATACGACCAGCTCATTATCATGAATACAACCTTTTATGACTTGATGAATTTAATAATACATTAGAACCTCGCTAATTCGAACCTCGGCAATTTGAAAACCTCTATAATTAGAAATGTTTGTCTGTTCCTCTCAGAAAACCTCTAAAATCCGTAAAATAATATACTGTACCGATGATTCGAAGTGATTAGTATGCTTAATGCAGCCTCTACAATTCAAATTTTGTTGCCATAATTCGAATTGTTACCTCCAAAATACGAAGCCAACCTCTACAATTCGAACTGCATTGCCGCAAGCCTCTGTAATTTGAATTTAGAACAAAAAATATGCATGTTCAAACATGAACTGGCGCTTTTATTGATGTTCCCATGATGTGTTCATTAGTCTCCGATCTTTCAAACTCTCTACACTTAAAACTGGGACCTCCATAATTTGAATTTGATTTATTCTGGCCTCTATAATTCAAACTCTCTATTTCAAACTTCTTATAATTCGAAATATATTGGCTTTCCTCTGAAATTTGATTTAGCGAGGTTTTACTGTAGATTTAGTTTTTTCAAAAATGCCGTCAATGAGTTATTTGAGGCGTTCTCTCCAAGGCACAGATTTCCCGAAACTGGTGATTTATTGGATGTTAGTAAAGCTTGGATGGTTGCTATTTGTTTGGTAATGAAAGCAGAATACATAAAATTTCCAGCTCAAAACTATGCCAAAAGTATAAAAACAACAGGGTTTCAACATTCTGGAAAGTCAGGGATGGTCATTGACAGTCATAGGAAAAAATTTTGGTCATTGAAAGTCATGGAAATAGGCAAGTAGTCATGGAAAGTCATGGAAATTTGCAATGATGGATGGATTTGAGGGGACTATTCAATGCTCTAGTCAGCCGTAACCCTGACTGTTGTAGCATTTTTCAGGATTTTTTACAAATGTTCGACAATTCAATTTATTACAGCTTATTACAATTTATTACATTATTATTTTATGAGTTTTGAGTTTCTTTTAGTTCATTGTTGTACCTATTGTACTCTATTGTTTTCTGTCAAAAAATATTTAAGTATTTTCTGCAAAATAACATGTCTAGGCAGTATTATTTGTGTGTGTATGTTGTATTATAATTTTTGAGTAAAGTTTGTGAGTCATGGAAATAAATAATAAATGGTCATGGATAGTCATGGAAAGTCATGGAAATTAGTGAAAAAATTTTTGTGGACACCCTGAAACAATGATCTTCCTAAATATGGACGTGTTTTAACACCAACGAAACTGATTTAAAAAATCGCAACAACCAAAATGTAAATAAAAACAAAACCATAGCTGTTTACATAACTAATATTACGAGCGAACTACAGTACTACAGAATATTATTTCTAACATTTTACAGCTAGATTATTTGAGACTAAAGAGTGTAAGAATAACGAAAAAAATATTCTTAGATTTCAAACTTGATTTTCCCTGATGCTTAGCACATACACACGATTTTTATATCTAAATAGTCATTACTTCTAAATTCATTTTAGTTTCAATACTTAATAGTTCTTCCAATTGTACTATTTAAGTAAGTTTAGATAAAATTAGCCTATCAAAAGAAAAAAACACCCCACATTAGCGCATTTATGAAAAATGGGCATTCATCCGGTTATAAATACCCGGTTATTTTATGTCATGTATATCTAAATTGAATCAAAATTATGCACACAGAAAAATCTACATTGCTTAAGATTTCAATTATCTGATTTCATGCAAACTTTTCATACAGGCTTGTGTTTATAAATCAACAAACTTTGATGGATTTGATGGAGACGCCTGGTTGCGGACTTTATTGCCCTCCCCTCGAAAGTAACGAGCTAAATTACAGCTAAGTCCCGAGCTCGTGAACCATGGCCCCTAATTCTTTTAATAAAATCAGGTAATAAATATTCTCAAGATTTTATTTTACGATATCACAGCCAAAATACAAGGAAAGTCGTCACTCACCAGTTCTACCCATCTCTCTACCCAACTTAACTCCACCACTTCACTGCTCGATTGCACGAATCCACCATGACACCAATGTCACTAACGAACTCGACGTCTCCCTAGACCAATTCTAGACCAATCGCTGCCGCTTGCTTACTTCATAAATAGGTGCGCGGCCAAACAACAAAAACTTACCCCAGGAAAATAGCCGTTTGAATCTTAAATTATCTGAAATTAATTTTACTAAACTCCCATTTTAGATTTTCCATTTTTATATTAGTTTTTGTAGCTATCCCAATTGTGACTAAGCTTTAAACTGCAAATTGGTAATTTTCATTTCAGCAAACAGCTCTTAGTGCTGGATATCAGTTCCGCTGTCCTCTTTGCAATAATGAAGAGGAATTCGTCCTAATAATGAAGAAATTTGGAATCTATGTCCCTTCCCAGTAAGTGATATATTTTACAGCCTACATTAGTGTACCTAGTTTATAGTTTAGATAAGAATTTAGATCAGTATCTCATACCAGTAGATACACCATCTTAGTAAGGAATTTGCACATCGACCATCTTTTAGCAAAAATAAATTCGGGGATTTATACCTTTGAAAGATTGTATTATCTTTGTAATTTATCTGTTTTAAGGAATGTTTTTCATGCCCATGTGCAATCCCATATATCTTATGAAATTTGTGTGTACGAGGAAAACCCAAACAAGACCATGATAAAATTTTAGTTGGTCAAGAAAAAGCAGAAAAAGCCATGTTAAATCTTTAGTCTGATGAGTCTGCAAAGGGGCATTACATTGAACAACATTTGAATTGTTTACAGTTTGTGCATCCTAGAATGTGTAACACAGTTTAAAAATAATGAAGACAATAATAAAGATTGTAACTCATGAGGACATACATGGTTACAATACTAGAAATAAAAGTCGTATAGTATTACCATCTTATAACTCCAAAGTGTTAAAAAGAAATCATCCTATGCTGGTGCTGTATTTATATAAATAACTTCTTGATTAGGTATTGATGTATTTTTCAGGTATTTATATAATACATCTCCAAAGAAATGCTGATAATAGAAAACTGTACAACATTTAGAAATACACTTAAAAAGTTTTTAAAATGGATTTTATTCTTTTAAAGAGCTATATAAATTAAGTAATGTGAATGCTGTTCAACTATTCTAAAATTAAAATTATCTGAAATGTATTAGGTTAGTTTTAAGTCTGAATTGCTTATTATATAATGTGACTATTTATTTTATTTTATGTACATGAACAAATGAAGACGTTTTGAGTTTGATACGGTAGATGCAATCCACAATCAGCTTCTCGCCTTTGGCATTGAGTTGAACCTTCTGTTATTGTGCTCTGATTAACTTAGATGTCCTAAATTGCTGAGGAATTACAATATCAGTGATTGCTTAATCTTCTAAGACCCTTCATAACACTATTACTGACTTCATATATGGCTTATGAATTAGTTATTTGATTCATATAGTTTTAATCAAACTCTAACCCATTCTTTACTTCTGTAACTAAAGAAGGAAATGTCATAATATAAGATAAAATAAAATCATTTAACTTACATTTAATTCATTACATTACATTGCATTACATTCACTTTATACAAGCTATGTACATATAGTGTCAATGGAGTACAATTTATTATAATAATCACATACAGTACACTCCTGATTATCCAAGCCCCGGTTATGTGAGCCCTCAGGTTATCCAAGGTAGCTTTTGGGCTAAATATATTTTTTAAATTTATGGTTGGAACACAAAAATTACCTTAAAAACGTATGTTTCTGTATAACCTAAAGTAAAAGTAGCAAGTAAATTCCGGGAAATTCCATGCAGTCACTGTTACAGTACTATTTAGTGTCTGTACAGTTTGTCGATCAGTCAGTGCTTCATTGTCAGTCTGTCATAGTTGAAATATTGTTGTTTGAGTGACGTTTGTTATCGTGTTTATCATTACAGTATAATGAGTGAAAAACGTAAAAGGGTGGTGGTTTTAATTGAATGTTGTTGTTTTCTTTAATAACGCCACTTGATTCTGAACATTATTTGCATTAAAATTACATTTTATCAATTATATTCAATGTAAAAGCCATACATTATAAGTATTTGACTTCCTAATATGGTACAGTGACTCCTAACCTCAAAATCTAAGCGACCTCTGTGTTATCTGAGATTCTCCATTTCCGAGGTAGTCTCGGTCCCATCAACCTCGGTTAATTGGGAGTGTATTGTAATTGAACCTATACATTGGGGATCACATTAACTTAAACAGCAAATTTCTTACTTTCATCCCCTATATAGTATGTGGAAAAAGTCAGTAGCGGCTGATCCATAAGGATTCTGGGAGTACTCCCATTTTCAAGATAAAAGTAAAAATAGTGAAAATAAACTTAAATAAGATTTTTATTCCTGCAGGATCAGTGTTTTTAGGACGGGTGATAATGGACACAATATATTTTTGCAACAGGTAGTACACAGGGAACTGCATGGAAAGATTTGACCAATCACAGCCCTGCGTCAGGCTCTAATGCAATAGATATCGGGCTTTTGGGACTCTGTCCAAACAGTAGTTCTAACTATTGCCACAACGAGCGCTGAGCACTGGGATCTGTTGACTGTCCCAATATGATCAGTGAAAAGTGAATACAGTACCTATCTAGTGATTTGTAGAGGTTATGTTCATCGTGCTGCTAGTATTCGGTGTTAACTTACATACTAAATTGTTTCTCTAGAAATGTTCAGGGGTGCTAGTGAATTCTGTTAAAAATATTTCTGCAAAGTATACGAGTGATGAGGACAATTATTAATAATGAATAAAGAGACAATTAAGACAATAATGAATAAAACAGTTTATATGCAAAAATTGCCCAAGTCAAAGTTTGAATAACTCATTTTTTCTTTTAACTAAGACCCTTCCCTGGTAACCTCCCCAAAAAAAATTTTATGCGTCCTCTCTCCTCCTACTACTTTAACCCACCAGCCGACACTGGTAAAAGTAAGGTTTTTCTCAACATTTTTGAGTTTGAGTTTTGATCTATTTTGAGTCTCACTGATAAAAAAAAGTGATTTCTGAGTATTGTGTGTGTGTTTGTGGATTTGTCTCAACTACGTACTGTTCACCCTGAACCCATAAAGTGGTTTTTGAAATAATGTCTGAGTGTGTGTGTGTGTGTCTGCATTTGGATGTGTACGGAGCTACAGACTCCACCTGTGGTCCGATTTTGATTAATAAAGTATCCATTAGCCCTTGGCCTACAGAAAAAAATGATGGCTAATGTTTTTCTGTCTATAGTAGACAAATAAGACAAAATTTTAATCACAGTTCTACGATGTCCCGTTGTCAACACAACAGGCTACCAAGTTATATTTTGAGGCGTTGCACCGACATAGAATTTCTTGGAAGAGAAAAGGGATGCCGGCCACCCCAGCGCTGTTTTGTAAACAAAGATTAGTACAGGACAGTTTCCATGAGCAAATCAACAGTCATACACATACAATTAAAACACTGTTCATCAATCTTGTAAACAATGATTTTATTTCTACAAAGAGACCAGAAACCAACTACTTACCGTATACTGTATAGTGTAACAAAAGAGCTTGTTATTGCATATTTCTATCTCAAAATATAAGACTTTTTGTAACTGAGCAGAATGTAGATGGATTACATTAAAACCTTAGGACAGGAATATAAAGCCAACACTATTTTGTTAAATCTAAATAAATATTTATAGGGACGCTGCATGGGAGCAGGAGACCAATGCATTTGGTGAACTGCTGGTGAGGCACAGGACCTGTGACAGCAGAAATTGTGCGTGCCCCACCGGAAGACAAACTAACAACAGAAATACGTAAGTAACAGTGTTTTAGAAACTAAGCTGAAGCTCTTACTTATTCCAAGTTTAACACATAGTTGCATTACATTATATAATAAACAATTTAAACAAGCGTTGGCTTTGGCTACTGCAGAACAAATACCCCGCCACACGAAACCTGCAGACTAAGCAAATTTCCATTTGCCTGAAGTAATTTTTAATTAAATCTATTTTAAAATAACATTAGGTTCAATAAGTACCTAGGTTTGCTGCTACAGGGAGGCTAATAAATTGTGTATTTTAGTAAAATATTAATAGCTTAGTATAAAATAAATAACAGGGTGTATACCAACCGGGAGAACCACCTTGAATTTGAAGGGAGCTGGAAAAAGCCGGGATTTTTGGGCCGATTCCGAGATATATTTGTTTTAGCCACGGTAGAAGATTGCAATCATAAAACTGAGCATTTGCCCAGATCGCAGAAGATTCCACCCCGCGGGAGACGACATGACGTCTAGATGTTCATGATTTTTCCACGATCGAGGATAACTAAGATGACGTTTCCGTAACCGGTAATGAATTACTTTGGCAAACCATCAAACTCAGTGACTGACACAACAATGTTAGTAATAGTAGTTTAAATAATGTCAAAAATTATATTTTAGATTGTAACTGTAGTAGCACATTTATTAATTTGAATGGTAAAAATAATAATGAATGAATTAATTAGTATATTTCACCAGAATATTGAGCACCTTGCATCCATAATTGATCTACTAATAATTACTCTGGAAGAAATTAGTCCCAAAATTGATGTATTGACAGAGCACAAATGTATAAAAAGTTATATTTCTCAAGCATGTTTAATTAAGATAGTTATGAATTGGTTACGCATTATTCAAGGGATAAAGAACCAGGTGGGGGTGTTTCGATTTTTGGAAAAGAAGGCTTAACTTGCAAAGAAATTGAAAGAAACAAAAAGGCAGTAATAAAAAATGGAATGGGTGAATAATAATATAAAAAAAGAAAAAGAAAATCTAATTAGTTTGAATCAAGAACTGAGAAGCAATACAAGTCCATTTATAAAATGCTCCTACTAACACACAAAAATAACTATTAACGATGAAAAAACTAGTATTTTTCAAATTTAATACCGTAGTTGAATCACAAAACAGGCCAAAACAACTTTAGGCCAGTAACATTAGTTAAAAAATTGACCGTACCTAGAAATAATTCCCGGAAAGCTGGAAATTGTTTTAATCCTTATGTTTTATGTAGGAGTAAAAGGATTTGAAGTTTGTCCCATTTTTCCAGGTGAGCTTCTAACCTAGGACCACAAAAACCTTGAAATTTATGGTTATTTTTTAGTTTTTGCTAAAACGTCAAAAAAGTGTAGCCTACAGAAAAACACATTATAATCCCGCATCCATTGAGTATCTGGTGACGAAAATTGAACCAATAGTAAGTGATTTGTAGTAATTTAAATAAAGTTATTTTATTAAGAAATTATTGAACATCGCATATTTAACATTTATATTAATTCTACAAAATGGATTCCAAGTACATTTTTATTTAGAAGTAATTAATACGAATTACAACAAACTGATCAGATTTTTTTGTCTCTGTTGTGGTGAATCCGGAATTGCAGGTCTAACTTCCTCCTCGTCTGTATTTGTGTATTTGTGGGGTGTACGCACATCACAGCTTATTTGTGGTTTTTCTTTCTCTGGTGGATTGGTGCAAGAAACACCTTTACAGTGTTGTACATTTGACTCCGTTCTTCCAACAAATGTTAAAGCTGCACCACCGGATCTTCTTAACACTATCTCATGTAAGTGTGTAAAATTGGTTGCACTTAAAGGAAGAACGGAGTATTAATTACTTTGTAAATAATAATGTACTTGGAATCCATTTCCTAGAAGTAATATAAATGTTAAATATGCTATGTTCAATAATTTCTTAATAAAATAACTTTATTTAAATTACTATAAATCACTTATTATTGGTTCGATTTTCATCAACAGGTAATCAATGGATGCAGAATTTTATGTTCTACAACTCCATTACGATATGTTTTTCTGTAGGCTAGACAGTTTTTGACGTTTTAGCAAAAACTAAAAAATAACCCTTAATTTCAAGGTTTTTGTGGTCCCAGGTCAGAAGCTCGCCTGGAAAAATGGGACAAATTTCAAATCCTTTTACTTCTATATAAAAAATACCCCCACCGTAGCAAACCTGCAGACTAAGCGAATTTCCATTTGCCTGATTGGAATTACACTAAAATGTCTCCTTAAAAATATCACATTTATTCCTTATTTAAATAACATTAATTTAACGAGTACTTAGGTTTACTGCAAAAGGGAGGGTAAAAAGGTGTTTTTTTTTCTAATGTAATAGTTTAGTATGAAATTAATGCATTTTCCAAATTTGATCAAAATATGTTCATAAACAAGCAAACTACAACAGAACAGCTTATTCTCCATAAAAATAACATGGTAATTTTAAATTTACAGATTTTTGGAATTTTCTCCGTAACCATTTGGCGCATATTATCGCTTCAATATACTAAATTATTTGTTTTCTTAAGCTCTACAAAATGGTTTGGAAAGAAATTGCTAAATTTTAAGTTTTTAGCGTAAAAAATGGGAAAAACCAATTTTTACCCCATAAAACCCCCATAAACCCCTGTTCCCATAGTCCGATCATGCTGGTTCGCGAACTCGTTCGAATAAACATAGGTTTACACGTTTGTACCAAATTTCATCAAAATCAGATGATTTTTGCTTGAGTTATCGCGCTAACGGACACATATATATATATATATATATATATATATATATGAATTTGAACGGATGGTGTTTTGGTCTCTAGGGACCTCAAAACAAAAAAGTAAATCGGTCCCGGGTCCAGGTCTTACTATGAGTACTACGGTAATAGCTTATTCCCTATAAGGGAAATTCGCTAAAAGGATTAAAATGATTTGCAGCTTTCCGAGAATTATTTCCAGGCAAAAACCTATTTTTACTGGCCTACTTGGAATATCATTTACAAAGATTTAGGTAAAGTAAAGCAAAAAAAATTACAAAGATAAAAATTATAAATGAAAATAATGTAGTAGAGTCAAACTCTGAGATAGTAGCTAATATGTTCAATGATTACTATATAAATATGGTAGATTCCACTCCAATTAACAACCAAGGGATAGATACAACTAACACTTGCACTATTGCATTAACTGCACTATTGCATTAACTAAATTCTGCTGTAATCAAGTAAGTGAGGAAGAAATACTAAAATTGGTAAAAAATTTAAAAACAAAAAGTCATCAGGGTATGACGAGGTTCCAGTCAGTGTTATAAAATCAGCTATACAGTAGACCCCCTCTTAACCGACCTCGTATTAACCGATAATCGGATTATCCGCCTTTGATCGTAAAATAATACAGTTTGTTTTAACCGACCTTGATTTGAGAGCAGCTCGTTTTAACCGCCGCTTTCTAGGAATCTCGGCATTTCCGCTCCCACGCTGGGCGATGATAACTGAACCATACGCTTATCTCCACAGGATATGACTAACAATAAGTTATTTTGTGATGATCACAAAAAATATAGCATAGCCTATTGTCAGTTTGTCATCATCTTTCGTAGCTCGAGCACATCTGATCTGATTTGTTATCTGTGCGGCAAATTTATAACATCATAAAGTGCGTTAAATTTTGAGAACTGATTATCTTATCGCTTGAGTAAACAAACAACGCAACTTGTATGGAGGGCAGGGAAGGGGTGTTAACAACTCCAAGGTCAAGATAGTTTTTGTGCCTCGAGCCTCCAGTGAGAGGCTATAAATAAACGTCCTGTCCTGTAACAAAATGGTCGCTTGTATCTTTAATGACGACAAAAGGTTCTTTACTATATTACGATGTATTTGGAAAGCATTAATTAATACATTACAGTAGTAAAGTTATTAAAATAGGAATTTTATTGACTCTTGCCTAGTATTATAATATATTCACTGAAAGTAGGCCTATTTGACTTAACCGTGTTTTGTGTTTATTTTTGACATTTCTATCAATATGAAAAAGGAGATAAGAGTAGTTTATTTTATAAATAATGCAAGTATGACTTCAAAATAATGATTATATAATTCCAGATGAATAGCACTTCATTATGTTATGATTTTAGGGATTGCCCGTTTTATCCGACCTTTTGAATCATCCGACCTAGGTCCCATTAGGGTCGGTTAACACGTTCGCTGCGGCACGTCAAATGGCGGGCGTATCCCCAGTGCGGCGCAGCCCTCAGCGTCAAACAAACCCCGATTGCCGCGTGTGATTGGCTTTCCAATTTTGGTCTGATGAATAGCAAATAATGTGCGGGGATGTCCTGCTTTACAACGACAGTCGATGTAGTTCGCTAAACACCCACAGATAGCAGCACTGCTTGGAACGTAGCCGGTCCCATTGTAATTGTATTGCCAAATGGAGGGAAAAACACGGGACAAAAAGTTGATTTTTGACATTGCCAGACGGGGATTTTACGGGGAAATTTACTACCAACCTACACCACAACACCATAACACAACACCTGAACAAACTGAAAAAAAATACGCTATTTTCAAGTCACATACTACACGCTAACGTGGTATAGGTCCACTTTCGGCCGACGCTAGAGCAAAAACGAAGATATACAAAAGGCATTGTCGAGTGTTCCCGATGGTGTACGGACGCACCGGACGGGGGCCAAGCACCGTACCCGATCGGGAACGGCCGCACTCTACGTGTTAAGAGGGGGTCTACTGTACAACCTCTGGTTATAAATTCAAGCTTTGTATCATGAATATTTTCACAAAAACTTAAGATATCTAAAGTTATTCCAGTTTTTAAAAAAGTAGACCCAAAAGAAATAAACAGTTGTCGACTGTTGAAGACCTAAAGTCTCAGATAATTGCTGTAAAAAACAAGTGTATTGAATTAGACTATTTTCAAAAATACAGAAATTAATCGTAATCAACCGAAAAATCACTTGCCACAAAAATGAAGATTTTCATAGAAAAATATTGAAGCAGGAGCTGGCTAAAATAAAAATTGGAAACCAAAACTTAGTAAAAACTGTAGAAATCTTAAAATCTGACTAAAACACATGGATGGTGTTTTTGGCCTCTAAGGACCTCAAAACAAAAAAGTAAATTGGTCCCGGGTCCAGGTCTTACCATGAGTACTACGGTAATAGCTTATTCCCCATTGGAAATTTGCTAAAAAGGAGACCCAAAAGAAATAAACAGTTATCAACCAATATCTATACAACCAATATTTTCAAAAAATATTTGAAACATGTATGTACAACGGGGTAGCGGATTTTTACCCCCCTGGAATTTTACCCCCTGGGCAAACGTGACGTCACAAACCAGGGGGTAAAATTCCGGCCGCGAACTTTTGAGTTTCGCGACATCAGCTCGATGGATTAAACGCGGAATTGAACATATATTTTCACGGTTGTGAATTTAATCAGAACACATCAAATTATAAAAACCTAGAGTGTACGGCCCGAATTTTTATTCCCCGGAATTTTACCCCCGGAATTTTACCCCCCGGAATTTTATCCCCCGGAATTTTACCCCCTGGCCAGATGTATAAATTAGTGAGAATGATTAATTATCTTCATTCTGTTTTAATTATTAGTAAACATTTTGTTATTAAGTAGCCTTAATTAATTTCTTTGTAACATTAACTAAACGAACAGGTTTTTAATTTTAATTTTGAGATTTTAGTATTAGGATTCGATCTTTGAAGCCAACAGTTGGTTAATATGACGTATAAACAATCAACTGAATGATAATTGTTTCGAACATTTCTTTACGAAATAAATACATAAAGATAGGCTACTAAATAATGAAATGTTTACAATTAATTAAAAACAGAAATGAGAAAATCAATCATTCCATTTCTAAAATCGGCTAGGGGGTAAAATTCCGGGGGGTAAAATTCCGGGGGTAAAAATCCGGGGGTAAAATTCCGGGGGTAAAAATCCGGCCCGTACATCTTCAGTTGTCGAAACGCTAGTTATATGGACAGGGGGTAAAATTCCGGTTTTTATCGCTAATCTAATTAATCACGCTCTGGCTATTTTCATTAGACTTCCAAATCCGCGGGGGTAAAATTCCGGCCGCGAACAAACTTTTGGCCACTCAGGTTACTACGTCATAGTGACGTCAGCTTTGCCCAGGGGGTAAAATTCCAGGGGGATAAAATTTCGGCGACCCTGTACAACAGGCTTGCAGATTTTTTAGAAAAACATAACATTTTAAAGGAAGAACAACATGGGTTCAGGCAGGGAAGATCAGTAATAACAGCTGCTACAAATTTCATTGAAAATGTAATAGAAGACCTTGATAAAAACAAAAAAAAAGTAATTGCTATCTATACTCATGGACTTAACAAAAGATTTTGACAAGGTTGGCCACGTTAAATTTATTAAAGTGCTGCAAATCTGTGTAATTGATGAATTGTCCTTAAAGTGGTTGGACTAATTTATTAGAGGAATAAAGAAATATGTCAAAGTGACATGTGTTGAGAATGGTACTATTCAAAATTGTAGATCCAGATTAAAGGAGCTAAATAACTCAGTACCTCAGGGCTCTGTACTTGGTCCTCTTCTTTTTATTTGTTACTTTCATGGGCTTACTACAACACCTCATCAAATAAAAAATAATAATCAACTCATCTTGTATGCCTATGATTTAACTCTACAGATTGCTGAACAAAACTTTTTTAACACTCACTATTCTGAAAAAAAAACACTTTTAAAGTCACAATTGAGTTCCTTAAAAGAAAAAAAAATACTTTTGGATGTCATCAATTAACATGGAATAACCATGTAGATCATGTTTGTAGTAGGATAAGCTCCAAGACTCATGCAATTCGTAAAATTCCCTTTTATTGTGAGCTGAGCATTTTGATTCTCCTCTACTATATGGAAGAACATCAGAAAATAACCTTACTAAAATATTTGATTTTGTTAGGGTTATTAAACAACGCGCAATGGGGTGGATATGGAACATTTTATTGTCTATTAGAGTTATTACACAACAGCACACACATGAAGTAACGAGGACATTACATAACTTCACAACCGACTCTGGACATAGGAAGAATAATACTTTCATTCTTAGAAGAAGAAGAAGTCATATAGGCCTAAGTTACATTGACACTTGATAGCCTAAAGATTGGGGCATGTATGTACTATATGACAAGAATATAAATTTATCCTCTCTAACACCACCCCTTAAATTTATATTCAGCAAAATATGTAAAACACATAGAAAAAATTACTAGGCCCCCAAACATATTTCCTTTTTTGCTAGGTCTATGCATTTTAGAAAACAATATGTTAGGCTCTAAACTAACTATGCCTAACAATTCCAAAATGTTGTACACAACTCTCATGTTTAACTTTTGTTAGGGGCTTGGTCAGAACATCTGCTAACATTTCTTCAGAAGGTAGATGCTTAATACAAACAACCCCTGATTCAACATGTTGTCTCAAAAAATGATACCTAATATCTATGTGCTTTGATCTAGCATTAGTTACAAAATTTTTTGACAACTGAATAGCACCTTTGTTGTCACAATATACATCAAATGGGTTCAGAGCATTTTTTGGATCAATTTCTGAGATTAACTGTCTTAACCATAACAATTCTTGAACTGTAAATGACAATGCCATATACTCTGCCTCACAAGTGGACAATGCTACTGTTCTCTGTTTTTTGCTGAACCAAGATATTAAACTACCAGAACATTTTAACAAACAACCTGTAACAGAATATCTTCCATTTATTTTGTTTCCCCAATCTGCATCACAATAAGCTATTACATTTTTATTCCCTTCCCTTGAAAATTCCAATTTAAAATTAACAGACCCTTTTAAGTACCTAAAAATTTTTTTAACTGCTAACCAGTGTACCTTACTGTAAGAGTTATTGAATCTACTTAATAAGTTGGTAGCAAAAGAAATGTCTGGTCTTGTTATTTGTGACAAATACAGTAAACTACCGATAGCTTCTTGGTATGGAACACTCACCATGTCCGTCTCTTCGTCACTTACTGTCGTGAAGTCCAAGCCTGGATCAAGTGGAGTAGTTACTGGCTTCGCTTCGCTCATACCGAATCTCTGTAGCACTTTCTTGGTGTAGTCTTCTTGAGAGATCCAAATTTTTCCAGCTTCTCTATTTCGAGTGATGGTCATGCCGAGACAATGGTTGACAGGTCCAAGGTCTTTCATATCGAAGTGAGTCTTGAGAGTACTCTTCGTCTTTTCCATGGATTTCTTGTTGTTCGAGAAGAACAGCATGTCGTCGACATATAGAGCAATTACTTGTAGATTATTTCCTTTTCTTGAATAGTAAACACACAGGTCAGCTTGAGATCTCGTAAAGTTCAATCCAGATAGCACTTCGTCTATTTTTCTGTTCCAATTTCTTCCAGCTTGCTTCAATCCGTAGACGGCTTTCTTCAATTTCCAAACGTTTCCATCCTTTGAAGTAGCGATCTCTTTGGGTGGTATGACGTAGACGTCTTCATGAAGGTCTCCGTACAAGTACGCTGTTGTCACATCCATGTGATCTATCTCCAAATCTTCTTTGGCTGCCAAGGATATGAGGTATCGTATGGATGAATATTTCACGACAGGTGAGAACGTTTCTTCGTAATTTATCCCTTTTATCTGGCTACATCCTTTGATTACCAGTCTCGCCTTGAGAGTTTCTTCTTGGTTTTCACATGCGGGCTTAATTTTTAGTACCCATTTAGTTTTCAATGGTTTTACACCTATAGGTAGGCTAGTTTCTTCAAAGGTTTTGTTTTTTATCAAGGAGTGTATTTCTTTGTCAATACTTTGTTGCCACTGTTTTGATCTTTCACCACTTAGGGCTTCTTCTATGGTGATTTCTGTATCATCATTCTTTTAACTGTAGTATATTACATGATCAGGCCAAGTTTTCGGTTTCTTCTGTCTAGCAGATCGTCGTGGTGCTTCACTTGGTACGTCTTCATTTTCAAAACCATGAAAATCTTCATCCTCAGTATCCTCATCTTCATTTGGGAGATTATCTTCTGCATGATGTTCGTTCTCTTCAGGTCCATCTTCACTTGACTCGATTTGTGCTGAAAGGTTTACGTTGTTCTCCTGAACTTGCTTATTTAACTTTTGACTGGTCTCAGGATCCTCCTCTTTTTGGTTTTCCAAAAATATTACATCCCTAGAGATTGTAATCTTGTTCGTCTTAGGGTCGAGAAGTCGATATCCCTTTGTTGATGCACAGTAGCCTACAAAAATAAATTTTTGTGACTTTGGGTCCCATTTCTTTCTTTGCGTTTTTGGTATATGTACCATGGCTTTGCATCCAAATACTCTCAGGTGAGCTAGACTGGGTTTTCTCCCATGCCATATCTCATAAGGTGTTCGATCTCCAAGGATTGCTGAAGGCGAGCGGTTTGTTAAGTACACAGCTGAAGAAATAGCCTCAGCCCAATATATTTTAGGCAGGTTTGCATCAAACAACATTGTTCGAGCTTTTTCAACTAATGTTCTATTGGCTCGCTCCGCGACTCCATTTTGTTGAGGGGAGTAGGGAGTCGTAAGTTGGTGAACAATTCCTTCAGAAGAAAGATAGTTCTTCATTTCTTCATTGACGTATTCGCCACCATTATCCGATCTGATTTTCTTTATTTTCGCTCCTGTTTGTTTCTCGACCATGGCTTTGAAACTTTTTAAGATTTTTGTCACCTCAGATTTTTCTTTGAGAAAATACACATACATGAGTCTTGAGAAGTCATCAATGAATGTCAAGAAGTATCTTCGTCCGCCGACAGATGCAGTTTCCATAGGTCCACAGAGATCTGTATGTACAAGGTCTAGAATATTTTCAGAGTACATTTTGCTCCGTTTGAAAGGTAAACGTGTCTGTTTTCCCATTATGCAAAGCTCGCATGGATCTTCCACTACAATATTGTCGTCTAAGCCTGTGGATATTTTAGACAGCTTTAACATACCTTTCCTGTTCAGATGGCCTAATCTACGATGCCATAAAATACCTTTATTCTCAGAATAAAAACAGTTTTTTATTTCTGTTGTATTCATACAATAAATTCCATTTTTTAGATGAGCTGTTGCAACTAAATCACCTGTCTCATTATTATGAACATAACCCCCACTTTTGTCAAAGGTTACAGTGTGTCCCTTCTTAACTATCTTACTCACTGATAGTAGGTTAACTGCCGAACTTGGTATGTGAAAAACATCATTTGCTTCTACGTCTACAACTTCACTACCATTATATAGCTCAAGATCTACAGTGCCAGAACTAACTGCAACTAGATCTGAACCATCTGCTGAAACTATTGTACAGCTATTTGGTTTTAGATTGCTAAGCTTATTTACATCGTTTGTTATGTGCGTGGACGCACATGAATCCAAGTACCATAAACCTTCATTATGGGTACGCCGATGACTGTCTACCGCCAGAAAAGCATTTTTCTTACTTGTATCATGGCTATTTTCATGTTTGTACTCATTAGGCCTACTTTTATTGGGCCTATCTGAAAATCTAGATTCATTAGGTCTAAACCTACTGTTTTGGTTAGGCCTATTAGATTTATTGTTACTACCATTTGATTGAGGGCAATTCTTAGCTAGATGGTTAGGCTTATTGCACCTAAAACATTTTAGCGGTGTTGACTTATTGGACCTAAACTGTTTATTGGCATAAAGAGCAGATTCGCCGGTCCAGTCCTCGGATTTCACATCCTGAAGGAGTTTTACTTTGATAGAATCACCAGTGATAGGTGTTCCCGAATTTTCTAATGCCATGATCATCGGTTTGTAGTGATCAGGCAAACCTGCGAGTAGCAAGGTACCAATCCACCCCTCACTAACATTAAATTTCATTTCATTTAACTTAAAAGCTGTTGTTATGATTCTATCACAATAATCATCAATAGACTTACATTTTTCAAGCGTGGTTGTGACTAAGGTTTTTAGTAGGCCAACTTTCCTTGTTAAGCCAGAATCCTCAAAGGCCTTTTCCAGGGCTTTCCAAGCTTCTGCAGCCGTTCTCGTGTCTCTGATGTGAGAATAATTAATCTTATCCACAAATAAAACTATTCTTGAATGGGCTTTCTTGTCTTTTTTCTTCCAGTTATCACTGATGGGGTCCGGTGGGGTTTCCTCTATGACATCCCAAAGGTCATCATGTACGAGATAGGCCTTCATAGCAAATTTCCAAGTTGAGAAGTTTTCCCTCCCCTGTAGTTTTTCAACAATAGGTAGACCTGAAGAAGCACTCATTTTTTGTCGGTACTGTCTTCAAAACTATGAACAAAAGTCTCACGTAGTCGCACACGGCACAACCTATGTGTAGGTTAGGATCAATCGTTACTCGCGAACCCGTGAACAAACCGATATCGCAATGTTCCAGTTATTAACATCCATATCCACAAACGGCCTCTGGGCCCATAACCACTGTTAGGGTTATTAAACAACGCGCAATGGTGTGGATATGGAACATTTTATTGTCTATTAGAGTTATTACACAACAGCACACACATGAAGTAACGAGGACATTACATAACTTCACAACCGACTCCGGACATAGGAAGAATAATACTTTCATTCTTAGAAGAAGAAGAAGTCATATAGGCCTAAGTTACATTGACACTTGATAGCCTAAAGATTGGGGCATGTATGTACTATATGACAAGAATATAAATTTATCCTCTCTAACAGATTTCAATGGTTTGATTTGAATATTAGTCATACAGAGAAGGTGATTAGAGCTCTTTTAAAATGAACTTCCAATACTCCATGCATGGATAAATTTCAGGAATTAAGAATATTTACTGTGGTAAATCTGTATATATTTCAAACAATAACGTATGTAACAAACAATGAAGAGAACAAAGTAAAATTAGAAAATGTGCACTGCTATGACACAAGAAATTTAAAAAAAAAATTGTACTTAATCACCACAGAATTAGTCTACACTGAAAACAACCTTCATAGTGCATATGGTGGAAGGAAAATACATAGGTGTGCTATTCCTGTCATTTGCTGACGTCATCCAGATTGCAAACAAAAAATCTGCTGATGTATTGCCATATAAGTATATATTTGTTTCGATGTTATTGTTATTTTTTTTATAACTTTTCTAAATTGCAAAATGGTGTTTGCAATTTGATTGACGTCAGCATATGACAAGAATAGCACACATATGTATTTTCCTTCCACCATGGCATACATGTGCTGGAAATGATTTTACAGTAACTTGCCACATGAAATTAAAAATGTAATTGATCTTAAACTTTTGTAATGAACATGAAACAACTTCCTTTTAGACCATCCATTATACTCTATTGAAGACTTTTTCAAGATATCATAGTCAATATGGAAATCATTCTCAGACATGCCACTGACTTGATTATCTAAACTGATTGGGAAAAAGGGGGAAACCCCAAATATGTGTGCATTTAACTTTGTCATATTTAGTTTTAGTCTTGATGCCATTCATGTACAAAACAATATGTATATTGAATAAAGTGGTTTGAATCTGAATCTGAGC
Organism: Macrosteles quadrilineatus; assembly: GCF_028750875.1. NCBI lineage: Eukaryota > Metazoa > Arthropoda > Insecta > Hemiptera > Cicadellidae > Macrosteles > Macrosteles quadrilineatus. The sequence continues at coordinate 74,862,024 of NW_026542600.1, read as the reverse complement.
AGCAATATTTGGATCAAAGAGCTGGTTTTAGCGAATTTCCCTATAGGGAAGTAGCTATTACCGTAGGTGGCATGGTCTAGGCCCGGGACTGATTTACTTTTTCATTTTGATGTCCCCAGCGGCCAAAAACACCATTCGTTCAAATTTTTATATATTTATATATATATATATATAAATCTATATATTATATAAATATATAAAAATTTATAAATTTATAAAAATATATAAAAATTCTGTGAACACGATAACTTGAGTAATTTTTATCCGATTTTGATGAAATTTGGTTTGAAGGTGTAAGGTGGGATAAACTTGAATGAGTTTGCGAACCAGCATGATCTAATCATGGGAACGGGGTTTTACAGGCGGTTTTATGGCGTAAAAATTGGTTTTTCTAATTTTTGAACCTCTAAACGCAAAATTTTCCAATTTCTCTTCAGACCTTTTAAAGAGCTTAAAAAAAAAAAAAAAAAATTAGTATATCAAAGTGTTTTTGTACAATTATTGGTTACGGAGAAAATTCAAATAATTGTTATTTTAAAATTCCCATGTTATTCTTTTGGGGAATATTGTAAAATGTTGTAGTCTGCTTATTTATGGATATATTTTGACCAAACTTGGTAAATGTATTTATTTTATACTGAAAACACACTTGTTTATCCCTCCCTGTAGCAGCAAGCCTATGTAATCATAAAAATTAATGTTATTTAAATACATTTAATTGGAAATCAATTCAGGTAACTCTGGAAATTCGCTTAGTCAGCAGGTTTGCTGCGGCTGGGGTATTTTAGTTTTATACCTAGTTCTAAAATGAACTTAACATACATAATCTACAGAAAATGGGTTTCGGAGATTAAGTTTTGAACAAAATCAAATTTGAGAATTTATTTTGTTTCCATTCCACATTAGGTTCCATATTATCATATTAGTTTTCTCAGTATTCAGCTGTGCAACTAAGCGAGTTTAGTATTGAGTGAAGTGCGATTTTTGCATAGAAGTGTGGTGGCTCGTGTTTTATTTTGTGTGTATTTCATAAATTCTAGATTGACATTGACATAAGACAGCAAAATTGTGCAGTGTAACATTGGTAAGGCCAGTTAAAAACATTAGAGGACTCAATAACAGTACTCTCTGCTCATTTAAAAGGGCTAAAAAGTTAAAATAATAAAATCTTATAATCCTGGGATTGATCCTGGGATCAGCTTAGAGAAGTCCTGGATTTGGATTAAAACCCCGGGATTGAGACCCCTAGCAAAATACTCCATAGTGATTGAGTACTACAGTCTAGTATAATTTTTAACCTCTATGGTGGTTAAAAATAAATAAAATTTGGTGACTAAATATATCATTTGGGCTACTACTTTACAGCAACAGACCATGGTTTCTGCAAATTGCTTTGATTTCATATTTTATATTTATTAGATTCGAAAGAGTTGACACAGGCCACAGATATTTTTACTAACATATATGGTTAGCAATTGATAGCATCTGCTTGATATTGTGATCAAGACGGACACGATTTTAAACCTGCAAATCTGTTCCATGATAAGTGTAGAGAATAAAATAAACAATAAGATTAATTTTCTCTTCTTTCAGTAAGTGGGAGCTCATTCTGTGCCAGTTCTGTGGTTCCCAAGGAGTCCACGTAAGCTGTGGAAAACTGGAAAGTAAAAATCCCACATTTTCCTGCTCAATTTGTTTACCACGAGGTAAAATTGTTAATTGTTCTCTACATCATTTGTGGTTTCACTTTTAAGCTCCTCTGGGGGTGGTAAATAGTCTTTATTCACTTTTGACTAATACTAATTGTTTTAGTCTCTTAAAAACATGATTCAACATTTATTATACTAAATGTCAAATGGTAGAAAATTGTTTGGTTCTGAATTTATTTAAGAATGTAATTCAGTCTTACTTTTTAACACATTCGCTGTGGTTGCATCCAGATTTGGTTTCATCCAATAGGAGAGGTATATACTGGGTTCCAGTCATTGTGGACGTCTTGGTTTGTGTTTTGCAAGAACCCAACAGATAGCAGCACAAAATAAAATTGCTAGCAGGCTCTCAGTATTGCCAAATGGAGGAAATAAGCTGGTTCGAAGTACCCGGATACACCATAAAAAAATACTACACAAACAAAATAATAAAAATCTATTTTATTTCAAAAATTGTTTACAATATACAGGGTGGGGACATATTTTACCTAGTGGTTCCTTGGGTCAAAATTAAGAGAAAATCAAGAATAATTTTTTTTCCAAAATCACTTTATAAGCAGATATCCGCCATTTTGTATTTTTTACATTAACTTTCTTATCTTTAAATTTTTTCAACCGATCCTTATAAAATTTTGTATGTATGTTAAGGTAAAAGAGACCCATGTTAGAAAAAAGGTTTATCTTGATTCAACTTAAAATTTCAAAATGGCTGATTTTATGAAAAAAATTTCAGGAACACTTTTATTTAGCATTTTTAATTCCCTATCAAACGAATACGTTACCAAGATCAAAAAGATCAAAATAAGATATAGGTGAAATTTTGTGATTTTTTGTTGTAAAATGGGGTAGAATAAGGCAGAAGCTAGTCAGGCTTACGCTATTTTACAACAAAAAACCGTAATATTTAAGCTGTTTCTTATTCGATCTTTTTAATCTCGGTATCGTTAAGTTTAGAATACCCTAGCATACATACGTACGTACATTAGAATACACATATGTAATAAATATTTTATAATAAATAATTTAATGAACAATTTTTTTTTTCAGAATGAGGCTGGAAAACACATATTTTTCAAAAACAAAAGACTATAACAGAAATATGAGACTGTGAAGTGGGACTTACCAAATAATTGTTTTATGTTTTTTTTTGTTTGTAGTGTTAATAAATTATTTTATGTATGAATGGTCTTTGAGGTTCCTGAGGCTCAAAAGCTCCAATAGTAAAATATTTTAATTAGTGATGGGTCGGTTGCTGATTTTATTGGTTCGGTTTCGGTAAGGTTTTTTTAAATATCGGTACTCGCTCGTCAGTTATCCCCCTTTAAATTACTTATTTAAATAAAATTTTTCTCTCTACTCATTCAAAGGTAGTACAAATTTTTTTAAATTAGTACTGTATCTTACTTCATTTGAGGGCTATTATATTTTGAAGCAAGATTAGATTAGAGAACATACCCTAACTTCAAATACGTTGTTGTATCTAACAGTACAAATCACAATTGTTTTTTTTTTTATATTTCAGGTTACTATTCAAGGCTATACTCACAAATAATTATAATAATATTAGATTATAATGTTGTTAAAAACTGTAATATGTAAGGTTTTGGAAACACCAGCACACCAACATCTTATATCATTAAGGTGTTAATATAAGTTTTTATAGACTTTTCTTTATTTTATGGATTTTCTAACTATTGGTCAGTAATTTTACTTGTTGATTCAAGCAGTTTATTCTACTAATAAATTTGTAGAATTTATTAGTAGCCCTGCTAATGGGGGTTTCATAGCATCATTACCATAGTAATAAATTTAAAAAATTAAAATAATAAAACCTTTTATGTCCTCCTAACCAACTACGGAGGCAAAATGATAACACAATAACCAATAGACGGAAACTGTTTTTTTTTGTCATTTCTCGGTTCATTTTTTTTAACCGGTAAAACCGACAACCGACATTAACAACCCACCCATCCCTTTCAACCCTCTGAGTCACTTGATGCCTTTTAGTGATGTAATAAAGTAGGTATTAAAGAATGACTTGAATTTAACTAAAATAGTATTATTTATGATTTTATGAATAGATGTTCCTCCATGAAAGCAGAATGTGGTTTGTTATCAGATTGTCGGTAGGCCTATACTGTACACTCCCAACTAACCGAGTGTAATATGGATCGCAGAAAAAATTACATGATAATATGTAATCTTGATACAACAGTATTTTTATAGGTATTTTGTCTTTTAGGCTAGTTCTTTTTTGTTCATTCTTTGTTTGTTACCATAATATCTTAGGCTATTGTTAAAGTCAATTGTAAACCTAAAAATATGTATTTAAAACAAATGTAAAATAAAGCATATTTTGTTACAAACTAACTTGAATAAAATATTTTTAAAATACATAAAATGTAATAAAGTTGTTTTACAAAGACTGTGTTGCCTTTGTTACTGCCTCATTCTAAATTTTTAGTTTACTTGAAAATCATGTAGCCTATTATAAGTATTATTAATACTTTACATGTTTACTTTGATAGTATGGCTACATCATATCATCGCAACTAAACTTTCTAAGAAGTTGAGCTATCTACTTGTAAAACCATCTTCATATGCTACAGTAGACCAAGCAAAACAATCCGATAAGTTTTTTTTTTTTTAATTTGACTTTGATGTTAATTGTACCATGTAAACAGTTTTAGGATGCAAACAAAAGAGAGTAGTAATAGTTTCTAGTTTTAAAATTAATTCAACAAAGATATGTTAGAAGTTATTAGTTAGTCCTGTAAAAAGTAACTGATGGAAGTTATTAGTTAGTTAGTCAATAAAGTAACTGATAGAACTTATTAGGTAGTTAAAAAGACCAACCGATAGAAAATAAAGTTAGTTTTTGAAGTTATCTGTTTGTTGGGCAGTTGTTTTCAAAGATTTAATATGAAATGAAATAATGACACATCTGGGTAACTAATTGTGTTATTAATAACTAACATTGTCACATTGAATTAATAACTTATTAAAACTATTACTTAACTATCACTAAAATATAACAACTAAGAAATCTTAAAGCATGTACACTCAACCAGGGCACTTTCCAGGAAAAATAGGTAAAATTACCATCCAAGTGTCTCTAGTTTTGGTCTTAATGTTCGCCCATTTATTGCGCAATCGCAGTGTTTTATTAAAATGTATCTTAGAAACTTAAAACAATGTAAAGTATACTGTTTTATATATCATTTTGTTTGGAAAATTATGGGCTTCAATGTAACATATAACACATTACAAAAAAAATGTTCAACAACTTATTTTTATGAATTTTATGAGGATTCAAAAAAAAAATATATATAAGGAAGTAGGTTTGCAAATAAATAAGTTATAGGCAAAAAACAGATTTCGGTACATAGCGTTTAGCTAAGAATGCATCAATCAATCAATCAAAATATCCTTTATTCATTTAAGTACAATTGTACAGGAATAGAGTCAGATCTTACAAAATAAAATGTTTTACATTTAAGAACTAAAAATAAGACAGAATATTTATTTTATTTGTTCTCCCAAAACTCTTCAAGAGAATAAGGGGCAATTTTAATCAAATACTGTTTCAGACAATTTTTAAACTTTTTTGTATCATTTTCAGTTAGAAGTATTTTTGGAAGATGGGACATAAATTTATTTCCTGCGAATTTTGTTTTCTTTTTATAAAATTCTAGATTGTGTCTATCAATTTGAGATTGAGAACGAGTGTTATAATTATGACTAATTTTGTTTGATACCTGAGTTTTTGTAATATTTTTTTCCTACAGTCACCCGACAAAGTTGGCTTCCTTGTACTGTTTATAGTACAGAAAGCTGCTAATTGCTGCATATTTATACTTTGCCGTACGGTTTATACTTTGCCGTACGGTTTATACTTTGCCGCACATCAGGATTCCAACGAAACAACACAAAACAGCGTGGTTCCATTATGCACGTAATCCGTGTACGCTTAGAAATAGGTTGGCAACACTTAAAGATAATTATACTATGAGCAGCTGATTGACTATTATAACTACGATTTAACCTGTCATTTCGTGTTTATCGTTTCGGTATTTCTGAACTTTCTGGACTTTTCTTTTAAACGTTTTTAAAACCTTCCTACGATCTTAATAAACAAGAAAATACCTTTTAAGCATTTTTTTTAGGCGCGGAAACCACTTCAAATTACAAAAACATACGGATCTATATTCTCAAAACGCGGAGCATATTTCTTGCCGAGGAAAAATAGCGGAGTGATATGGGCCGCGGGTACTACTTTCTCTAGGGCACCATTTGTGTTGCCAGCTGAACCTAAAAACGTGTTGCATAGTGTTTGAAAGACTAATTATTTATATGCTTTATAGTGACTGTAGGAAAAATATAATGTGTAACACGAGTGAAAAAGGCCTTTGCTGCACTCGAGATCATTCCACACTCGCCTGCGGCTCGTGCGTAAACATTGCTCTCGTGTGCAGCAAAGTGCCACTTTCACCACTAGTTACACAAATAACTATTGCATAAATAATAGTTTCCAAGATATATAGTCCATGAACAGTTAGTATTCCAAGATCGGTAAAAATATGTTTTACCGAATCTTTCCTTTTTAAATTAAACATTGCCCTAATTGCCCTTTTCTGGTACGATAAAATCCGTTTTAAGTTTTTTGATGTAGTTGCTCCATATATACTGATTCCATAAGCTAAATTAGAATGAACTAAGGCTTAATATATTGATATTAATGTTTTTAAGCTGCAAACTTTATACATTTGTCTTAAAGCAGATACTCCTGAAGACATTTTTTTGATAACATGATCAACATGTTTGTCCCAGGCTAGATTTTTATCAATTATTAAACCAAGAAATTTTGTATGTTCTACCTGTTGTAATTTATAATCTTCTAAGATTATGTCTGGATTTAATTTGTTTTTGTTTTGTTTTGTAGAAAATGATACAAAATTAGATTTTTCAGGGTTTAAAAGAAGGTTTTTGCTATCTAAGAATTTTTTTATGATGGAGAGACTGACCAATGATGATGCCTCAATACTTTCTTTTGAATTTCCACAAATGGTAATATTAGTATCATCAGCATACAAACAGGCCGCCCCGCCCACAGGCATCAAGTCCGGCAGACCCCTCAAGTATATTAGGAACAAGAGGGGCCCCAACACCGACCCTTGCGGAACTCCATGGCGGACCATCTGCATCTGTGAATTAAACTTTTGGATGTAATTATATTTACTTGAGAAATCTGATTTATAATGTTCTATCTCAACATATTGTTGCCTAAGAAATAGGTAGGATCTAAACCAATTTAATTCTTTGTCATGAATACCTAATTTTGATAAAGTGTCGATAAGATTTTCATGCGATACACTATCAAAGTATCAATGCATAGCCTAACCATAGCTAGGAATCTGGCTGATAATTTACATCAATATCACTCACTACCTACTTCTTCAGGATCATCAACCAGCCCTTCAAAGTCACTTAAATCTTTTTATAATGCACCACGTATATCACTACTTATGATTTTTAACACTAAAACAATGATAAACGTAATAAAACACATCAGTCATCGGTGTGAGGTTAACCAAGCTGTTTACAAATACGCACGTCAGCTGTCTGCTACAATATTTTCGGAACTGAAATGAAAAGCGTATAGAAACAGACATCAGGAGAAAGATCTGAATCTGCTAAAAAAACGATACCTAACTCGATACAGTTCAATCTGATTCAGTCAGTCCCAGAGCCGTCGCCGTAAACAGTGTTTGTAAGTCGCAAAAGCGACACATAACCCTACAACGGATGTGTTATGAGTCGCTTTTACGACACATAACACTCGGAGAGTTAAATGCAGACAGACAGTCTTAATTACCAACACAAGTCAATGTTTTTGAAACCACAGTGTATCTTTCTGGGTAGGAAGGACAGTTAGGATGTAAACAAACCAAAAAATAATAAATCACTGTCACTAGCCAGGCCCAGGCCCACTCAAGGTCTTAGGCCGCGGCTCCACTTGCTGTAGATTGCCGCGCTGCAAATTGTAGCTTGTCAGTTGAGGAAATGGGATTGCAGCGATCAAACAAAGGTGGCTCCACTAGCGACAGTCTGCAGCGCGCTACATTTTACAGCACGCCGTAGAATGTAGCGTCGCGCGGGAATGGAACTCGGACCATTTTCGCGCTACATTTTGCAGCCAACAGGTGGCTCCACTAGCTGTAGATTGTAGTGCCGCGCCAAGTCAGTGTACGTACAGCCGACAGGCATACATGGACAAGACACACATATGCTACAATCAGTTTAGACTTTTTAGTGTCCTTAGTTTTTTTTTTTTTTTTGTGGATTGATTTGCAATCAATGGAGCCTGAACTGGACTGTGAAATTATTATCTTAGAAATTATTAAATTATTACATCGGGAGTGTGGGAATCTTGTTTTATAGAGGTTGTGTAGGGGTTTCCTACTTTATATTATAAAGTAAAACAGTAGTAATTGGAGAAACAAATACGTGAAAACATTCAATTTGTTTTTAAGTGCAGCAGTCGTACAATTGTTATAATTAGCCCTATAATTAAAAGCTCCTAATGGCTGTTTTAGATTATTTTTAATAGGTACAACAAAAACTCACGAAACTCATATTGATATTCACCTTACATTGGTTACTTAGAAATATTACTTCTGAGGGTGAATGAGTGTAATAAAATTAAAATAAAATAGAAATAGAGATAAAATGACCATAATAGTAGAGTAATTCGACACACCCAGGATTGTTGAAGCGAGGGTTCACTGTATAAAATTAATTACTTAAAATTCAGTACACTAAAATTAACTTAATGTCACTGAAAGCCTTTCCTATACTCCAATTGCTTCTCTTAGTTTGGTATCCTTATGAAAACGTGTTGATACTGATTCTATTAAGTAATCAAACGAGTTTTGGGACATTCGATAGTATTCAAAAAAACTTGTCTGAATACTTTCAGTATGCAATGTATGGAACATCCCTTCCCTTCGGACTTTACGTTGCTTAACCCTTTCAGTGCTAGGCCAATAATTCATATTTTGTAAGACTTTTTTATTTGCCTTTTAATTCCATTACCTGTTGTTGAATTTTAACTGTCATGTTGTCACTATTTTATTAATTAGGCTAATTTTGAATAATAACACAATAAGAAAATATATAAGAAAGATAAATCCCGGTATTTGTAGTAAACATAAAATAAAACTTAGTTTTTGTTGTAATTTTTCTGGTTTTCCTATAAATTTTTATGTTCTGATAGCATTATTTGAAACCAAAATCTCATAAAATCAAAAGACATATAGTTTACAATGTAATATTGAATTTAACCTTGATTTAGTTGGACGAGGTTATCGTAATATAGCCATTTTAAGGAAACTAATGTTTTGCAACAAAGTCTCAGGAACACATTTATGATCACTGTTGTGTTTAAACTAAAAGATTTCATCTAAATAGTCCGTGACTAACTGGTGCTGCTACCTAGTAACGCATTGAACAACCATCTGTAGCGCTATCTGTTCGCAATCGGTGGTGACAGCTTTAAATACCGGTTTTTGACTCCTCAGTCTTCAAGCACAGATAGCCGAGAAGGCTAGGGCGTGTGTCACTTGGCCAGTGGCATTCGTCTGCTCGAGTTCGAATCCCGTCCTGTGTGGCAAATAATTGGTGACCTGTGTGTTTGTAGCGATATACTACAACCACTGGGGCATAGTGAGGTGTTCATAATCCTTAGTTTAGACATACACCTCGAAATCATCGGATTGGGCGAATCTTTTAGCTAAGTGGTTGTTAGTGTATCCTATGAACATGCAGGTCACCAATGGCCGTTTTGCTATTTTTTTTTTAAATAACCTTCCTCTCTATATCCCTTAGAGATTTTTTAAAACAACGATATATCGTTTCATAGCACTGAAAGGGTTAATATTGGATGGGTCCACCATTTTCCTGCTGTGATCGGCGTCGTCTTGATAAAGTACACTGATAACGATAACAACACTACGAATGTTAATTTGCGGCATGATCCAGGGCCACGTTTACCTCCGCGCTACACTTAACTGCTAGTTTAGCCACGGTGCATCTGAGGACGCTGCAGATTGTAGTTCGTACTCTGCTGCTAGTGGAGCCACCATCTGTAGCGTGTAGCGCGCTAAAATTTGCAGCGCGACAATTTACGGCAAGTGGAGCCGCAGCCTTAGACCCTATGCTTACACAGTTTGCAATACAATGCTCAAATTATTGCAGACAAAATTGTGTAACATGAAAGTAGAGTAAAAAAATATTTCTTTGTTCAAAAACAGAAAACTGTTTATTTTCATAGAAATTAATTCACGGTAGTTTGTCTTGTAAATATTTTATTTTATCATAGACCAGATCTTCTTTGTATTTACGAGTGTCGTTTTGATCAAATACGTGTGTTATTCATTGTGATTTCTGTCAAATACTGTATAACATTCAGTTATGTTTAAATGCAAAATAAACATGTTAATTACCATAATTTAATACTGTATTGTATTACAATACACTCAATAGTATTTTGTTGATTAACCGCGATTTTACGTATCCAGGAAGCCTCAACCCTACTTTATCCTGGTTAATCGGGAGTTGAGTATCACAGGTTTAAGGTTGAAAAATTACTTCCCACACTTGTCAGAGAAATGAACATCAACTTAAGACAATGTTTTAAAGATTACAAATCACCAAACATTCCCCCTTCCCATCCATAGGTGTTGTTAGTGGCTGCCACTGCCCCCCTGGTCAAAATGCATACCAAATTCCAAAGCAACAGGACTTTCCATTTCCCCACCCCCCAAAACTCGTTGTTTGTCAATAAGGCCACTGACCCTCACGGCCGCATGCAACCCTCACCGATTGTGCAAAATACGAATATATTTTCTATTCGTTAGCTAGAATCTAACTGAGTAGAAGTTATTTCCAGTACTTTGAAAAACTAACCAATATGCTATATCAATCCAATTATCACTTAATGCGAGGTTGGTTAAGGGTAGTGGTGTGCGATGCGTCGAAATTTTGATTTGATTCGATGCATCAATTTGATGTAAAGGAATTACAGTTGACTTTGATGTTAGCGTATTGTTTAAAGTTAGCCGAAAAAAAAACTAAAGAATATCGCTAATTATTATAATGACAAGGTTATTAATTTTTCAAAAGTAATATCTATAAGTAGGAAGACAAATGTTGATATAATTTTCAGTTCAAAAAAACTATAAAAGGTGAGTTTTCCTAGGTACTAAATTCAGCAGGGACTGTATCTTGCAGTGGGCTACTCCAAGAGCATTCAGTCCCACACTCCTCCAGTTTTTTGTGCAGAAAGTGTGACGATTTTAAATTATTACAGTGCTTTGTGTTAATAACATTAATTGGTTGTTATTTTTGTTATGTTACTTTTCACTTCTGAAGTATAACATTCAGTAAATTCAACTTTGAACTGCGGCAATTTAGTTAAAAACATTTCCTTGTCACATGGCAATGTCGAATTGAACTAAATTTTTTTCCTCTGGAGACAAACCATTACTATAAATAATTGCGACCAATGAGTTTATGACTTTTGCCCCATAATGCATGCATTGGAAACACCTTTTTTTCTACAGTATGAAAAAAAAATTGTAATTTGTAATTGGTTAATTATGTATGAAGGTTAAAAAAATTCAGTCTATAATAAACAAGAGTTTTATTGGTTCTCTTAATAATTAACTAATATCTTACTTTTAGTACCTTATTGTACAGATTGTAACAGAGTAAATGAACATAACGTTAAAACATAATAACTACCACAAATAATCAATGAGACACACTTGAAAAATTAAAACATTTTTCTTTTTCCGAAATAACTTAGCTAATAAATACTTAACATTGTCAAATCGTACATTCAAACGATTAGGAACTAATTAAATAAAACAATTTCGGTGAACTCGGTAGCCTTAGTCCATCAGCAGGCTCGTACCTGAAAACAAAAAAAAATAAAAATAAATAAAGCAAATGTCAAAAGGTTTACAGGAAAGTCTAGTTGTGATTTGTGTCATTGAAAGTAGCAGCTTAAAAGAAAACTAAATAATCTAAACACCAAGCAGTTTAAAGAAGAGCCCCCGGACCTAGGTTGGATAACTCAAAAGGTTGGCTATAACGAGCAATCCCTAAAAACATAACAAAATGAAGTACTATATCATTTGGAATTATATATTTATTATTTTGAAGTCGTACTTGCTTTATTGATAAAATAAACTACACTTGACTTATCTCCTTTTTTGGTATTGATAGAAAAGTCACAAATAAACACAAAACACGGTTAAGTAAAATACTTTCAGTGGAATAAATTATGGCTGTAGGCAAGAGCCAATAAAAATTCTTAAACTTAAGTACTGTAATATCAATTGATGCTTTCCAAATTTATTGTAAAACAGAACAGAACTTTTTGTTGAAATTAAAGATACTAGCAACCATTTTGTTATGAGACAGGATGTTTATTAATAAGCCTCTCACTGGAGGCTAGAGTCACAAAAACTATCTTGAGCTTGGAGTCGTTAACCCCCTGCCCTACCCTCCCTACAAGTTGCGTTGTTTGTTTAATCTAGCCATAAGATAACTCTAGATTATATTACAAAAATGTTGGCTGTTTTCAGAAACTTTGTATGAATACAAAATAGCTTATTCTTAGTTACATCCTGTGTAGATAAGCGTATGGTTCCCATTGCCGAGCGTGGAAGCGGAAATGCCGAGATTCCTACAAAACAGCAGTTTAACCAAACTGTTCTCAAAGCAAGGTCGGTTAAAACAAACTGTAATATTTTACGATTGAGGGCGGATAATCCGATTATCACTTAATGTGAGGTTGGTTAAGGGTAGTGGTGTGCGATGCATCGAAATTTTGATTTGATTCGATGCATCAATTTGATGTGGTGGAATTGCAGTTGACTTTGATGTTAGCGTATTGGGGTGTTATCCTCTTCTTGATACATTGTTTGTTGAAGTGAATATCTGCAATCTTCATGAAAATCTTGATTCTTGTATCCCTATATTTTGCTGCTTTGCTTCACTATCTTCACTAAATAACTTCTTAATGATTGTAAGTGTTATTTGACATATTTTTTGTGCTTTCAAATATTAATGGCTATCATCAAACCATTTAAACGTATGGTACACTCAATCACCAAAAGTAAATTAGGTAGAACTTCTGAGGAATATACCTAAAAATCAAATTCGTGACAGCTGCTGTAGAAGATTTGACGGAAGCATTGCTTCAATTTTCTCCAGCAGGTAGTGAAATGGCAAGGACAGCCATGAAAGGACCTGTAAAATACTTAAACTCAGAAAAGTATAAAGAAATCAGTAATATGCATTTAGACCTAAACTAGGGAAACACTCTAGAGAAAAGGTCGAGTTGTTACACAATGGATGCTGCATTTAAGTTAAGTTACAATAAGTTATCTGCAACTTTTTTTTAGGGATGGACGGGATTGAGATTTTAGTTCGGGACAGGACGGGATTTTTATTTCCTTCCCGTTTTTCAGGACGGGACGGGACGGGATTTTTTTCTGTGCATAAAAAGAATGTCTATTGCAGTTACCAAAAACGGCATACGAAATCAATCTTTACCGTTTGTGGCACTGATCTATAATAATCAAAAAGTGGGTAACAATTTACAGGTACCTATAGAAACTTGTGACTCGCGGTCACGGTGCGATCGTCAAAATGACGGTGGTCACGGGGTGATCGTCGGTATGACTTGCGGTCATGGTGTGATCGTCGGTATGACTCGCGGACACGAGGAGATCGTCGGTATGACTTGCGGTCATGGCGTGATTGTTGGTATGACTCGCGGTCATGGGGTGATCGTCGGTATGACTCGCGATCACGGCGTGATTGTCGGTATGACTCCGCGGTCACGGGGTGATCTTTGGTATGACTCGTGGTCACGGCATGAACGTCGGTATGACTCACGGTCACGGCGCGATCGTCTGTATGACTCCGTGGTCACATTGTGATTGTCGGTATGACTCCGCGGTCACGGGGTGATTGTCGGTATGACTCACGGTTACGGCATGATCGTCGGTATGACTCGCGGTCACGAGGAGATCGTCGGTATGACTTGCGGTCACGGCGCGATCGTCTGTATGACTCCGTGGTCATGTCGTGATCATCGGTATGACTCCGCGGTCACATGAGTATGTGATTAAAGTATGTGTTTAAAATAGCTGTGTCTTGTTCCGCTTACAACTGCACCAACAGAGTACAGAAAGGCAGTTGCATTCCGTTTCACGTGTAAAGTACCTATTCTAATAGATTATAAACTAGGTGTCTGAGTAAGGGATTCCTTAACCCGTTACAGCATGTTCAACTTAACTGAAATTCGTTTTGTTTTTATTTTGTTGATAGGGTTAAACTAAAACTGTACATTGTAAAACATGCACAGTGAAATAAATGCGTCCGGGCTTATTTTCTCAGAGGTCAGTCAACACTATGGGTTTATGATGGTAGGTTGGGTTGATATTCATTAGGTATTATGTACTATTCACATCTTGTGCAATAAATCCCTACTAAAAAAGAACAAAAAGACAATTTGACAACTAAGGTAAGCTCATGTTTTTTAAGGTAGTTAAGTACGTTTACAATGCATTAACTTGTCAGCTTCAAACATAAAGGAAAACTTTAACACAAAAAGACTATTTGTAGCCGCGTGTTCCCATTTTGTGGGCACTATTTTTGAGGAACACGTCGCAAATGTTTCTTTTGGGGAAGACACCCATGAATTGCAATTAATTAAATTTGTTTGAGACCTTTTTATTAAAATGTATTACCACCACTCAGCTAACCGAAAAAGTATCACGTTTTTACGCATAACATAGGTCTGCAAATATATAAGTAATAGACAGAAACTCACCAAAATAATTTATTCAAAAATATTTCATGTTGGTTTCATTAATAAATTGAGTGTGAAATGACAAATTTTGTACTTACCATATTTTCTTTACAATTACTTATTATTTTACCATGTATAGTTTTGAACTAGTCAGTTGTCAGTTGTGTGAAAAACCATCTAAAATCAAGTTTAGTAAATGTGTAGTTTTAAAGAGTTCAAATGGGTTATTCTATGCAAGAAACAAAACATACATTAAGTTTTAACAGGGTGTCCACCAGGCCAACCAGAAAAAATTCATGAGTAAAAAGATTTCCAACGCGTTTTGCGCCAACTCCCCCAATGCTGTTTTAGCTCTAACACAGTTTGCTATTTTAGTTATCGTAAAGAGCATTCTCAGGTAAGGAAAAAAATTATGATTGCTGTAATATTGCCTGACACAAGTATTCAATTTTTATATATTACTGATTAAATAATCAAAAAATTAAAAACTAATCCTTAAACCTGCAATTTATTAATAACTTCCTAAAAATAGTGATATGTTGATACCAAAATGTATCGAATCTCTGTACAGACACATGAAAAATAGATTCTTAATACTGATCATTTCAATTTTACCAAATTTTCTGAAGGATTACTACACCAACCCCTGGTTTATGTACTTTCATATAGTATAATTTTGGAGTAATGGGTTGTTTTCCAAGTGGCCTACAGAAATAATAATGCAAAATTACAAAAATTGCACGTAGCCAATTTATGTTTTAAACCCTTCTAAACACATTAAATAAATACAACGTTAAAGGTGAAAATACTACAAAAAAATATAAAAAATAACTTTCTAGAAGTATGCCATTTTAAAATTGTTGGTCAAGCCAAACTCGAGGTTATATTGTAATCATCTAACACATTCGTAGAGACACCATCATCATTTTCTGCGATAACTGAAAAATCCTGAATATCTCACTCAGTAACAGAAGTAAATGATGTGAGATCAAAAACATACAGATTTAGCGACGATGCCCATCGGTTCCGGGTATTGGTGGGTGAGAAGAGCTAGCAGAGCAGTAAACGAACACAGGCCAGCTGTGAACAGTATGAAAAACGGTAGCTCTTTCTTGGGGTAAACACTCACTTCGTGGAATGCTGCAAAAGTAACAACAAAATCAGAAGCTAGAGAAGATAGTTTGCAATCTGTGAATCCAAAAAAATTGACTATTATTTATTTATTTGCGATTTCATCAAAATCGGGCAAAATTACACAAGGTTATAAACACGTCCAGGGAGCGGCAAAATGATCTGACGGTTTTCTTTACCGCCCTATCGAGTGAGTGAGTGGTGGAGGGTGGTGGGAATTGGGGCGTTCCAGAGCCTACTTGCGGACATTTTTAGTAACCATGGAGCTGTGTGGACGGCTGAGCACCATGCTGTCCTCAGCTCCACAGCTAAAAATGTCCTCTATTGGTCGCTCTGGAATGCCTCTATTCCCACCACCCTCCACCACTCACTCATTTGACACAGGGCGGCAAAGAAAACCATCAGATCATTTTGCCGCTCCCTCTATATATATATATATATATATATATTTACACTGTATATACACACACATATATAACAATTTGAACAAAAAACATTTATTTACCCTCCATGTTGCAGCAAACCTAATTACTCGTTAAACTAATTCTATTTAAAAAGGGAATAAATGTGATATTTTTAAGGAGGCTTTTTAGTGTAAATCAGACAAATGGAAATTCGCTCAGTTTCCAGGTTTGCTGCGGTGGGGGTATTTTAAATGTTGAACACTGTATAAATGAGACTAATGAACGCCAGCATTTGGTCTACAACATGGAAAATATTGTGAAAATTTCTAAGTCAAATTCCAAACTCCCTCAACCGTTTGCATACATTTTCTACATCCAAACACTTTACTCAGTTCACGTCTGTTGATTGGTGATCGTTATCAACAGTAATCAACAACTGAGACCACAGAAATTAATTTGCAGAACGTGATTTATATACATAGCAAGAGTGTCAATTTTCTTTAAAAACGTTTTTAAATATTTTGACGAGATTTAGAGGTGAAATCCAATAGTTATAGTTGTACCAGGTAACAGTTCTCTATCTGCGCACTCGGTGCAGGTGGGGTATGGGTAGAAAAGATGTCCTCGCTCCAGAGGATATGGCAGCATACGGAACGTCCCTTCCCACGTACAGTGTAGCAGGTTCAACGCCCCCTCCACATTCTTCCAGTGCTGCAGATGGAAGAACGCGTATGCAATAGCTTCCGAGTCGCCTCTCTTTAAAACATGTTCTGATGGCAGTATGAGAGGCTTCATCTCTAGCAGGTACTGAAACATAACAATCATTAAGACTTCATAATACACATCTCTAAACACACTTGTCTTAAGTTGAATGTAGTGTTATTACTGCGGACCTTTAATCTTGATTGGTAATAAACAAAGTTTTCACAAAGTTTGGGATCTAGAGTCTGATCCCATTCTCGTTCAAGAAAGTACCTAAAACATTACAAACCTAGCTAAGGCTGGAAAATCAAAATACAAATAACTATATAGAAGTAAAACAAAAACAAAAGTCTTCAAATAAAAAATAATTCAGTAGTAACAAACGAGATTAGAGAACACAATGAACATGTCTGCAGAAGATGGCATATCTAGTGAGAATGAGGTCACACTTCCTTAAGGCAACCGCGTAACCTACGTCTCGCTAGAGCCACCATCTTGTATACAGTTATATGTGTGGGTTTATTTACTATTTTCCAGCTTTTATTGAATTTGTGTACTAATATGGTTATCTATCATCAAGTTAGAAAGTAACCTGACGACAGGATCAGATTCCAGATCCTGAAACTTCTGAGATCTTTGTTTTTTACTACAAATCAGAATGGTAAACAAACTCCCCATCGCCAAAAAACAATTAACTTGAAACAATGAATAAACTGTAATGTTAAGCAATTAGCATACATTAACATATACAAGGCCAGCAAGTTTAGAGTGCCATGATAGTTTCGTGCAAGTATTGTTATGTTGAAACGGTTCCAGATATTGCAATTGACATACGATACTCTTCGTTACACTACCAGCAACAAATATAAAGGGTCAAACACAACCCATACATACAATCACAAAACTGTTTAAAATACAGTACACTATTTTAACAGAATTATAAACTTTTATATAGTTAATATATTCATACCTTTCCAATATTTTTTGTGAAAGAATTTTAAATTGTCATTAATGATTATGGATTTGCTTTTGGGCAAGTAATACCTCGGGCATACATATATATATATATTTTTTTTATTTTATGGAGCCTATTGAAGAAACTTGTGTGCCTTTTTGAAAAAGCGCACAATGAGAGTGCTCACAGCAGATTTGAGTCAGCCCTTTCTAAAAACAACGACTTTCTTGTATGCAAAGGTACCAGAAACCAGCTTATTACAGTGTAATGTAACAACAAATATTAAAATGAGTTTTAAAGGTTAAAACTGAGAAATTCTTAACCCTTCGCAGCTGGCATGCCGAGCAATTTTCTAGCATTATCTATGGATAAGAATAATTATCAGGACAAACCTATTATTGAATGTAAAGAATTTTCCGAATTAGATGAATTTAGAAATAGTTTCAATACTCCAGATCCACTTTGTAACCAAAAATTCAGTTTTAGAGTGTTACAGTTAAAATTTCGGAGCTATAATAAAAACTTTGATTATTTTTTTAGTTTTATGACAGAGTCTCAAGGTAAAATTCCATTGTATAATCTTGACAGAAGCTTGGTTAAGGAACTACAGTGACCTTACAGCCCTAGAAGGCTATACCCTCACTATAGAAATGAAATAAAATCAAAGAAGTCTCAGGGAAATCCACGAAAGTTCTGGGAAGTTGTTAATGATGTAGTGGGGCATCGCTAGCCAGTCTGCATTTCCATTGGAAGTTTTCAGTGTGAAAAGTGATGGTCATTGCTACGTGCAGTCACTGCTTCAATATGGTATACTGGCGTGGGGCAGTGTCTCGGCCTCTATGCTAGAGTCTCTGGCTGTTGCGAAGAGGTCAATAATCAAAACCGTCCTAAGCAAAACATCAAGATATATATATTGTAGATATATGTGTTGTATATATTGTGAATTCTTTGTAAAAAAGAGAAAATAAATTCATTATTTCATGTTTATATCCAACAGAGGAACTTTTATTGTGTTCATAATATTCAACAATTATTTGTACAAAATCTTTTAGTCTTAATTAAGTCAAACAAAAACAAAATATTTACAAATTTGCAGCATAACTATTCTACAAGACATAGAATTAACTTTGGTTTCCATTTCCCTAGATTTAAATATAACCTCCTTAAAAAGTAATTCATTTTTTATCGCCCATATCTTATATCGGAATCTTCCACCACAAATCCTGCAGTATGAGGAGAGCAGTGTCCCGGTGTACAAAAGAAAGGTGAGTGCATGACTTGCCAGCATTGGCCGGACGGCTACAGAGGCGCTGATAAAATCCCCGTAAGCCCAACAGAACAAAAAGAAAAAAAAACTTAAAGCTGTTAGTAAATTGCTGAGACCCTGGCATTGTAGCTACAAAATCTTTCTGTTGCTATAATTTCAATCTTTGGTTACATTAGCAAATCATACTCTTAAACTTTTTGTGTTATTTTGTCCTTATTTGGTACATATTAATGATTAAATAACGTTTTTTATTTAATATTTTCTTAGTTTTAAGGAATAGTCACACAGTAAATTTAAATAAATGTTTTACTTAGATAAATAAAATTGTTGTTTATCCACAATGTAACAGTGGCGGATCCAAAGGGGTGGCGAATAGGGCGACCGCCCTCCTCGGGCATACATATATATATTTTTTTACTGCATGTAATACAGTGCATACACATTGTGTATAATAATTAACTTTAGACAACGAAATGGTATAAATATAAAACTGACATTTTGGAGACTTAGTTTACACAATTTTTTTTTTGGGGGGGAAGGGTACCCCGAACCACCCCCTCCCACCCAGTTCACCCCCCCCCCTGGTGACTGTTCTAGATCCGCCACTGCAATGTAATTAGCAGGCTTATTAAGCCCATGCGGGGAAATATATTTCCTATTAATATGTATCTCTTTATTGTATTGCACAATTGCTGGAAATAAACTATTTGACTTTGATCTTCAACTGCTTAGCTACCTTGAAGTTAAAAGATGTTTCACGGTTATTTTGAGATGCTGCAACTGTCATTACCTCAGCTGTGTACCAGACTTATGGTTGAAGTTGAAGTTTATACCTTTGGTACGTGTGGGTTGAACTCAACAGCTCGGTGAATCGCTTCCACTGCCGTCATTTCAGCAGTTGTCAGCCCCCTTTTGCTAGCAATGTCTGGTGAAAATCTGAAAAAAACTCTCTTTATTTATTTTTTTACAGTTAACTTGTAAATTACAGGTAGATACAAGTACATTTTTGTATAAGGGAGGACTGGGTTTTATGGTTTGGGAGAGTAACAATATGTAAAGGTGTTATAAGGAACATATTTATTTTTTTAATCATATGTAAAAGTCAAGAGTACTCTGATTGAGACAAAAAGTCAGTAATTTTTTAGACAATGTTGAGAAAGCATAGGCTTTTGCTTGGAATAGTAGTCTAACGTAAACACTAGAGATAAGCCCCACCACAAACTTTGAGGACAAGATGACATTCGCTGTCTGGTATGTGATTTAGCTTGATAAGCACCAGCTCTGATCATAAAATACATTCTAATTGATCAGCTAAGTATGTGATGTGTTATTATATTTACGGAAAGTAAAAATGAATGACCAAAAACTCTGATGATGATTCAAGTGTCCAATCAACATCAATTACCATCTACTACTACATGTAATGTATTTACTACAACTTTTATATGTATTTACCATCTTGTTAAAAACACTACAAGTGTAAGCAAACTAAATATGTTTTAACACGTTCGCTGCTACGGACGTTCCGGAACGTCAAACGGGCCACGGCGCCAGGAGCTAGGATCGTTCCGGAACGTCGCCGTTCATTGATGTTTAACGTTACCATGGATCAGTTAGCTCATCACGAGCATCCTATATTTCTTTGCAGCTCGTGGGGACGTACTTTTCTGACAATAAAAAATATAGGTAGTTTCCCAAAATCACCATCAGGGTCGTTTAGAACAGGGCTTTGTCCACCTCTTTCCTGCTAGATATCGACACTACTTTACCGACTGTAACCTGGGTAGTGCTGCTATCTATCAGAATCACTTAGTACTATGTCAAAAGCCAGTTTTATTGCAGAACATTGCCATCCAGTACAACTACTGTTGTTTTTACTGTAATTCAGTGTATCGGCAGCAATGTTTACGTAGCGACGAGCGTTAGTTCAGCTCCTGGCGCCGTCGCGGCATCTAGCGGTCAGCAGCGAACGTGTTAAGTTATATTAGACATATGATTGTTTACTTTCCGTAGATACATTTCATAATTAAATATAGTGTCGTGGTTTTATATATCTATTCTAGTGTAAATATATGTTTTTAACAAAAAGTAGAATAACATTCAATTCAATAAACTGTCCTCACCTAAAAGGCAATTATTAGCATTAGCATTTTGAAGGAAATCAAGTACAGTACAACTCCAACTATCCGAATCATATTCGGATAATTGGATTTTCAGCAAAATTGGGGGTATTTTAAACTAAATAGGCTGAGCTTGGCAAATCGTTTATATAATCAATTAACATCAATTAATATATGTTTTTTAATCCTGAGCATAATTTTGAAAGGAGTTAATCGACATGTTCATTGGAATTGGAGTATAGCCTACAAGTAGTTTATGGGGAGCAAGCTGGCGTAGTGGTTAGAGCGTGGGACTTCAGTCCCTGAGGTCCTGGGTTCGATCTCCGCCAAGTCACCAATATTTTATCTAAGTGATAATTCCGCAAACCCTAGGTCTAGCCTGGAGTAATGTGAAAAACAATCCCAGGCTCGTGCCTAGCGTCCTAGGACAAAAAAAAAAACAAAAAAAAAAAAACAAGTAGTTTATATTGAATAAATAACATTAGCCACTGTTTGATAGAAAAGGTTAGCCACAATTGATCAGCATTGTAAATGTTATTAAATTTAGGGAAAGT
The DNA here is from genome assembly GCF_028750875.1 of Macrosteles quadrilineatus. Taxonomy (NCBI): domain Eukaryota; kingdom Metazoa; phylum Arthropoda; class Insecta; order Hemiptera; family Cicadellidae; genus Macrosteles; species Macrosteles quadrilineatus. The sequence goes on along the minus strand of NW_026542600.1, from coordinate 74,840,293 downwards.
AGGCCTAAATAAAAGAAACGTCTTATAACATTTAAAACTATATTTACGCTTATACTGTTACTCACAAAACGGTAAATATAAAAACAAGATGGTAAGTAACGTCAAACGGCCAATTTCAGTAAGTTAGAAACATGTATCTGTAAAGTGGTTTTAAAACCACTTATAAAGCACACACAAACAACACAACCAAACCACCTTAAAGCTTAATAGTGAACCAATATTTCTTGTCACACAATGTACAATACATATAATAACAACTTATTTATATGTCTCAAATTAATCAGGACAAATATTATTCAATCCTGCATTTAAAAAATCCTGCCTTTACAATGGAGTAACGTCTATAAGACGTTTCTTTTATTTACTTTCCGACAATTGAACAATAAAATAAATTATTTGACAAAAAAATGTCAGGCAGTTGAAAGTACAATATTTGTAAACATCCATGAAAAATCTTATCTATAGAACATGGTTTAGACAATTAGAAAATTGAACCATTAATAAATACACAAAAAATTTAAAGATTGGTTTGTTAAAATCTTTTATAAAAACAATGAGTCTGTCAATAAATATTTTAAAGACTATCATGGCTAATATTTCATATACCTAATAAATTAGAAAACATGAATGTACAAATGTTGCATGATGATTACTGCACAGGAAAAATTTAGTTTATGTATCTGTAGCCTAAACAATATTCACAGCTATTCATCAATAAGCGTCAAAACTGCAACACTGTCCAAATAAATCAGGTAATTACTCAAGAAAGTAGTTTTTATAAGAAACAATTAGTACTGTAATACTTTCGATACATCACAATTTTGTTTCTATAATGTTATGGAGCTGAAATTGTCCCCTAACATTTTTAAAAACATGTTCTTAATTAATATTGTCTACGTTTTAAAAGGTTTTGTGTAAAAATCAGTAAGTTAGTTGGAAACTCTGTATAAGTTATAGTCTTACTTGTCTGCCACGGCTCGTGCCTTGAGCAACGCAGCTGTGTAGCAGATGGTAGCAGACTTAGGCAGACTGATATCATCGTATTTGGCCAGAACTGCTTGGACGTCCGCATACGCTTGCATCTCCAAAAGGGCTTCTATGAGATTCTCATGGATATTGAGCACATTCATAATTGGTGGCACCTCTTTTGTTAGCTGAAACATGTGGTCAAATATTTAAACTGCTATTCTAGTAGGACAATTGTTTCCTTATCTAAGAGTTTTTTTACTAAACATATTATTTACACAAAAAATTTCAGGATTGGTTTGTTAAAATCTCTTATAAAAACAACGAGCCAGAACAACGAGCCTTATAAAATATAGGCAGAGAAATCAACATAAACTGCAAGGTCATTGAGCCTAGACCAACAATGATACAGGACTAAAAGGTCGTATCTCTTATCAGTGGGCATATTTGTTAACTAGCAGGCAATATTCCTGAGTCTTAGTAAACAACTATCTATTGACAACTATAGCTATAACTGTAGTGTATTCAATCTTGCGATTACTGACTTTGTAGTTGGTCATCTACTTTATGGTGGCAATACAATAGTCAATCTAACCAACCTCAAACTACCTAGTACCTACACATGTTACTGCAGTGGAACTAGTCACAAAAAGATCTCTAATTGCTTGTCTTTTGGCAAACAGAAATAGTGTTTCTGAACAGCTGGTGAAACCTTTATTGACACAATATAAGATTTCACCGAGTACTCAAGCAAGCAACTGCCAAATTCTAAAAAATAACTGGGTACTAGTAAATAAAGGTCCTAAAGCCACTAAACTAATGCAAAATGAAACTGTTAAGTGTTCCAAAAGGTTCAGCGTTCTTAACACTGTGGGTGAGAATAAACCGGAACTGCCATATAGATCAGAAGCATTGTCCATGTCTCTCTCAAAAAATCATTTGTTCCTCATAAGAAAAAGCATAGAGTACTGCTGTTGGCTGATAGTCATGGACGCAAGTGTGGAGAGTTACTTCAAGACCAGCTGGATAGTGCTTATGGTGTTACGTCTATAGTAAAGCCTAGCACACCACTGAGAGAAATCACCTCAGATGCTGAGAAAATGTCAAAAGGCTTCAGTACTAAATATTATGTGGTGGTTGTCGGTGATACAAACGACATTACAGTTAAGAAAAACCAATCAGTGAATTTGGACTTGACCTTTATCAATGAGGTCTCTAAGAAAATAAATATCTTAGTTCCAGGCATACCCAAAAGATTTGACAGGCCAGCACTGAACGGGACCATAATTGGAATCAATGAAAGTGTGAATAAACACATCCAACAGCTCACAAAAACTAAACTAACCATAGTACCTGTTAACAATTTTAAATTGAATATTAAGGATCACACTAGGCATGGATTGCACCCTAATAGATCTTGGAAAGTTAAACTCTGTAAGGCAATCTCAGCAGCAATTTTAAATAATTCCAATCAGAGGTGAAGAAGAGCAAAGATGGAAGAAAACAAAGAAGCAAAAATTATAAATAAGGTGGAAAATTTGCTCTATGATCATATTCAGAATTCTAGAGAACGAAATAGTACCATTTTGCACCCTACACATTTCTCTAGACAGACACCAACACAACAGCAAGATGAATATGCAGAATAAAAAAAGAATTGTTTTGAAAGAGACCACCTGACTGCCAACCAACCATTTGCAGGCATTCATGTTATTGAAGCTGATATGAGAGATTTTTTCTCTAAATTTAAAGACAATTCTCTCGTAGCATTTAGTCATTGCATTTCAACAGATCTAAATTGCAACAATCAAATGAGTGCAGGTGTAGCGCAAGCCTTTAAAGAACAATTTGGGAAACCTTTAACTTCCGACCGCCTGAGTAACCATTTGACATGCCAGAAAATCAGTGGAGGGACTACAGTATATGGGTTGGTAACCAAGTCTGTTTACAATGGCAAACCAAACTTAAAAGACTATGATTTAGCATTCAATGACTTTGGTGAAGATTTCAAGACAAAAGGACTAAAATACCTATTTTGTTATCCAATGGGATGTGTACGTGATGAGGTACCAGTACAACACTTCGCAGCTAAGCTGGAAGAATTTCAGCAGATCACAGGAGCAGTAATTCAAATAGTAACCTGCGATAAATTTGACAGCAGAAAACTGCGAGGAGGACTGTCCCACCCACACTTCATACATCACCTGCGAAACATCTTCTCCAACACTGCCAAGAGTATTACCTGCCGTGTAATAATGTGTGTGGTGATAAAATCATGGTCAGTCCAGTGTCATGTGCGCAGGAGGGGGAAGCTTTGAATGAAATGTCTGTAAATAGCTCTAACTTAGAAAAAAGCCTTATTAATAATTTAAATAAGGGTATATGGATAAGGGTATTTTTGATAACAACAGTAATAGTAATAGCCAGCCGGAACAACCTCACCAGACCCAACCATGTAATTTATGTAATTTAAACTCACTACTGACCAATGTCATCAATCTGACCTGAGCTAAAAAATTCACTATAGGTCTAAAAATTTTAATTCATCTGAAAAAAAATTCTAAATTTTCAAATAAAAAAAAATGTTAACCAACATATTCAACATTTGGATTCCCGAAAGGAATCTTCAGAGATCGTTCTAGAAGAAATTAAACCTAATATAATAGTATTAACTGAACATAATATGACGAAATGTGAACTAGAGAGATTTAATTTAAACCAATTTTCAGTAACTTCAGGATACAGCTGAAAAACCACATCTGGAGGAGGAGTGGTGATATTGTCAGAGGTGGGTTTGAGAGCTAAATCATGGAACTTACAAAAAATAGATGATTTGACAGAGAATACACTTTTTGAATATTGTATAGCAAAATATAATGTGAAAAATTTGTACTTGTAGGAATTTATAGAAAATCTCAAATGCAAAATTTTGAATTCTATCTAGATTAAATAGGCTATTAGAAATTTTACTTGATTTGAAGGATGAAACCAACTTTAGATGGAGATTTTAATATTGATGTTTTGAGTTCAAAAGCAGTGGTTAAAGATTTAAAAAATAATCTTTATGCGAATGGCTTTCATTATTTGGTTGATTTTCCTATTAGAATAGCTCCTAATTCAGCAACTGCAATCGATAATTTTATTACCAAATTAGATTAATTTCAAACAAATGTAACAGGAATAATAACAGCTCTTTCTGATCATGATGGCCAGGTTTTAGAAGTAAATGTGCCTGTAGACCATAAGCTAAAAATTAATTTTAAGTATATTGAGAGGAGAGATTTCTCAGAAAGGAATATGAATGTTTTTAAAACGTTATTGCATAATAAAAACTGGTTACTTTTGTATATCGCCAATGTTTGCTTACAGTGTTTGACAACATATTTAAATATTTTTTATTTATTTAGTTTTCCCTTAAAAGAGAGTAAAAAGGTTTTTAAACAACAAAAATGACTGGATGGATTCAAACATTATACATGAAAAAATGAAATAGTGGAATTGAAAAAAACAAGCCACAAATTCAACAAAAAAAACAAGAGTTTAATAAGATGTACAGGTGATAATGAGCTTCTACATATTTGTAAGGAAAGAAACAAAGATTATAAAAATGGATGGTTTAAGATGGGAAGATGGTTTAAAGGTGAGTCAGTGGCTCAGTCGATAGCGTCACGGACTTCGGGCCCAAGGCAGCGATATCGTGGGTTCGGATCCTGGTCACTGTCGATAAAATTTATCAGTACAGTTCACCTTTGTACTGTACCGGCTCACCCCTTGCTTTGCTGGATACGTTCCACGCACGGGCAGTTGTCTATGTGGACGGGTAAATGCAAGGTTAAAAGAGGCCGCCAACCTCTTAAAAAAAGAAGAAGTTTTCAATCATCCGCCGTACAGTCCGGATTTGGCGCCGAGTGACTACCATCTGTTCCCAGCAATGAAGACGTGGCTTGCTACGCAACGCTTTGACACTGACGCTGAACTCCATGCCGGTGTAAACTGGTGGTTAAACTCACAGGCGGTAGATCTCTTTAAAGAGGGCATTGCAAAGCTTGTACCACACTGTGATAAATGCCTTAATTTAAATGGCGATTATGTAGGAAATATCCTTAAGGTTTGGCTTCAAAATGTAAATAATAATTTTTTTTTTTGTATGTGATTTATTTCAAAATGTCTGCTACTTTCTGGATAGCCCTCGTAAATATGCGATACCTTACATACGAAATATATATATATGCTAAATATCTTAATATTCAAGATAAGTGTGTAAGTAGGCTTTACCATTCCTACAAATACATCATGATACAGATTTTTCTCTACTTTTAAGTCAATAAGTCATTTATATAACCAAATTCACATAAATGCATTGGACTTACATCTCTAAACATTTTCACAGCCTCTTTGAGTTTCCCCAGCTTACGGGCACACATGGCCAGACGCCTTCTAATGTAGATTAGGACGTTGGTGTCGCGCCGATGTACCACTTCCAAGTTTGCCCCTTGGTGCTGATTTTGTTGCGAATGTCTGTAGTTGAGCTCTGCTGCCTTAAGAGCCTGTAAAAATAACATTACTGGCCAATTAGTAAATATTCATTAATAGGAGCCATCTTTAATTAAGTAAAAATTAAAGTCTTAGTTATCCGTCTTCTATAGAAATTGCTAACTTTTTTCACTCACTGTTTTAAAGCTAAGATCAAAATTAGCAAACAAAAATAACATAAAATTTTTTTATAAAAGTAAAATAAAAATAAGAGATTTAAAGCTATAGCTGTTTTACTGTGACTAGGGTGTGAGGGGTAGCAGAGAAGTATGCATATATGAGGAATTGACAAACTATGTAATATGAAGCACACTGGAACATTAAGAGAGTCTGGCGAGTATCTTTCCAGTACAGTGGGTGGCACATTACAATTATACCACGTAATGAAAAAAAACCTGATAGAATACCAGACTAACTAACTCACAATAATTGATTATTTCCTATTTCTTCTTGAATTCAAATTAGTTTAGGTCCTTTAACCTTCCATCACGTGCATCACTGAAGTTACTTCCGGGTCACTATATTTTTCGTTATAAAAACCATAGTTTGCATTCAGCAGGGCTATCGCCTGACATACCTCATGCACCTCTTTTGCGGAGTCGGTTTCGGCTACTCTTACCCCTTTCCCCAGTTGACCTTGGGGAGTGGTTCGCGTCACTACTGGATGTAGCTTCCGTGAGCGCCCTGTGATGTAACGGGTTTCCCGAAGCCTAATTCCGTGTGCGCCCTTGTGTTAGACCTTATTTTGCGATATTATAAAATGGATGAAGAAGAACGAATTGCACGATTGTTGGATAGAGTTGAAAGGGAGGGGAGTGAACAACATTTAGTGGAAAGACCTACCGGCGCATTTGTCCGGGAACTTTTTTTTCGAGGAAAAGAAATTTGACAAAATGAGTAGACCTTCTAACAAATGATTTATTTTTCATTAGACCATAGGTGTTCATAGGTGTTTTATTTCAAACACTATTGCAATTTGTCTAATAGCTTTGACAAAACAAGTTGTCCTTGTATGAAATGATTTCTTTTTCATTTTTATAGGTGTTTTTATGTCATACAATAATGCACTTTTTGCCTAAGAGCTTTAACTAAATGAGTTGTCCTAGTAACAAATGATTTTTTTCATAAGACCATAGGTGTTTTGTGTCATAAAGTATTGCAAATATTTTTTAAATTTATACAATAGTGCTGTTATACAAAAAGTACGGTAAGTCTTTTTTATCCACAGAACTTACGTATTTTTATTGTTAATTATAACATTTTCTATTTTATATACAACATAAGTAATAGTGTAATAACTCATAAAAAATGTTTTTCTTACAGTTTTATTGATATTAAAATGTTTTTTACTCATCATTGTACAATTTTTGCATTCCCGGAGGTGACATCCGTGAGCTCCCTCTGGTGTTTGAAAATCAATGCACCCGACGGAAGGTTTTACACGATTTGGTGTAAAAGTAGGATGTAAAATATTTCATTGGTTAGTTTAATTTTGATCATCACTGAAATGGCAACATCACATTGACTTTCACGCTCAGATTCTGGTGGAGTCCAGGTGAACTACGTGTGGGCATTCCACACCGTATCACACATATAGTTCTCCCGCCTCAATTCAAACATCGGTGGCAGTAGTTGTAGGCGTCGCGCAAGCTCTGTCCCTGCCACCACTAATCCCCCCCTCATCCCCGTCCTGTGACTCACCACAACAGCCCAAAGCGTGCTACCTCTAAAATATATATATGTATATAATATAATAATACCAAGAAATGTTTATAGTATATTTGACTGGTCGCTACTTTACCTGTTTAAGCAGTTTCTCAGCCTCCATGATGGTGGTTGCTTCTTCTTCTGCCAGAAGAATGTAAGCCGGAGCACAATCAGGATTTTTCTCCAAGGCCTCCCTTGCAGCTTTCACGCGGGCCACGGGGTTGCGTTCACGCCATGCTAACTGCATTACTACAACAGAAAAGTTCACCATTAAATAAAAGAGTGAGAACAATAAAAAAACATCAAACCTATAACGTCACACTGTAAACAGTGGAATTAGCCAGAACACAAATGTAGTAATCCTTTTAACCAGGAGTTTAAACAAAATGCTACGCTATATTGTGAAAAAGCTCTGGACTACATATTCCCTAACCAATGACTTGTGATAAAGTAACCAGAGTGTCGCTAATTTAACAGAACCCTGTTCGCTTCAAGTTGTAAAGTAGTTGTATGGTAAAATTTCTTTAGAAACAGAAGTAATTAAAATTGTTCTAGTTTTCTCAGTTTTCAAGTCCACCCAGCTTGGTATTTCAGAACACAGAGGTAAATTCAGAACAAATTTCACAAATTTCAGAACAAAATGGGGTATTTTGGGGGCAGAACGAAAATGTTTCAAATGTAATGCCTGAAAACTAAAAACTGCCACCACTGTATACATGTAGCCTACTTTTAAAAAACAAACAGTTATAATCAGTTTCTAAAAAAAACTGTGTTTAGATTCTTTATCAATCAGGCATACCTATACAATTTTTAGCTTGAATTTGTTTTTAAGCAGGTTCTAGAGTAGGCTATATTTGAAAGGTTATTATTTCATTGTTTATTACATGAAACTTCTTGGATTGGAAATTGGAATTTTTCAAAAAGAAAACTTATTATTTAGGTTTAAATTTTTTGCAACACCTGCCGGCTCATATAAAGAGGGGAGACAATTTGAATAAATTTAAAAGAACACTAAAAGACTTTTCAATTAAATTTCCATTTTATTCCATAGAAGAATTTTTTAAAATAAAAATTAGTAGCTTACATAGTAATTTGAATTCCATTGCAAAATTAGGGGAACAATTATATTTTCACATGATTAGTAATGCTTTTTTTTCTTTATATACTATATTTTTACATATGCCCGGAAAATGGATATATGTTTTTTATTTTAATAACTGCTAATGTTATTGTGATTGCAATAGTGTTATATTTTTAATATGTTCAATTAGAAATTCTTCACTTATCTTAATAGTATATTTTATGCACTTTGTAATATGCAGTAATATGTATTTATAGCCTATTTGACTCTATTCAATCTTATTTTATGTATAATGAATAAAGAATGATTTGTTTTGATTGTTTAGTCCCCTCTCTTTAACATTGTAGGGGCTCAAAACCTTTAGCATCGACACAAATGCTCTCCCCTTGAAGTTTTTGCTGGGTTTGTGTTAAGAAATAAATCTGTATGTAAACATAAATCGGCATCAATTTTTTATTTGATTCTCATATAAGAGATGTAAATAGTCATACTTACTCTCGTATTCAGCCTTTCCAGCGTCACACTCACAAGTGAAGAAAGTCTGATGATCTTGCGCAGAAAGATTCATATCGTAATATGTCAAAGGCTCTTTATTGGTAGCCCAAAAGAATCTCTGATATTCTGAACCCCTAAACAGGTTTAATGGGTTTCTCCACACCTTACACTCTGAAATACATTACGGTATGGTTGGGGTTACTAATGTTTTGAATGAGAGGAAATACAAACCCCCTCCCCCCACAGTAATAGATAAAGTTGTATTATGTTACTGCTTATGTCCTATATATTATATGTCTTTAACACCATGAGTGGAATCGGAACCGCCATGCTGTAGCCCAAAATTGATGATACTGACAAGTTTGACTGAACCAATGTCATCACAATCAAGCAAAAAGATCGTACAACTTTCTGAAGAAAAGACTGCCAATTTCGTTAAAAAGAAACACATATCAGTAGGGAAGAATTAAAAAAAAAAAACAGAAAAATCTAATGTTGCAAAACATCTTTTAGGCCAGGCGCACACAGGCGATTTTGAGCTGCGCAACAGTTGCCCGACTAAAATGTTCAACATTGTTTTAAATTGGAGTGCGCACACGAAGGAAACAGTCTGGGGACAGTCGCGCAACTGTTGCAACCGATGTTCCCGGACCCAATTTGCCAGCGACTGCTCTACGACTGAATTGTTGCGGGACTATCGCTCCAGGTTTGGTATCCATTGAAACTAGTGTAGATGCGCACACATGCGACTAAATAGTCGCTGTGTCGCCCAGTCTCACCCCAGGAGTTCAACTACTCGTGGCCTAGAACTGTCACTAGTGTTAGCTCTCTTGTCGTGTGAAGTTTTTAGAAAATTACAAGTATGAGTGTGTGTGATGAGGATGTCGAACAATTAATTGATGAAGTTGAGAAGAGGCCACCTAAAGTCATTGAAAGACTATTCGGATATTAATTTAAAGAAGAAGTTGTGCAATGAAGTGTCCTTGGCAGTTACCAAAGATTCAGCAAACAAAGCACATACTACGGCTGTATCATTGAAATCCATTCGGAACGCTGTAACTAATGTATGTCCAACACGTCTCAAGACTAGATTCACGACTAAAAAGTTGCCTGTGTGCGCACTCCAGCTCAACTGTCGCTAGACTTCAGAGTCTCCGAGTGAGTTGCGCAACAGTCCCCCGATTAGTCGGGCAACTGTTGCGCAACTCAAAATCGCCTGTGTGCGCCTGGCCTTAGAAAAAACACACAGCCACAAGTTGGGAGCCTCATAATAAGATGGTTGTCTGTAGATTACAGTCTCCATCAAGCTCCCGTCACACCAAACGAGCACCAACCTGTTTGAGTGGTTCCTTACTTTGTCCACTACTATTCTAACCCGTTTCCTACCCTATGTCATTCACTGAATGGTCAATATTGCTAGCCATAGTAACACCATTCTTTACTATGGATATGTTTAATTATTGTATTTTGAAAAATGACAGGTTAATTGTATATGGTATGTGTATAAAAATATATGTTTTGAAAATAGTTGTAACTAAGCTAGTAAGAATTATTTGAACTCTCTCTACACTTGACGAAGTCTCCCAGGGGACCAAATACTGTGCGTTTTCTGTGACTTCTATGGCCTTTCTTCCAAGGTAAGCTAGCTATTATCTCCTTTATTATACAATTCAAAATCCTGGCCTACAGCCTTTCCTTTAACAAAACTTACAGCCAAAAAATAAATCATGTTGTTTTTGGAAAGTAGTCCTATTCATTAATACAGTTCAGCAAGAGTTAAGTTTCAAAAGAATGTGACAGTACTATACCTGGAACACTCTGTTGAGAGGACATTGAAGTAGAGTTGCAATTTGAATTTGAAGAATTTGAATCTCCGTTCTGATCGCCGCCCCCAATCCATGGGCTGATGTGGTTGAGTGAAACTTGCTCTATGAAGGATGCTCCATACTTGCGGAAGTACCACCATTCGAAAATCTGGAAAAAAGGTCTTTTAACCCTTTCGCCGCCAGCATTTTTTCATTGGTATAATCAAGAACCGCCAAAGCCATTTTGTAGTATACACAATGCTTATATAAAATGGCTATAACTTTTTTTTCAAATATTTTGATAAAACCTTTTCTCTAGAACTATAATAAAATTACCTTTATAAAACTATAATTTTCATAAAGATTTTAATGGATTTTTTATGTTACCAAATGTTGAAAAAATAAAAATAAATAAATAAAAACTTTGAGTACAACCAAGATCAATATCAATATGAATAAAAAATATTCAATCAATTTTTGTGTTATTTGTTATTACTATCACACATTTGTTAGCAAGCATCCAAAATTTGAAAATCCTACATTGGAAAATAAGCTTCTTTTCAGGGTTTGAAATAAATTGTCTTCAGAGCGTTTTGATGTCTTCGCGTCACTCAAATTCACTATATAACGTCTAATGCCATATCGTACACAAGAAAAGGAAAGAAGCCTACAGTTTTTCTTTATGCCAAAGAACAAAGTTAACACAAACTATTTACAACATAAAACTATATACATACACTTAACCTACAAAATTAAAATGGTCTAACATCGTCTAGCACCTATGTTGGCCAAACACGCGGCGTGTCAAACAACAGACGACGTCATCTCGGGAAATCTCGTCTACCACGAGAAAAAACACAAACAAAGGCAGTCAGAGCTCTTGCTACATGAAGCCCAGACGATGCTGATTCGATTGGTGTGTTATTTGTGGCTTTTGGGTCAGAGGTGGCCAGTAAACAAACGTTTAGCAGACGTCCGATATATCCGACCGCGGCGGCCAAAAGATTATTAAAGACAATATTCCAAAAATAGTAAACCCATCAAATTATATCATAATGGAATTTTTATGTCACAAAAAGCATCCTTTGGTATTTACTATAATTACATACAGATTTGTGCAGTATTTAGAGGTTGTTTAGGGTGAGATTTCAAAAATCACCTGATTGCCAATATGTATCTAATAATACTTAAAAATTATACATCATATTCTATGGATACATCCTACTACATTTATGAAAATTTGCATACACCAGATGAAAAGAGCCATTAACAAAAATCAGACAAAATGTCCTATAGAAATTACTGTTGTCTTAAGGCTTGGTATAAGTTTTTTGATTGTTCCAAACTTGAGCTGTTCATTATCCCAACTAACATGTTAAGCGATCCTGACTAAAGAACCAGCACAGATCATCTCACTCCATTCTACACTCATATTCAGCATAAATTACACACCCAAATGTGCGTCACTACATCAAACAGCTTATAATTATTGACATAAATGTATGTGTTTATAGACATTTTGAGGTTGGCTACGATGATCTTCTTATTATTAAGGTCGATGGTATTAAGGTATTAAGTAGTGTATTTTAAATCTCCAGTCTGCAATAAAATAATTTTATTTTTTTCCCTTTTGTCCTTCCAAAAGATAATTAATAGCCTAGCCATTTATCAATACTCAGGTTTTATCATACGTATGTAAATTATGCCTATTTATTTTACTTACCAAAATAAGACCAGATATTAGTGACGAAGTTCCTGTGAGCGCTACGTAGAATTTTGGCGTCAGAGTGCTCAAAAACATAGTAGCTGAAACATAAGTAATATATTTGAAACTATGCCAGAAGTAAACTTCACCTGCATAAGTAATTACAATCGAGGAATAAAACTGTACAATTTGTTCATGGCAGGTTATGAAGGTTGTACAACCTGTGATTGTTACGTTGTGAATACCGTCTTTTCTTTATCATTAAATTTAAATAATAGGCACACAAAATAGGATACTCACAATCCCACATGGTGAGAGCAATATGGCCTATACCCTATACCTGCCCAGAACTGAGCATAAGCATGTGCAAGAGCATGAACACAACCCCCCACTGTAACTCCCACCCTATCCCATCCACCCACTGTCCGCTATATTGATTTACTGGCTCTTCCACTTACATCTTGTATTTTCTCTAATTGTCAATCTTTTTTAAATAATATAGCTCACATTAGTCTATTTTCAATTGTTTTTAATTTGTTAGGATTTTTTAAACCCCTTAAAAATCATTAAGTAATTCACAAGTTTGATAAAAACTAATTTCTAAAATTGTTTTTTGATTTTACTTCATCTCATGAAAACTAAACCTTAAATTTCGGCAAATAAGTTTGAGTGCCAAAGTTAGATTTTATAGTCCATGCAAATGTATATTACAAATATCTACAAATTTAATATCAGCAATTTAGAATGGGTAAGTAAATCCAAGCAAGAAAAAATTAAAAATTAAAACTTTTTACATGTTTAATAAATGTCTACATTATAAAGAAAATTTCTAGGACAGAATATGACCTTCATTCATGGTAAAAAAAATATTGTAACCAAACACTTAAATTTGTTTGCATTATTATCTACTTTTTTCCTTCATTAAAATGTAATTTCAATACAATTGTTAATTAATTTTTTAATAACTTAAGTTAGTAAGTTACCTAACACATTGTATGGAAACATCAAATAGAAGTATTTTAAATTATTTGTTTTATAACAGTTTTTGTGTAAAACAGAATTTTTCATCCATTACTTGTGGGGGATTCAAAGCAGTGTTTCCGGACCTTTTTTCCTCGCTTACAATTTCACAAGACAAAAATATTTTTTGTTTTTCTAACCTCACTCGCCAAATTTTTAAACAATGTAGTGTAACTCTTTGCTGTTGTGAAGGCTATTTTTTCACACTTGATGATTATATGAGTGCAGAACTGAGCACCAGGTGCAAGGATTTCAATTTGCTCATATTACTTGTGTTATTTTTCAAGCCTGTCACATATATTTTTTACATTAGTAAAACAGTAGTTTTTTTACATTAGTTTAGTAGGATGAATAATCTTGACCTTGTTCTATATTAATGTCTTTTAGAATATGCAATTTTGTGGATGGCTGTTGAATTAATACTGACAAACCAGCTTAAACAATCCTAACATATAATCGAGCACTCACAACGTCAACACAAAACCACCACAGTGCTCTCTGTGGAGCACAGGCTGGGAAATAATGATCTAAAGGAGGACTGCTGCCTTCAGGCCTATGCTGGGTACACCTAAGCACAAATCCATGTAAATAACAATAATTATATTTAATTTCAACTACATTCTTACTGAAAAATTATTATCAAAATATTTTAAGAAACACATTGTACTAACTCTTACAAATAAGAACATGAAAAAAGGGTGCCTAAAAACAGGCAGTCAAATGTAATTAGGACGTTAAGCAGAAAATCATAAATTGTAGGCTACACTTGAAAATATGATTTTTGGCAATAACCCTTTAATATAAACAAATTCAGTCCAGTAAATTAGGTCAAGTACGGTATTTTGAACCACTCCTTTACCCCCTCTCCCTTAATAAATTTGTTTGGACTCGCCTAGTGCTAGCCTGTTTTTGGCTGTATAAAATGGATGTAAAATTGCCAATAAACCAACATTAAACCATCATATCATTAGATCAAGATGGCCGCCGCTCCAAAACTTTCTAGCCTCAAAATGTGTTTCTCACTTTAAAATGTTAAAAACTTACCTTTTAAGCGGTTTTAACTGTTTGCTTAACATAGGCCTACCATTTAACTGTGAATGAGTTGCCTTAAAAATAATAATAATAGGCACTATGAAACTTCTTATTTCACTTATTAGGCCTAAACCCTAAAATAGATACTATCATAAGAATTGAACATGCATGCCATATATTTTTCCATGTACTGTACCTTGCACTTATTAACACAGGTACTTCATCAAAATTATTGAAATCGTATTCAAAGGGTTTATAAAAATATATTTGTTTAAATAGATTTGTCAAATCTAACACACCACCAGTTGTGGGGTTGGTTGCCTAGGAAGTAGCAAGTCCAACTTCAACCCCATATTGAAACCATCATAAGCATCGAATGGGCCTATAGCATCGTAGGCCTATATTTTGTTACCTACATTCCCTACTTATTAACATACTGCATCAAAATCATTGAAATAGTTTCTAAACAGTTTTTTAAATATTAATTTTATTTTGGCTAATGGATTTGTCAAGTCAGTAGCCTTGGAAGGAGCAATACCAACTTAAACCCCAATTAGAAACAATCATTAGCATCGAGTAGGCCATACATATATCAGCGGTTCCCAAGCTTTTTGGTATGGCGACCCACCACCACCTTGAAATTTGATCCCACGACCCACTTATACAATAATATTAAAAAGCTACAGTATAATTATTTATAAATTTATAAATATCATAATGTATACTGAGACACACTACTAAATGGAAATTGTTAGGATGATGTTGTTTGAGAAACTTAAGCTATTAGAACTAAAGTTTAGGCGTACTATTTACAAGAGACTTTATCTGGATTGAATATTGACAGCTACAGGAGCATTTTCCACACATAGCCTCTTTCTGTAGGCTATTTAGTTTTTAATGGGGAAGACTTCTCACAGAAATATCTTTTTTCCTACTCATTTAGCTCTTTAAGATACAACTGAATTGATACAATTTATTTTATTGGTGCCCTCTCCATTTGTTTTATCAGGTGTAATTATTCATAGAAAATTTGTTTATAGCTCTGCAGCTCAAAGTTGAAATATGAAACAATGTGTCATCAAATAGGTCTATGCTAAATTTTTTTGATTCCTGTAAAGTAGGAGTCTACCGATGTTTTTTGGTCCAGTCCTATTATAAATATAGCTTACTTTGGGTCAAGCTGAAAATGAGAAATATGATATCAAGTATTCAGAAAAGATAATGCTAATTGAAGAATTTATCATAATAGCTAACACTTTCTCATGAACTCTTTACAAAAATGTTAAAACCTTTATGAATCAAACACTGACAGAAGTGTTAAACAGGAGGTTAATTGTTAACAATTTCACTAAGCACTCCTGTTGATTTATCTAGGAAAACTCAAGTTTAAAAAAGCTAGGGGTATAAAAGTTTCATATGTTTTCAAGTTGTTTAGTAAATACCTATTGTGTATTGGATAATACAAATCCATCCTTGCTATTTTCCGTAATTGCGGAACTAACGAAGTTGACATTATTGGTAAATAAGTACTCGGCCGTATTTTTCCAAAAAAACCCTTAGCAATAGATTTTATCAGCGTGCACAATAGTTAATGCTGACTATAAACCCCTTTTCACTAACTTTTTTGCCAGGTATAACCTTGATACTGTCGTGTCTGTAAAAGTGTCCTCTATCTGTTGACATTATTGGTAGGCCTATATAGGTAGGCTACTCACTACTCGGCCATATTATTCTGCAAAACGCCCAGCAATAGATTTTATGAGCACGCACACTACTTATAGCTGACTTTAACCCCCCTTTTTTCACTAACTTTTTGCCAAGTAAGTTATATATCCTTGAGGTGATACTGTACTCGGCCGTATTTTTCCACAAAACGCCCAGCAATAGATTTAATCAGGCGCGCACACTACTTATTGCTGAGTTATTGCCAGGTTCACACCAAACAAATCTACTGAGTTTTAACTTATACTTTAAATATCCGGTAGACTAGCTAACCGGTGCATCTTAACCAACTTCATTAAATATTGGAAAATTGATTTTAAGATTGAGAACCAGGCTAAATGAAATGAGAAACAACTTCTCGATAGCAAATCTTGTGAAATATGTCATGATTAGGGCCTACAGTATCATTAACATTACAATTTCATTTCAAAAGGCCTAGGCCTACATCTTGCTTAACTAAACTACCATAAGTGTTTCACACTATTTAACTTAGGTAGGCTACGTTACTTACCCATAGCAACGTGTTCTCCTAGTTTAAGAGGAACTCTTAATATATACAACGAGAACACCACAGGAAGACCCCAAAGAGCCCATAAATATGTCCATGACCAAATAAACCACGACCTAACCTCCCTTAAAAATTCAAGCATTTCACAAACGCCAAGACGTTCATAGGTAGGTAGGTACGAGTTGACGATGGTAACAAAATGGAATTAAACATAGTTATATTATTTGTGAATTAGAAATAACCTTCCATAGTAAATAACTGTGAAATACTGAAATTAATTATTAAAATTCGAGCTGGAAAAATTGACAATGCCGATCCAAATTGAAATTGACAACATTTTTTTTAACCACCACTTACCACACCACCGTAAAAGTGAGTGTGGTAGACTGACTGATAGTGTTTGGGGCTCAGACTCAAGTGAGAGCGAGAGCGAATTCATTCTGTAGGGTTTAGTCACGGCCGCCCTTAGCTACTACAGGCCGCGGCCTGGTAGAATTGGCAACGTCACAAGTGGTGTTGTTTAGTGAAAGACGTCCTATAAGATAACATGGCAGACAGGTGACGTCACCTCATTAATTCGCGCTTTATTGATTTAAATTAAAATTTAGGAACATAAATTTATTAAAATATTGAAAATAAAACATACGGAATTGAAAACCGAAACAATATAAATTAAAAATCTATATATGTACATTTTAAGTGGAGCCAATATTGTCATAGTCCAGTAACCATTACCAATCTTTCGTAAATACAAAAATACCTTTAGCTGCTTCCAAAAAAAAACAGCTGTTACAACACCACTTGCGACGTTGCCACTTCGAAGGCCGCAGCCTGGAGTTAATGGCGGCCGTGGTTTAGTTAGTTGACTGTGTCGTCAACGTGTCACCATTGATTTACATAATGGTGCCACCCACCGATAACATCATTGTAGGGCTAAAACATCGATGTTAATAGATTTTTAAGTCTTTGTCTGCTCTTTGCTACCTGCAATGTCTTAGCTAAATTAACCTATTTTACTCTACTAGCATTGATTAAACATTCTCACTTGCGTTGGTTAGTCTATGCTGCTAGCTGGACATTCTAATTTGGCAATTTCTCTTTCACATGTGCAAGACTAAATACGTATTGTTATTAACTGTTATGTGAAATTTATTACACTGTTATAAATTTTAGTTGCAGCACTCCCTGCTCTTCATCATAATAATTAACGCCAATACGTATTTATAGTCGCTCATCAGTTGCGAGACTCGTAATTTCCATCCAAGGAAATTTTTAAGAAAACTAAAAAAGGTCTGATTTAATTAAGAATTTAAGCATAACATTTATTTCTATTCCTCGTTTTTATTTATATTTTCATAAATCTGGTACTTAGAATCCCAATCATTTGACATAGGAGGTTTATTTACAAATTAATAAAATATGTTGGACATAATGATAATGAGCTTTGAAACTGAAAATGGGACTTAACGGGTTTTGAAACATTTGCCTATTTGCCTTGTTATGTGAATAGAGATCTTGTTATGTGCTGTAGAACTTCAATTTTGGATGTAACCATTGACTATATATACCTACCTGTAGGTATATATAGTCAATGATGTAACTTAACTTCCAGTCTTGTCCATAGTGGTTTGTGAGGAGGGTCTTCAAATCATTCAGTTTCTCGCCCTTCAACAGGCCACCTTTTTTAACTTTTTCTGGTGAAGTTTGACACATGATTTGCTTTTTTTACAAATAGAATAAGAAATGGTACCTCTTGTCGGGACCGCAAAATTTGTGAGATATTTTGTTCTCAGTAAACTGAATTCGTTGTAGTTATCTAAATTTTCACTAGAATGCAGGACAATTCATTTTTTGGACTTAAGTCTGTGTATAAAGTAAATATTGGAAATGGGACCTCTTGACGTTATGATTAAAATAACATGGAGCGACAAGAGGTCCCTTTTCTTACACCGTGCAGAGGCTAACAAAACAAAATGATGTATTTCGACCTTTTACATCTTCAGTTCGATATTTTAACCGTTGCTGTCCTGTTCTAAGTTAAATGAGGTATAACAGTCGATAAAACCCCAAATTTCGATATTTTTGACCTTAATTACCTATATAGGCCGTACTGAAAATTTTGCATCGCCGACAAGAGGTCCCTTTTCGCTTTCCACATCACATTTTACATTTTTTACTTAATTTACAAATTTAGTTATTGATAACATCAACATCGATATTTTAATACTCGGCCAAAAAATACTTTTTGTTTGTCGAAAACAACGGTAACCTACCATCGATTTAAAAACATCGATGTTTCGAGAGCATTAACTATCGAGTATCGATGCTCATCCCTTTCTTCTTCTTCTACTTACTTTACCGGTATTGTGATTTTGAGAATCTGCTGGATGATTCGTTAATCGTTCTACTAGGAAGTAGGAAGGACTTAAGGTTGGAATTGGAAGTACGAGAACTAATTCAATCATTCAATAATTTTAAGAAAAGACCACGACTAGGAGTCATAGGTATGTAACTTGAAATAAAAACTAGGTTATCCTATCCTAAGCCTCAGTCACACTAGGCCTAGGCTGTTAAGCATCCACTACTAATCGAATCGATAGTTTCAATCAATATTAGCGTAGCCCAGTTAAGAAACTGTAGGCTACCCCCACTTAGCACGTTGACGAGCTCAGAGCGATTCTTAGGGTGTAAAATTTCGAAATCCACGCATTCTGAAACATGGGATTATCAATCGTTGAGATAGGGACGCCACTTAGGTGGGGAGAGTATTTCATCCGGATTTGTTGGACTGCATCTTTTTTCAGAAATGTTCCTTTGGGCAAGACCGGAAGTTAAGGGAAGGACTAGAGACCAGACAGTTGCAATTATCTCCGTGTGAATAAGCTTACACGGCAAAACCTGAATTAATTTTTTTAGAAACTGGTTTGTGTGACCTAAGTTAGATGTCATTATCTTGGGTAGGCCTAGCCTATCTGTTATCGCCCTCATGGCTTTGGGCATCTGGCATCTGTCAGACTTTGAAAACCTGTTGTGCCTCATGCTTTAAGGCTATAACTTAGTTTTGTGTCAAATATTTGATAAGTTAGCCTATATCTACAATGTGATATCGTGTAATTTTTAGATGTCTACTTACAGTATTTTTCACGCTGAATCCAAAAATCAGTTTTTTTGTCGGAGAGATTCATAAGTGGCCGTAAAACGAAGGTTAAAATTACGAATCTAAGGTTCATTGAGCTATACTGATGGTAATATGGCGTGGTCTGGACGGGTCCGACTGTGGACTGAGTGAGGAGGAGAGCAAACAGCTTTTTATACTCGACTTAATGCGGAATGAAATAAATTCGTTTTGAAACCAAATAATCAGCTCTTATTTAGGCATATTGTAACTCTGATTTTACTCTCATGGCGTCGTGTGTGGTTTTGTCTGTTTAGTATCGAAAGTAAACAACTGACAAATGTTTCCACTCCATAAACCTTCCACCCCTTTTAGTGTTAGTCGCCACCAGAACTTGGACTCGTCCAAACCACAAATAGGTGAATAACCCAACAAAACTGAAGCTTAATATTAGTTATTTAACTGTACGGCCACTTAGGAATCTCTCTGACAAAAACTTATTGCATTTTTGGATTCAGCGTGAAGAATACTGTAAGTAGACATCTAAAAATTACACGATATCGCATTGTAGATATATCAAATAATTGCCAGTTATGTCTTGATTATGGGTGACTTCAACTGTAACTTAAACTGGATCGTTAAGATTGATGGCAGTTGAGAAACATGTTGTATCTTGCAATATGACAGTAGGCTTACTCCCTCTAAGTTACTCCCATGACTTTAGGCCTACATAGCCCTACTCCCACTGGACTCAACACATAACACCGCCGAGGCCAAAACCTTATTAGACCTCATTATTGTTAGTGGCTCTGAAATTTAAATAATTCTCAATAGGCAACTTCCAGTCCCTTCTATTTCACATCATGACCTTAATTAGCCTAGGTACTATAGGCACCCTTGTCAGAAATCAAACAAAAGGTAAGTATTCACTTTCCCCAACTGTCCTAAAATGTTCTATAAGACGTCTTTAAACTGTTCTTAGACACCAAGACTACAACTTTCTTAAATGACTTTTTTGTCGCCGAAACTTCCTGTAGACACCACACCTAGATTACTAGACACCACCCCTGAAAAACTCGCTTGATCATCGTGACAGGACAGTTTCCTACACTAGACACCTCACCAAGATTACAAGACACCACACCCAGATTACTAGACACCATTACCTAGATTAACCTAACCTAACCGTAATCTGGGCGAGGTGTCTAGTAATCTGGGTGTGATGTCTAGTAATCTAGGTATAGTGACTAGTAAATTGGGATTGGTGTCTAGTAATCTAGGTAGGTATAGTGTCTAGTAAATTGGGCTTGGTGTCTAGTAAAGTGGGCTTGGTGTCTAGTAATCTATGTATGGTGTCTAGTAATCTGGGGGTGTAATAATGTGTAGTAATCTACAGGAAGCCTCGGCGACAAAAAAGTCATTTGCGAAAGTTGTAACTTAGTGTTGGTCCCTAGGAACAGTTTAAAAACTTCTTATAGGACGTATTAAGTTTGTTGGGGAAAGTGAATGGTAACCAAATTGTTAACCAATGTTCATTCAGCACCATGGGATTCGAGACACGCTCTGGAGTCGGTCAGTGATCCACGGAAAATTCTTAAGATTGCACAATTTTGAACCTCAATGAATATATGCCCTGATTGTGACCCGTAGAGTAAGCAAAAATATCCAGTCCTTTTGGTTTCTAATGAGATCCTTGGATTAGTTGCTTATCGCGACTCTAAAACTCTAGCCAAGTCAAACAGCTACTTCGTAATGCCAAACTTTGCTACATTAGTAGCTTTTTTCTGATAAAAACTTTATCATCATCACCCCTTTGGTGCAATGCAAAAAGGCTTGGCATTGGCAAGCAGTAAAACTCAATTCCAGTATAGGGCCTATACCCAATACACGATGATGATGTCTTCACGGCCACTGGAGAAAGGTAGTCAGAATTTTTGCCGCGATCGTGGGAGACGATAACCTATAATTTCATTTCATTTCATTTCATATAACTTTATTCATTAAAGTACAATACATAGATACAGGAATGGCGTCAAGAGTAATTTAACAAATCTAACTTAACTAAAATACTCATAACTATCAAGCATGGCGTAACAACATACCATCCATATGAACATTCTTTCAGCTCAAATAAAGTAAAACAAGCAGTGCAATATAAAAGTTTAAACATGAAAATATCAAAATTAAAATAATAGATAAAATTATTTTAAAACCAAAAGTTTCAACTTATGAAATAAAGCAATATAACTTATGGAACTAAAACTCTTCAAAGGAGTACATAGCCTTGTTGATAAGAAACTTTTTCAATTTTGATTTAAATTTATTTTTTGAGGTTTCCAATTTGATTTCTTTAGGAAGTTTATTATAAAATTTTGAACCGGCATACTTAGGTGTTTTCGTGAAAAGTTGCAGAGTATGAGAGCTAGTGGCCAGATTCTCTCGATTTCTAGTAAAGTAATTGTGGTAGTCTCCAATAAGTTGTAATTCATCAAATCTGTCTTTTACTGATAATACTGTTTCATAGAAATACATTCCATAAACAGTCATAATATTTTCAGTTTTGAAATGTTCTTTGACTGAAGTTCTACGTAATAATAGACTACAACGTATTACCCAATGTTAAATATCCAACTAATTGTTGTAATCTCATGGTTACATTGACAACTGTAACTGCGTTTGTTTACCTCAAAAGTCAGTTGAGTGACCCTATTATTTTTTGTCTCATTCTTAATGGTTTATCTATTGTTCAGCATCCCAAGGGTTCCGATAATTTATTCAAGAGATAAGAGGTGTCCTACTCTATAAATGGCTAAAACTGAAACTAATGGTAGTACAAAGACAGATGATGGCTTAATTTGTTGGACAAATTCAATAAAATGTCAATCAAAGTTGTGCAAAATTCCATTCAAGAGATATTATTAGAATTTACAAAACAATCACTGTATCAGTTTATCAATTTTCCCGACTATTCAAAGTTTGATAAATCCTCAATTCGGATTCAATTAAATCATTCGGTCGTGCATCCGAATTGACGATTTCAGCTTCCGAGTTCCGCTACGTGATCAGGGTCTACCTAATTGCAACCAAATTTGTAGGTTATGTTTTTACTTCAACTTTTATTTTGATGAGATAAAAACTGTTATAGGGCCTAATAGTTTTCGGAATAGTACTAATTAAATACGGTACCCATCCGAAATGACGAGCAATTAAGGTACTGTAAGAACCTTGCCACTATTTTCCTTTTTTTCCCACAGTTGAATGATTAAATGTCGTCAAACAAGCAACGTAAGCAACATGAACTTCTACTGAACCAGACTGCCACCATACGTATCTCCAACAGTAATTGGCAGGACATTTTTTGGGAGTCTTGACTTCTCACTCTTGTACGGCAGTAAATGTGAGAAACAGCGAAACTTTGCAAGATAAAAGTTGTTAATATCTTTTAACGACTAAATTCATTTGTTTAATGGCGTTATTATGCTTAAATCTAAACATGTTTAACAATTAAAATCTTTTAGAAAGGAAAAATACATTGTTTTTAAGACACATTGCTACAGGCCTAAGGTCTAAGACAGTGACCGAATTGATGTTTTGGGTACAACAACTTATGTTAAGTATAAAAACAAGGGTAGTAAGGGTAGATAAAAAACATTGGTGGTACAACAATAGGCCTACTTTTAAATTTTTATCATACCTTTGGGACTTAAATTTTATCTGTTTGTGAAAATGACCCATAAACCTTTGTTTCATTTCTGGAATCTCTGTTCTTCCTGCAGGACAGGTCATTTGATGATATATACTGGATCATACTGGATGCACAGTAAGTAGCCTATGCATTTATACATCTATCATTAGAGTATTTAGTGTGCTTACTTTCACAGGGTGTCCACTAACCTGAAAAAAACCCAGGAATTATGCGTGATTTTTTGAACCAGGGAAAAACCGGGGGCTGTGTGTAAATTTTGGTATTTTGGCTTGACCGAAAATTTCAGGAAGGCACATTTCTAGTTATAAAAAAGTATATTTTTTTTCTGTTACTGAGGAAGATATTCAGGATTTTGCAGTGATCTCGGAAGAGGATTATGGTCTACGACAGTCTTAGATGGTAACAATATTACCTCGATTTTGGCCAGACCCAAAATTTCAGGAAGACACACCTCTAGTTGTACATAAATTTATGGCGCAGACAAGTATAAGTCTTGAAAAACTGCTTCAGTAGGCCTAAGAAAACCATTTTCTATCACAAATTTTGTTTCAAAGTATTACATTTATGTTAATTTTGGAAAATACATAAGTTTTAATTGTACAGTATTAATTATTGGTATTTACCGGTTTACAGTTAATCATAAGTAACTATCGGCATATATAACGCGAAAATCGTAACTTTCGGCATTTAAAAACTACTTCAGAAGGCCTAGCTCAGTAGCACAAGATTCTGCAAAATCTTTAACTCATTAATGTTAATTTTTAACCTTAGTTACAGTGTTTGTCAAGTGAATATTAAGAGTTAATTTGCCTTAAGGGCTAATAAACGTAAGTGGGTTTTTAATTATTTATCAATATCTGTTATTTTAATTTGTTTTTACAACTTTTATTGGGCTTTTCTTATAAGTAGCCTATATTAGTCGCCGGGAATTTTGTACTTTTTAGCTGGGAAAACCGGGGGAAATGTGTGAACTTTGTTTATGAGTCTGCTGACAACCCTGAAGCAAACAATAATAAATAAGGAGAAGAGCGGATCAATTCTTAAATTTGGACAATAAATACAGTTTTATAAGAAACAGGACAACCGCAATAGGTTACTCAAAAATTAAAAAAAAACTTTACATGGGCAGTGAAACAGTAACCAATCATGCTTTAACGCTGAACTGCACTATTAGGCCCTACATTACTGGCTAGTGGCAACAAATTGGGGACGAAACACATAATATACAAGTACTCGCTACTTGCATATACAAAACTTCTTTAATGGTAACTCTAATTTACTAATTTAATGTTCTCTCGACATTCCAGGCTTTTCCTAAAACCGGCCTCCTGGCTGGCTGTTTAAGTTGAATTATTGAGGTTTCACTGAATTTCCTTTACTGCATTTACCCCTTTTCTAAAACTCTGTTTTTTTCTTCTAGGTGCTTCTTGTGACTTGGTGGCGCGTGTGTTCATCAAAAGATAACATTTCTACACTTTCGAGAAGATAACGGTGCACCATTTAGTCTGTATGAATAGTATAGTTTTTACTTATTTTGTAATCAAGTGATTAATCCTTTGATTTTACAAAAATGTCAGACCACCGTAGTTCTCCTCCTAGAAAAAAGCTACATTATTCACCGTGCCCTGAAAGAAAACTTGATAGCTCTAATGGAGAAGGGAACTCTGAGTATCGAAAAAGTAATAATTTGTCGGACGGTAGCTTTCCAGACCTACATCCACATTCAAGACGTAGCTCTGAAAAGACCTTTCAGCGGTCTGGTTCATCTCCCTCACCTCGCCCATCTTCCTCGTCTCGGAGATCTGCTTCTGTTCCCAAGAGTGCAATAAGAGACAAAATTGAAGAAATTTGTGATAAAGAAAAATCAAAAGAATTATCCAAGCCTAGTAGTGAAGAAGGTTATTCCTACACCTCAGACGAAAACAACGACTCAGAAAGTCACAAAAGTTTTGAAAAACACTGTTCTAATTCTTCAGATGGTACTACAGGTTGTGATTATAAAAATACCGATGGAAACTTGAATGAAAATCGGGAACTTGATTTGTCTGATGAAAATGTAATTGAAATGTTCCCAAATCTTCAAGAGTTTGATATCCTTGATGATCTTGAAGAAAGTGAGCAGGAAGATGAGGCATGCCCTCAATCACACTCTGAATCGAGTGATTATGAAACAGTAGAAGAAGATGAAGGACCAACAATAGACGATGTGGATGCCATGCTTGAAGAAGGATTACCCGAAAAGTTCAAAGATACTGGAAGGAAAGAACCCAAAGTCAGATTGAAACGCAAAGTTCAATTAGAGGAAATTGCTCACAACCATTTTGATTTACTTCCTGAAGGCTGGATCAAAATAGTGCACAGCAGTGGCATGCCAGTGTACTTGGAACAAAAGACAAGAGTGTGCACCATGACTCGACCATATTATTTAGGACCTGGAAGTACACGTAATCATAAAATACCTCTCAGTGCCATTCCCTGCCTGCAGTACAGAAGAGCATTGGAAGAAGAAAAGAAAATAAAAGAAGAGAAAGAAGCACACCTCAAAGTAGAGGAAGAGAACAAACAGAAAGAGGAGAAAGGAGACAAAGAAAACAACATAGAGCAAACTCAAAATAAGCCTCAAGAAATTCAATTATTCACGGCTAAAATAGAAACCTCTGAAGAAAACGAAGCCAAGCAGTCCCTCGAGGCTTTGGATCTCCGTGAATATTGCAAAAATCTTTTTATTTTCAAAACTACTACTACGATGCCTTTTAAATCATGGGCTGACAGAAGAAAGTATGCAAGGATGACAAAAGATTTAAAGAAAAGACAAAGGCCTACCCTACCAGGTGGTACTAAATTATTAAAGTTTCCAACACAAAATATGGATGGTACCAATTCTAGGTCTAAAGGGGAATGGATTATAAATCCTAATGGGAAGAGTTATGTTTGCATTCTACACGAATACGTTCAGCACGCATTGAAGAAACATCCTAAATACCAATTCAAAGAACTGCAAAATCCTGCCACACCCTATTCTGCTACAGTTTTCATTGACGACATGCAGTACAGCGTTGGAGTGGGTGCGAGTAAGAAACAAGCTAAAGTGGAAGCAGCCAAAGCAGCATTAGAAGTTCTCATTCCTGAAATGAAGGATAAGATAGAACGCGATGGACAGTTTGGAATGCGATCAGGAATTGCTCAGAGATCCCAGAGCAACGACGTATCTATATTCGATGAAATAAGAGTTGAGGATCCGAGAGTGGCTGAGTTTTGTGCCAAGACTACAGAACCTCCTCCCTATGCTATTCTTCTCACATGTCTGTCACGAAACTTGGGTTTGGGTGAGGTCAAAAGTCACTATGAAATGAACTCGAAGAAACATAAAGAAGATGAATACACGATGACAGTGGGGGAACATAAAGCAACAGTTGTGTGCAAAAATAAACGAGATGGTAAACAACGTGCAGCACAAGCTATCTTGCAACTTTTGCATCCAAACATCAAGCACTGGGGCTCTCTCCTCAGAATGTATGGGAACAAGTCCATCAAAAGTGTAAAAGAAAAGAAACAAGAGGAGCAAGAGATCACAAGACTTCAAAGCAAAGCTTCACTTAATCAACCAAACTTTGCCATTCTTGAAAAACTTCGTTCAGAAATGTTGAAACTAAAAGAAAAGAAAGATGCTATGAAAGCAAAAGGAAAATTTACCCCGCCTGAAAATGTCGTACTCCCATCACTTTCATCGGCAGATCTGAATAAAATCAACATCTCATCATCAACATCTACTGATCGTTAAAAAGTAGTGAGGAACAATGTGTTATCAAGGACTTGTCACCATTACAGAACTCCATTACCAATACCAACATGTAGTGCTTTAGGTTTATTTATCTATGACTTGACTCCTCAGATAAAATTATGGCCATGTTCTTAAAGTTGACAGATTTTGTTAAACAAAATATGTGACATTTTCATTTAGGTATTCATTGACATTTTATTACGTTATTTTGTTAATCGCTATAATTACATTGTTAATTACGTTATTTGTTAATCAGAAAATCAGAAAGTAATTTATTACAATGTTTATCCACATTACACATACACAGGGGGGCTGAAAAATAACTTACACCCCCCCCCCCTTATCTTTTCAACCATTTGATATATTTGAAATCTGTTTGCGGCAAACTTATTAGGTATGAGGGATTACAAAAATTATAGGCCTATTCGATTTTGAAAATTTTGCCCGTGGGGGTAGGGGGTAGCTCAAAATTTTCAAATAACAAGTATATTCGAGTTTGGTATCATTTTACAGGTCTTGACAAAACATAACAATTACCATAAATAAAATAGAAATTGGACCATTAATAACAAAATGGCAGTTCAAAACTACTTTTAATAACCACTGTCTTGATCATTTTTAGCTGCCATTTTGTTACTAATGGTCCGATTTCTATTTTCTTTATGTTAATTGTTATGTTTCGTCAAGACCTGTAAAATGATACCAAACTCGACTATACTTGCTATTAGAAAATTTCGAGCTACCCCCTACCACGGCTACCCCTAAAGGCAAAATTTTCAAAACTGACCAGAATTATTGTAGCCTCTCATATGTAAGAAGGTTGTCGAAAACTGATTTAAAATTTCTCAAATGGTTGAAAAGTTAAGGGGGGGGGGGGTGTAAGTTACTTTTCAGCCACCCTGTATAAGTAGGTGTTTATCTGGTAGTTTTAAATGGTGTCTTGGGATTTAAAAGTAATATTTATATCCGGTGTTACAGATGTGGTCAAAGTTTTTGCTCAATATTCATAACAATTTGACTGCACCATTAACAATTTTCGACCTAAAAATTGGTTTGCTTTAAGTTTACCAGTGGGGGGGGGGGGGAGTTATTCTATATTTAGAATTAGAAACATTTTTTTTATTTTAAAACTCTTGCAGTTTTAGAGACAAACCCCCAAAATTCATTCTAAATCTAGTTTTAAATAGTAGTTATATTAGATTTAATGATCTTATAATATAGTTCTGTTTATAATTAATTGTTATAGTTAGTTTAAGCAAATTTAATTGTTAAAGTTAATCTTATTATCCATAATCCTAGTTTTCTTAATAGTGGTCTGCAGCAGATAGACCCAAGAGACTAATAAATAATTCCATTTATTTTTTTATAGGAATTTTATCTGTGACCTTTTTATTTGATTTGTAATGAAATTATGAAAGTATTATACATTTTGCTAGTATAAGTAATAAAATTCAAGTGTTTTCAAGAAAGTATGGATCTTATTTTACCCAACAACACAGGGGCTATTCTTTAAAACTTGCCAACTTATTTAAAAACTAACATATATGAAATCTTATAAAATAACTTTGTAAATACATATAATGAAAATAAAGTTTTGTATAGTTGTATTTTGATGACCATAAAACATTAAATTTGTCCAATGCTTGTGAAAGCACATATAATTCTAATTTGTTTGACTAATAATATTGTACAAGTTTATACAAAATAACAATGCCTTGTTTTTTATGCTTATGGGTGTTTGCAATACAGTTATTGATGTCAACTTGGGTAGTGGTACAGTAGCTTATATCATACTTGTGGTTAATTTAACCCACATTTAAGAATTTCTTCATAATTTCGTGCCTCAATGTCTGTTGTATTATTGGTTTTTAATTTTAATATTGTGTTAAAATGAAAGACATATTTCTCAATGTGGTTTTTTTTAAATAATGAACTGATAGAATCAGAATGACTATTCTCAAATGAGCTATTTTTTTAATTTAACCTAAATTAACATAACGTAAAGTCTGATTTCACAGTAATAGTCTGAGTAACAAATTGAAATACATTGCAGAGTGTTTTATTTACTAAAATATTTGCAAGACATCTATTTTACAATAAAACAATGCCAATAAACTGATTTTTGACCAATGACAGGGTTCTGGTTTTTTAAAATGGAAACTTAAGTATATATTTAGATTATTTAATATATATAGTATAAATTTACCAATAGCTTAGCGATCATGGAGCGAGCGGAAGGGTCTGGAGGGTTAACTTATTGGAGAACTTTTCTATTATTACAATATTGGATATGAAAATAAAATTACATTTTTTTAAACCGGTTCCACCCCATATTGATCACTGGATATCATCAACAGCACCGATCCACCTTGAGTGAAGTAGGCACAGCAAAGCCCTTGAGTCAAGGCCGCTGTTGGTTAGTTGCGTCCCAGACTGAAAAAAGTTTTGTACGAGTTGCGGCCCAAGTATAAACAGGTTGATTGCGGCCAAGGATATGGTTGGTTTAATGGTACATCAAATAATCGTACATGATCTAATTGTGTTAGTTCGGTTTGCACTCCACGTTGTTATAGGTTTGTCATTGTCCATAAGTTTATAGTGCTGGCAAAAATTTAAAACTGTTTTCAGAAAATTAAGAGAAGCACATTCACTAGCAACACATTTCAGTGCCAAAGAGTATGTTTTCTACGTTTTGTCAGGCAGCAAGAAAAAAATGGTACAAACGTTTCATTTACCTTGAAACTTAAATCCCTCATAAACAACGAGCGGTTTTGACTTCTCACTAATAATAAACTCCATAAGAATAGATTTAGAACATTGACCAAGCACAGCAGTGGAGGAACTGATAGACATATACATTCCTGTATTTTGTATACCTGTTTATACTTGGGCCGCAACTCATACGTTGGTCGGGCCGCAACTCACCTGTCTCTCTTGGATGGATTAGTGTCCCGGCCGCAACTCACCTTTAGCCGTCAAGGCTCCTTGGCGAGAGTGTACTTTGTCTCCTCATTTTCAAACCTCGGGGTTTCGTCATATAGATAATTTGTGTATGAGAATGTACATCGCTGACCTATAATGTTCATCATTGAGTGATCAGTTTATCTATAAAATGTGTTTCCCAGTTCTTTCAATAGTTATTGGGCAAAAGTTGTAAAAGAGAATTCTTATCTTTGTGACATTGTCTCTGATGTTGGAGTTTGGAAATCTAGATTTGACCATGGGCGCCCGCAGTATTTAGAACAGGGGGGTGCAATGGATAACAAACATTAGGGGGATCCAGGTGCCCTCCCCTAGAAAATTTTTGAAAATATGGTGTTTTATTACAAATAATTACATTTTTTTGTAACTGATTGAAGCTATGACCATTATGTGATGTTCTTTTATAAATTTCCAATTAAAATATTAATTATAGGGCATTCCAGTTACACAATTTTACCCCTAATTTTTGGACTTAACGAATGTGTTTAAATTATAAATTATTTCATTAATTTAACGAAACAAAATTAGCAGCTCAAATTTAACCTGTATCCTAATTCCAAGAATGAAGGCCTACCATTTTATGCATGCAATAGATAGACAAACTGAGTACATACAATTTAAGGGGTGAGTTATCAATAGAAAATTAAGTTTTTCTCAAATTGTACTCCAATTTACATAACAAATAAACAAAAAGTAGTTACTAAGGACACAGAAAAAAAACAAAACAGTTTATACATGATTTTCAAGCCCAAATGTTATGTTCCAAGGAGTAGAATACTGTAACCATATTAATTTGACAAAATCACACTCATAATAATTAGACTAGATTCAATGATTTATGCAAGCCACTAAAAGGTGTATCCTCAGAATTTCACTAAGTGCAATTTAAAACTTGGCAAATGACACTTTTACAAACATTGTTAATGATGTACGACAAATTATTCCACTGAAACATCAGGAGTTGGTATGTTAGTTAGCTGATCAATTAAGCTCATTTCAACCTTCAAGCAGATATTTGCTTTTGGGAGAAAATTGTTTGAGTTGATTGTTTTTGGCATACTTGTGGTTAGTGGACTTCTATTAAAAAATTAAAAGGGATGATGCAATTTAATAAAAGATCTATATTCTGAATTTATTACAGTTTTTATGAAACAGCATACTTATTGTAATTAGTAGGTATTGCACTTGCTGCTTGTATTGACTTACAATCAAGTTTTCACTGGACTAAGGACAAATATAATGAATGTTTTAAATAGCTGTAAAATTAAATGTAGGCAAAATAAATGCATATGCTTAAAATATTGTGAGAAAACTATTGACTCATTATTATTTATTTAGAAATTTGATAAAAGGCTTTACCACGAAATCCTATTAATGACTAGCACAGGAATAATATGTGGCTGGGTAGCAGAGTGGTTATAGTGCTTGCCTCGCCCAACAATCAAAAGGTCGCCGTTTCTATCCTGAGAAAAGCCAATAGCTTTTTGATGGTTCGAAACTGTGTTACATCCCGTGACCTCCGAATTTCAGAGTGACCCTTATAATCCTTGGTTCCTATACCTGCGATAAGACTTTCCGCGAGGGCGAAGCCCCGCCTCCCTTACACCACACCCCACCACCACCTCTTCTTAACCACTGCCTGATACCATTGTCATACACCCCTTCATTCATAAGTTAAGCATTTTAGAAGTGTATAGTCAATTCCTTATCCCAATATACTGACTGAAGAGGACAAAGTCCTGAAACAGCCTCAGGCCAGTAGGGTTTCAGCCCACTGCACTGAAACATCACGAAGAAGAACAAAATATTGGTATCTATAGTATAAAAGAGGATGTTGGTTTTTTTGTATATTTGATTAGCAGTGATAAACTCAGACACCGCTATACCGATGGCACCGTAACTTGATACATATACATGAAGACTTTCATTGAGTAGGCTTATATATACCATCATTTTCGTGATAACTTTCAGGGCTTAGCCCTGGAACCATGTTAAAGGTACCCATGTCAGTGATTTTGAAAGAATTTTAGTTATATTTAATGACTGTCCCAGCGCCTTATTGATTGTCCTCGTGATAGCAGAAATTAATGGAGAACTGTTGACGTTGAAGTGAAATGAAGACTCTTGCATTTATCCCCTGCAATTTCGTGTAGGTCTTAATGTATTCCTAAAAACCATTATCACTGAACGTTTCTTAGGACTTTGCAGGTCAACACCCCTCATAATATTCGAGCGTCACCCTCTTTTATGTCGTTGGTGATAGGACATGGGACATATATATTTGAACAATAAAACAATATATAAACAATAATATTATAGATATTTTGTTTATAAAGTATATTATATTATTATCATTCACCCGTGGCTTCGCTTGAATTAAATTACAGCTTGGTCTTTTAAATTCCGCTTCAAGCAATGCATAAAATCTGGAATTCTATTTCGTCGTTAATTGTTTAATGGTAGCTAAATTAATTTTGTTCTTTTTTGTAAGCAAAATTGGTTCCAAATATTCATAGCTTCACAATTGCACCGATTTTGGGTTTTTATTCCTAACAATATTTATACAGGGTGAATAAAAAGTCAAGACCCCCCCCCCTCTAATATTTTTCCAAGTAAATATACAGAGATATCTTTTTGGGGGTCGTGCAATCTTAGCAGGAAGTTTCATTTTATGATTTTGAAATTTTTGAGTGTCCCCCCAAAAGGGAGGATTTGGGGGGGAACTCAAATATTTTAAATGTAAACCCCCTTCAAGTGACACCTCATTTTGAAGTGTGTACAAAAACTTAAAGAATTGTGAAAACTAGAGGTTGCTATCTCTTCTCTATCCAAGATGGTAGCCTATATTATCATTACAAACCAATTTTACCATCGATTTTCCACAACATTTGACAGGCTACCATTTTGGATAGAGAAGAGATAGCAACCTCTAGTTTTTACCATTGTTTAAGTTTTTGTAAACACTTCAAAATGAAGTGTCACTTGAAGGGGATTTACATTCAAAATATTTGAGTTGCCCCCCAAATCCTCCCTTTTGGGGGGACACTCAAAAATTTCAAAATCATAAAATGAAACTTCCTGCTAAGATTGCACGACCACCAAAAGAATATCTCTGTATATTAACTTGGAAAAATATTAGAGGGGGGGTCTTGACTTTTTATTCTCCCTGTATGAGAACTACCATAAATTTCTTATGACGAAAATTTGCAAAACCCAGTAAGAGCACTAGGACAAGTAGTTTACAACAGCTAAACTGACACTACTAGACCGATTGATATAAATTCTCTACCAACCTATAAGTAAAAGAATTGCCACAGTCATGTAGCAAATCCACACATAAAGATTGGTAGTATTTCCTAGTTTAAACAAGTCAATCACCATAAACAGTGAATATTCTGAAAATATTTTACTGTACAGCCCTGCCTCTCCTTACCCGTTTTGTACTAATCTGGTAGTCAGTAGACAGTTTTGGTATTGAAAAATTACGAGTCCCGATAAAATTCTATTTTATGTTCGGTCTCTTCTCCTGACCCACCAATAATGCTCCTGCGACCCACCAGTGGGTCCCGACCTGTAGTTTGAGACCCGCTAACTTAGAGCAAATAAAGTCAAGAATAAAAGTGTGTTTAAATTGTATTGACATTGTAAAACAATTATAAAATACAAGGTATTTCATGATGTGGCCATAAAAAAGTGGAATTCATGTTTTTTTATGTCATGAGATAATAAGTAGTTGAAGTTCTCCATTTAAAGTTCTCTCTAAATCTAATAGTTATCTGAGGTAATGGTGGTAGCTGTTAATCCTGTATACAGGGCCTGATTAAGAGTCTAGTTGCCAGTAGGCTGACGTTTATCGCGCCCCCTCCTCCCTTCCACTACCCCTCCACTCTGCTACCACTTTCAAAATTTCAAAGAACGAATACTAATACTGAATTCAAAATTAAAAATGGCCAAAGGCATTATACTAATATTCATTTTATTTAAAAACAAAAGAAAACTGACTTGTAGTTTTCTCAACGTTCATGGGTACTTTGGGCTTTATATATGGATATAATGATTATGAAAATCTGCCGAACGCACCCTTCCCCACCTCCTTCCCTATCTGCGTGAATCCTTTTTTGGAATAAAACATTTTTTACGCCCCCGGTCCCAACTTTAAGTCTTAGCTGTCTGGCGCCCCCCTAAAACACTTGGTTGACTGGCGCCCTAGGCTCTAGCCTAATGGGTAATCAGGCCCTGCCTGTATACTGTATTTAGTTGTACATTTTATTAAGTCAGTAAGGTAGCTTTCAAATCTAAAATACTGTTAAAATAAAGAATAACAATTTAAACTTACATTGGCCAATCACGTGTGTTAATATATAATGCAGTTCCAACAGTCTGTTCCATAATTAATTAGTTGTTGAAGTTTTTAAAATACAATGTTTTGAAACCTAAAATAATGGTTCCGATTTATTATACTGTAATACTTGGTAAACTTGGAATTACATTTGTGTTTACTCCATCCAAGCATTTTTACAGTTTTTTGTTATTGTTATTTAAATGTTTTACATTGTTAGCCATTCTTTAAAATATCCCTCATTTCAGTCCATTTATATCATATTATTTTACAAGTAAATAAAATAAAACAACTAAGTTATTTACATATTTCATCAACCATCAGAGCCATTTACATATAAAAAATCATAATCTGTAATAAATACTAACAATAATATATTTACAATATCCATCTAAGTACACAATAACTTATAAGACAAAATAGGATATAAATGAGGGATATTTTAAAGAATCGCTAACAATGTAAAACATTTAAATAACAATAACAATAAACAATTCTTCGGCCTCAACTGTTAACGATTGCAAAATTCGCCGCTAGAGGTATCTGCTGCTAATGTCACCTGATTCAGGACTGGACTGGAGTGTATTTTTCTTGCTTCAGTCCAGTCCGGTTGTCTGTGATTCTCGCTCGCAGCTTCTGTTTCAGTTTCAAACAAAAACAAAACTTTCATTTCAGTTTAGTTCAAAGCCGTCCACCGCCGCACTAACACCTACGAAATGATACTCCAAACCGCTAACCTATTTTGGTCGTAAACGAAAGTGTTCTCCAGCTTATTCCAACCGGTTTAACGTATAATTATTATATCCACACGCGTATTTATAAGATAACCTAAATGGAATATGAGTGAATAATAAAAATATACCCTCAAAAGTATTTTATTGTTAAGTGCCAGTGCGCTTTTAAAGTGAAATGCGTTTATTAACTCCACCAAATTGAAGTGACAGTATCCGGATTTTCTTCGAAATTATCAAGGTAATAGATTCTCTTATCTTACCTGGTTGGACAGATACAGTAACGGATTAAACAAGATTGAGTAGAGTAGATTTAGTCTATAAAAATAAGTGTAGAGTAAATTAATTACATAGTAAATTATAATTTTAAAGTGATGATTGATAAAATGTTTACCAATCGTACCAATGTGAATATACTGTAATTTTGTAAATGGTTCTAAGCTTCACGATTCATAGTTTCTGAACGGATTGTAGATTACTGTATCTTCATTATTGAACATTAGTTGCTTGTTCGTTTGCCAATTACAGTATTTTAATTCCAAGTGCCTATCAGTTTCTATAACACACTACATTAAAAAAATAATATACTGCACTCAGACTTATAGAAAATGTAGAATTCATAATGGTAAGCATTTTATTGTGTATTGTGCGATTCGGATATAAATTAAAATTACTTAACATTTTCTTCATATTGTCACCTTAGTTTAACTTATTAATATTTACCAAGGTCTGATTTCAGAAAACATGATCGTTGATATTTTAAATTCAACGCGCTAATTCATTCAACAAAGACAGTCCCTCTGAAATGAACCATATTAGCTTATCCTATTATAATATTATAGGCTAAAGTACAACAAACTTGGAGAGAGTTTCTTGACGATATAGTTGTCCATAAAATATTGTTTTCAATCCGTCCCATTTGTCACCAGATAGAATTTAACTAACTTTTTCTATAGCGAGCAAATAGTGGAGTGTGCGTATTATATTGTTTTGGATTTAATATATCAAGGTTTTTGTGTTATTTTTGTCTAGATTGATTTGCATTTATCCATAGCTTAGGCCTACTACCACATTCTATTCACTGGCCCTGAATTTCATTAGTTTACTTATTAAGTATAAAATTCATCTCACAAAATGTACTTATTCTAATCTGATTTTTATGGTTGGTTTTTACATTTTATAATCACTGTAGCTGTTAGATTTTTTTGGTAATATAATTTTTGCAATAAGCGGGATTGGAGTTAGTTTGCCCCATGTGATATATATTCGAAACTATTTCACTGAACTGTACCTGTAAATACATAGGTTGCTTAATCTGTATACAGTAGGTACATGCAACTAAATCCAATGAGATAAGGCATTGAAAACGCGTTCCTAATTATTGTACAATAATGTGGGGGTTAGCTTGTGCCTTTCCTATACCCTAATTTGTATTGTTTTCAACAATACAGTAGGCCTACAATACTGTTTCCTAAAAATGCAAATTTCTTATACTTTTTGAGGTTCAGTGG
The DNA here is from genome assembly GCF_028750875.1 of Macrosteles quadrilineatus. Lineage (NCBI taxonomy): Eukaryota > Metazoa > Arthropoda > Insecta > Hemiptera > Cicadellidae > Macrosteles > Macrosteles quadrilineatus. Next base: position 74,803,554 of record NW_026542600.1, on the reverse strand, counting down.
CGGATTCTCAAAGTTAATAGCCCGCCCTGGACGTCTAAAACGTAGGTACGCGTTTGCAGATTTTTATTAGATTGGGTAGAGTAGATTTTGATTTGCTAAATGGTGGTTTCCAACGCTCATTTTTTATATGCGCGTATCAAATATAAGAGTTCAATAGATCAAGTATATCATTATTATTTTACACCCGTACGTATATACATATTCGGGACTCGGGAGGTTGTCATAGTGTACGATTCCATACATTCATCAATTAAATTTAAATGTTCATTTACGGGGATTGATCAAGATTTGTCAATTTCTGCTTGTTGATAAAGTAATGAGACTTGGTATATCACAAATAACCAAGGGATTAATCACAATGTTATTACTAGAATGACAGTGTGTTCTTAAGACGTTTAACCTCATACAAAACTTGACATATGCTGTTATTTAAGAATTTTGTCTGACTCCTCGTGGGCCGCCCTCTTAGGGGATGGAAAGTAACTTAAAATGGTATTATTGACGCCTGCAAGACCTGTCACGGAAACGGTGTAATGCAAGTAGTTTTACTAATTAATTTTTCATTTAACTTAAGTTTAACTATTTTCAAACATTCATATCTCTTTTGTTTATGTAGGTACCTATAATATATTTATTTATTTTCTTTCCATTATTATATTTTACTATCATTTATATTAGTCAATCAACTACCGTACATTATTTAACGTAAAGCTACGAGTAACGAGTGATTTTGCATTATTTGCCAGTTAAAGTTAATACATGTATATACAGTTAATTTTGAGCTATTTAGAGTGATATCTTTGTTTACTTTAATTTATCTTACAAAACTATATATGTATGTTTACATTCACTCACGTTCATTTTGAATCGTCATTTTCAATGCTAGGAATAAGAAAATGTTTCTTTTGATTTTATTAAATTTATTTATTTATTTTAAACGTGCATGATTAATATTTTAACAAATGCTAGTTAAGTTCAATCAATATTATATGTATGAATGTATGGATATGTGTATATATATATTTATTTGTTTTAAATATATTTGATCTAAGTAATATTTCGTATTTCGTAATATTTCGTAATATTTATGATCTAGGTTTTCTGCGCGGGGGGTTTTAACAAACAACCCTTTTAAATTAAATGTTTATGGAAAGATTCACTTTACCGCATTGGTTACTTACTTTACAGCAATAGTGTGGTAAAGTGACAGACCCATAAGGTTCAAGCTCAAGGATTGAGATAAAAGAAGTAAAATTGTAATGTTCTGAACGCCAACTTATCAGCTGATAACGCCCGATTCAATTGTTGATCTGGCGACTTCCGCTGTGCACTCACGCATTCTTTCCGATAAGTATTTGCTCAACAGTTGCAGGAAGAGTCATTGGGAGATTTTGAAAATGTGAGATGGTTATAGTGAAATAATGGACTACAGTAGGCTACATAAGTACGGTTTGTAAGTCTCAAACGGTTTGTAACAACCGTTTACCACCTAAGACACGTTACGAGAAATGATTATCAGGTACGCTTAACTTGTATCATTGACTATACCTACCTACCTGATCATAATATATGCTGTTGTGGGGAATCAGCACAGCATGAGAGCCTATAAAAACTAGAATTGAGAATTGACGTTAATTACTTACTAAGATTTACTAAAATCGTGTGCTCCCGCTATCTCCGCGTTCCGCCACCTCCGAACCCAAATCTCTCCCGCCACCTCCGAATTCTTGAGTGACCCTTATAATACCGTCATTGCCTGCGTTGGTAGCTGTCATTGCATCCACGGCTGCAAAGCCCCGTGGATGGAAGATTTAATGAAAATTTAACCCGTGGGTTAGGTTAGGTTAGGTTAGGACGGAAAGTCTTAACGCATGTAGTAACCGAGGATTATAGGGGTCACTCTGAAATTCGGAGGTGGCGGGACACGGAGGTGGCGGGACCCGGAGGTAACACTAGCTCTCAAAGGATATTGCACAAAGAGCTTTTGATTGTGTATTTGGACGATTCTGCGATGTCTACACTATCAGGTCTTGTGACAGGAAAAGACAATGTTCGAGATCAATTTTCTAACCTCATACGATAGTTGCCCTGTTTCTCCCTAGGATAATAATCGACCAGAAACTAGAACTTTTCCTAGGAGGAGGAGGACTACTTGTATTTTAACGTATTATGTGGACGGATTTTGCCATAGCCTATCGACGAAAATTAAAGTACATTAGAACCTCGATAGTTCGACACTTTGTAGACTTAAGGGATGTCGAACTATAGGGAGTAAATGGAGTTTAACACAAAGAAAAGTAAAAACACAAGTCTTTTATAGAAATCACCCAAATTTGTTAAATACCAAAAAGCTTAATTTCACTGTTCATTAGTTAAGTCTCAATTCAACAACAAATGACAAATTAATGTTCAAGTCAGTTTACATCACAATAGTAACCATTAAATATCACTTGACAAAATAGCTCAGCCCGTGTAGAACTACAAAGAGTGTCGAACTATCGAAGGTTTACTGTAGTGAACTTAAAGGTTAAAAATTAAACCTGTGATTAAAGTCGGATTTCTTATCACTGGAATGTGTAAAAACCGAAACCGATAATTGGTTAAAAATGTCGCTTTCGGTTTATTGGTGTGAAACCAATAATGCAATAATTTCACCACGAACATGACAATAAAAACAAAAAATAAAAATGAAATGGCCACCAATTTGAAACAAAAAATCTGGTGATTATTTTTTCTGAAATATATAATGACTTGACAAAATTGAACAGTATTGACGTTTCGATAGAGTCGAACCGCAGATCCTCTAATTAGGCCTACTAGGAGGTCACCATAACCACTAAACTACCAAGCTTTAAAATTATTGTATTACGAGACTAGCAAAGAATCAAGCTTCAATTTAATTACGACGAGTAAGAAATCCGCACAGTTATGTGAACAGATGCTATCTATCACTCTAGTCTTGCGTCAGGTGAAATCTCCTGTGGAGGTCACAGTTAATAAAGGATTTTCTCAAGTAAATTACCAAATTAAGTAGAGGATGTCGTGGGATTTTCCGACTTACATGTGGTTCTGAGAACTGATCAAGGTCATCAGTACGGATGTAAGGCGGTGCATGGGGACTGAGGACAAACGGACACAGTGCAGAGCTCTCCCCTCTGGTACTTACCGCAAGTCGCAGGACACTGTATGTGGGAATGTGGGATATTCCAAATGATTGTACCATTATATGTGTGGCATGTGTCTGACAAGTGGCGGTGCTAGGGGGCTACCGGCGGGTTGGTGGAGTATGTAACAAAAAGAGGGGGTCCGGGTCTTCCGGCAGAAAATGTGGTATATTTTAAGCCTTTTGATAACTTTCTAAAGCTATTTAAACGCCTAGAACTGGATCCAAAAAACCTCCGTTACGTTTTAGGACGAAATATATGTTTACATTTATTTTCCAGGGTCCAATAGGGGCTTTAGCCTCTCCCTCTCTTGGAACCACCAACCCTCAATGAACTAGATATTTTATATGGAGCTAGACTACCTCAGACGTGCTGTTGATAGGTTAGTAGGTGGTTGCCATGTTTTTGCAGGCTGAAGAGGACATGGTCCTAGAACAGCCTCAGTCCAGTGGGGTTTCGCTCCCTGGACTTGAACATCACGAAACTAAGGTGGGCAGTGCACTATTTCAAACAGTGTAGAATAGTTTTTTTTTTACACAACCCAAGTTTAAGGTACAGATATTCACTGTTTATGGACAAAACTAGCTCATGATGGCAGCTCTGCTTCCTTTACTTCATTGCCGACTGAAATGCATTTTACGAACAGCATTGTTATCTACACGGTTTAGTGTTATTGGTGATAAGACTCGACATGGTGTTTTCAGTTTTCACAATTTCAAAGGGTAGGTTTTGTAGAAGAATACATTCAGTGCTTTAAACTATCCCCTTTATGCCAAGAAATCTTTGCAATTAGGATTTTAGGTGAGATTCCAGTCCCTAATAAAATCAGCTACAGGTTGTATTAAAATGTACATATCAATGATACTATACTTTTTTTACATACGTGTGCAATGCCAATCTCAAACTTGGGGTTTAAATTATCAGATTGGGTTTTAGAGAAAAACATGTTGAGTTATAGCTAATTCACAATAAATTCCCAACAACGCTAAACCGTGAAGACAACAATTCATATAAGCTAATCAGAAATAAAGGGGTACGCGTCTAATTGGCACCGCGTCAGATTGGCACCGCGACAGATTGGCACCGCTCCTAGAGGTGCCAATCAGTCGTAACAGTACACGACAGATTGGAACCTGGAGAAAGGGGTGGTGCCAATCTGTCGTGGTGCCAAGCTGACGGCTGCCGCAGAGGTGCCAATCAGTCGTAACAGTACACGACAGATTGGGACCTCGAGAAATGAGTGGTGCCAATCTGTCGTGGTGACAAGCTGACGGCGGCCGCAGAGGTGCCAATCAGTCGTAGCAGTATACGACAGATTGGCACCGCTGCCCTCAATAGGCCCACCTGTTCGTTTTACTCACTAGTCTGATGTTTGAAAACAGAAACGTGTCAATACTTGATGCATGTCAATTAATGCATACACATTGATAATAACATTAACTTTAACAGCACAAACCGCTTCGTAAATGGTCCATCTAATCAAAGTTACAGTTCCTCAAGGCTTTTAATATTATGCCATTAAACTCAAGTTTATAAATTGGAAAACGTCTGATACCTTCTAAAGTATTTGGCACAATTGAATGAAACCTTGCAGTCATTTTTCGGAAATTGGGTGTGCGTTAACCTGGTTAAAAAAGGTTGTTTCATTCAGAAGTTACAGCTTGTCAAAGATATGACAATTTATCATTCAGTTAACTAATTTTATTTCAATGAAATGTTATTTTTTATGCATTATAGAGTGATAAATTGTGATATATTTGAGATGCTGTAATTTATTACTTAATTTACCTTTTTGTAAACAAGATGCGGTTGCACGCAAGTAGGCTTGCCCTATAAAATAATTACCGGTACTTCCTTCTTGGACCAAAACTCTAAAATCAGGTAATGTATAACTCGAGGTATGGTTACACTGAATATGCGAATCTTCTGAAATGGGGTTATTTAGGTGTGAAATTTACGTGGATTAAGATATATATAGCTATGGAAATTGAAAGTGGTCGCTATGATGGATTTTCTGCCTCATATCAGGACTTTGAGAGAAAATACGGTACTTTTAAACACTTTCTTAGTATGCATCTAGATATAGGCTACATGCCATGATGTCGTGTTAGTTAAGCAGTTTGTAACTCGAGACCGGCTGGATCTTTTTAATGATTTATGATTTGTTGGATTCGTCTTTAACCCGATTAACACATGTATCTTCAGTTCAGTATTTAAATTTAGGGCTAAGCCCCACATATGTATGTTATGCGTATGAAGAAAAATATGATGGTTTTTGACCATATGTATAGATTAATTTAATATATTTTAGAAACAGCTGATTAAACATTTGACAGGTAATGTAATTGAAAGTCATTTTCAGCGGTTTTATGTTGTCTGTGATTGTTTTTAAAAGACTTATAAAGGTGGCCGGTTGATTTGGTTTTTTTTTAACTTTTATGGGGTACAAAGTTCGCCGGGTCATCTAGTTTGTAATGTACAGTTCGCTCAATGTTTCTGTAAACATAACAATAAAATACGTTTTATATTAATTGTTTTTCGTGTTAACATTAACAATTCGCATGTGTTTTCCTAGTAGGCCTACGCTTTATTTAAGGTAACACAGTAGTCCCTATCCCGTCCATGTTAATTTCACCATTTTTAGGTACACCTAACTTCTTTAAAGATTATCCTAGCAACCTGAAATTTTTATACATTGTCTTACACACCTTTCTCAACGATAATAGGAACCACTTTTGTTCTAAAGTCAAAAATAATTTTGTTATTATAAATATTTTATCACGTTTTTTAATTAAAAAATAATTAAAACTCGGGTTGTATCAAATATTTTGTAATTTCACTTCCTATTATTATTTGTTAATATACACAGAAGGTCTGTAAAAAATTTCATTAAAATCGGTTCATAAATGTGTCAAAAAAATGTACCGGACGAAGAAAAAAGTAAATTTTCGGTAAATCGCATATAAAGCCTTAGTCGCTGTCATGCGATCACTGAAACAGCTGTGCAAGATTTATAATAAATGACAAAAAATCTATAAAATAAATTTTATTATATAACATATTTGGTATCTATGGATTCAGGATAAAATTTTAAACTAGAATTAATTATAAAAAAAAAATATTTTCTTTTTTAATTTTTGACTACTGTGTTACCCAAGTGGTTGATTCGGAATCTGCGAATAAAAAACCCTCCCATGTTTTAATGTAAGGATAGAAAATAGATGTCATTTGGGTTATATTAGTTTTTTTTAGATCATTGTATTTGCTTACCGGATGTTAGAGTGTAATAGAAATGTTAGGCCTATCATTGAAATAAGTTGATTTAGCGATTAAGGAATCTTGATCAACAGTAATAACAAAAACTAAAACTAGTCGAAATCAAAATACTACTAAGCAAGGCTTGGTCCTAACAGTAGGCCTACTTTACAAATTAATATTAGGATTGAGAAACAGATGGTGTGGTGTAGTTAACTGAACTGTCATTAATAAAAAAACGACCCCTAAATGCCTCAAGGGTCACAGCACTGACGCTAGTTTTTATTTATGGCCTTGTCCTATTTCAAAAAAGGATCATCTTATAAAAGGTGCTTGAAAAAATATTCGAAACCCTCCCAGCGTGGAGTTTTCCGGCTTCCTCAAATTCTCTGTACGTCCGCTCGTTTGTCAATGTCAACGTTTATGTTGAAGACCAAATTGACAGTTGGAAATGCCACATAACTTGCAGACTCAAATATAGAAATCCCCGTAATTTGAATAGCGTGAGGATGCCAGCAGTCCCTCTGGTGGTCGCCCGTAACAAAGACACTGTTGTTTGTCAACAAGGTATTAGGATTGCCCGTCTACCTGTTATGGGGGGAGGACGCCCCGACTTAAAAGCCAGGTTATTGAACCACGAGGGAAATAATAGCTACGGTAAACCATCAGGCCAGATTTAGATTAAATGTGACACACACACATTATGTCAGTAGTGAATTGATATACGGGACTCGTATTAAATGTACTGTACACTGTACTGTCAATAAAGGGGGTTCAATGATTTTAATTAACTTTAATATGGAAATCATTTTTTTGTAAGTAACACATTGAGTTAATATGGTGGTACGTGTTATAATGACTTTTCTAACATTAAATTTGAACATGGGGTTGTTACGTCTCAATGACTTAAATCTGAATTTCATTTAATTGTATTTATTTTATTTTGTATTTTTATCAAAGTTTCTCAGGGATGGGTTCTTTGCCACGTGACTGATTTTATCCTAACTGCAGAATGTGTGAAATGTGAGATATAATGTTAAGTTATACAGAGCCACTATGTGTAAGTGTTATTTGGTCGCAGCACTCTTAAAATAAGGTGCCAGACAACTACCAAATATGCGTGCTTGTTTAGTGTTAAGCCGCAGCACCAGCGGTCAGCCGGGGCCTGACAAATGCTTTGTATGGAGTTAAATTGTTTAGTGCCACTACTTGTAAGTGTTATTTCGGTCGCAGCACTCTTTAAAAAGGTGCCAGACAACTACCGAATGTGCGTGAGTGTTGAGTGTTAAAGCCGCAGCACCAGCGGTCTGCCGGGGCCTGACAAATGCTTTGTGTGTAGGCCTATTCTAATTTCTATCCTACTTACTTATCTAATTCAAATTACCTTATTAATATTTCAAATGAGTACACAATTGGGACTGACCTTATTCTTTGTTTTTATTTTCTTTCACAAATACAAATTGGATTACTATTAATTATTGTTTTATTTGCGCCTGGCAAATGGTTTACACCCGCAGCGCTGACTGTCAACTCGTGAAGTGAAGACTGGCCCGTGGACTGCTGTATTTATACCCGATTTGGTTGCTATGGAGACCATGGAATGTTCTAGAACTTTAAACCCAGATGTTTCCACCAAAAGTTATCTTCCTTTTCCGGCAGCCTGACGTCATCGCTGCCCGCTTGATCGTCGTTGATCCAACAGCTGCTGTCGGCTGGAGCTCGAGCTGTCAGAGAAGCTATTGTAGACTAAAACAAACATTCAAACAAATGTAATAAATAAATATGTTTTAATTATTTAGTTAGTTGTTATATTTACATGTTTATCCCTTTGTGTGTGAAATAAAATAGTAATGTATATTTATAACTGTAATTGTGTTGCTGAAATATTTTCAATGGATAACCTAACCTAAATACGGTAAGTGGGTAAGCTTACCTAGGTACGGTATTTGGGTAGAAATATTATTGGTTACACCTATTTACAAAACAAACTATTAAAAAACATTATTACATTAGTAATTTAATAAACATTAAGAAATATTTAAACTATGAAAAATACGAGATAGGCCTACTTTTATTACAATTGATCTAACAAAAACCTAACCTAGCCTAGGCATAACATAGCCTAAAACGGTTACCGGTAAGTTAAATTGAAACATTACAGGGTTAGGTTTCTCCAATACAGCATATGCAGACTCACGATAATCTGAGCCCCAATTGATCAAGCCTCCGTAGATAACCGAGCTCATCGGACAAGTATAATAACAATTAAGCTATTAAAACCGCGAAAATTAACGTGAAAAGTGAAGTTTCTTTCTTTTAGTGCAGTAGTAAGTAGCAACCAGGTAGCAACATTATTCTTACTAACAGTTGTTCGCTCAAGCTGTTGATTACCACAAATAGTACGTTCGTCTTACACAAAAATCTTTAGTAGCAATTGTTAAATATTTTACTGTGGGCCCTGACTGTGATATTTTGTATATTCCACGAAGCACGAAATGAAAGAATCCTTATTCACTAATGCCACATCTGATTCAAAGTACAATGCTTAATTAGTTTAAAAAAATCATTCTATAAACACTAGAGAACCCGTGCGGCTCGATGAGCCGCATAGTATGAAACGCCGAGGAAAACGTTATCCTTAAATTCGAGGGCGGTTTTTGCACTCAAGAATTAGTTGTGATTTCTTCCCTACGAAAAGGGATTTGTTTGAACTTTTACGAGCAGGAAATATTTCTATAGTTAATCAGGAATAAAATAGTTTTTCCTACAGTCACCTAACAATGTTCATGTTCTCTCACTGATTTGAGAAAGCAAAGTGGCCAATTCACTCATCAGTGAGACAATGTTAACATTGTCTCACTCTAATTACTTTGTCTCACTCCAGATTTGCAACGTGAAGGGACGAAATAGTGAGCGCAACATGCAGACAAGGTCGTATGTGCGCGAAATACGTTGGCAGCACTGGCTGTAAATCAGCTGGTCAGCTGTTGTAGCCTACTGTTGTATTTGTCACTTCACATTAAATGTCATATTAAAAGATCACTTCTGTGTAAAAATATGTTACGTTTGTTTGCCAATTTATTTGTTTTATGGTAACTGTAGGAAAAATATAATATGCAACTCGAGTGCAAAGTGCAATTGCCTCACTCGAGAAACCATTCCTCACTCGCCTACGGCTCGTGAGTAAGGATTTCTCTCGAGTGAGTCAATTGCTCATTTTTCTCACTAGTTGCACAAATAACTATTGCCACCTGTTTCAACTACACAAGTTGGTTCTATGATATTAAATAACATTAAAAAGATATAAGGTTTACCAACAGGGTGCAGTACTATTAATTGTTTAAATTGATGACAACAGCTAATTTTAACCAAGCAGCAACAAAAAACTGTGATACAAAATGAGAACTGCCAAAGTAGGATTTTTTCCTAAGGTATGTTTAGGTTATTAATTTAAGAAATCAATTTTGGTATTGTGGGAATATGGCGTTTTATTTTTTAAGTGCATCGTTCTTTAACTTGTTGACTTCATTTTTTCCTATTTGTTAAAAAAAATATTGTGTTTGTATGGTTTATTTCCCCTAAAATAATGTTTGGGAAACGGAGTATCCAGTTAATACTTTTCGGACCTCTAAAAGTGTATCTACATACGACAAATCTATGGAACATAATTATTCTCTTTAGCGTTCTCTTCCCGTTGCGAAGAACGGGTATGACTGCTGGTTAACCATAAAAGAATGTTAAATACGTTTTTTTTAATCAGGATTAGTTAAATAAAATCAGTACAATTGTTTGTACAATTAACAAATTATGATTATAGTACAGACAGTTGCTAATTGCTGCATTTACTTCCTTTTGCCGCACTCCAGTATTCTAGTATTCCAACCAAACAACACAAATTGTTTAAAAAGCAACAATATTTGTTCTTATTTTAACCTATAATAATAATTTCACAAGAAATAATAACTGTCCGGATTTGTTAACATCAATCAGTAGTTGTTACTTGCAAAAGTAAACAGATTTGTTTGTAATTTTATATCAAAATTCACAGAATCTCATTGTAGAAAACGTAATAACATGTATGTTTGTTAGTTATTAAAATATGTTTAATTTACACATTACCTGTAGTAATTACTTGTCAAGGCAGACGTAAACCGATTTGCTAGAAATTTAATGTAAAATGTCAAAAAAATCATGACTGAGAACGTAATGATATTTGTTTTTGTAAATCATCAAAAGTTGTACAAGCTACATATTTATGCTGAACACATTTATTATGAGTCAGTGTCTCTTGTTTCCGTGGATGTACGTACGCCCCAACAATAGGAGTCGGACATGGAAAACAAGACGATTAGTAAAAGTTGACAGACTCTCTGCCTCACTCTGACCGTTCCAAAACTTAAAATATTTTTAAAATGAACTTAAAATTTGATTAATTTTTCGGGAAGTCGTAACAGTTTGATACGTTTGCCCTTTGCAGTATTATTAATATGGTTTACACAAGAATCTACAGAATGACTGTTGAAGTGATTGACTTTAATATAAAGAACTACATTTTAACGTTTTATTTTATTTTTGTATATTATGATTTAGTTAAAATGAAAATAAAACGTTTAATTTATAATGTACGTTAGTTAGATGGAAAGTAAATAAAAGAAACGTCTTATAACATTAAAACATATATTTACGATTATACTGTTACAAGACGGTAAATACACAAAAAAGATGGTAAATGGTTACCACTTACCATCTTTTTTTGTACATTTACCGTCTCTACTTGAATACTGCAAGTAGTTAAATCTCATTCACGAGGAACAGGTGTAGTATTGACTTTTAGAGAAGGATTGGATTAATATTCCAGTTCCACTCAATACTGCACGCAGAAAACTGCGTTGTTGTATTTTCAAACCTCATTCAAGAAAGGGGTGGTGCCAATCTGTCGTGGTGACAAGCTGACGGCGGCCGCAGAGGTGCCAATCAGTCGTAACAGTACACGACAGATTGGAACCTCGAGAAAGGGGCGGTGCCAATCTGTCGCGGTGCCAAGCTGACGGCGGCCGCAGAGGTGCCAATCAGTCGTAACAGTACACGACAGATTGGAACCTCTAGAAAGGGGTGGTGCCAATCTGTCGTGGTGCCAAGCTGACGTAGGGTGATATTTCATGGCCTCATGTCAACGAGGTTCCAATGTGACGCCGGGTGCTAAAACACCATGGTGCCAATCTGTCGTGGTGCCAATCTGACTGCGACTCAAATAAAGTAGAGGAATCAGGGCTGCCAACCCAAGAGTTTCTGCTTGTAAACATCGATTTTCTGTACTCGGTACTGTATTTTGGTTGGCTTAAAAACACCCTGTATAAACCTAATTCAGTTTAGTTAATTAGTTTAGCGTCTTGTTTAAACCTCAAGTAAAATCTATTGTTTGTTCGTCAAATTAACACATGCATAAACCAATATGACTTGACGAATGTTCATATCGTTGTGTTTCACTTTTGTCCACTCCGCATGATTTTCAGGACAACAAGCTACAAAATACCCTCGCCGCAGCAAACCTGCTAACGAATTTCAATTTGTCTGATTGGACTTTTACTCAAATATTTCCTTAATAATGTCAGATTTATTCCCTAATCAACATTAAGTTGAACGAGTACCGTGCTTGCTGCTAAGGACGGAAAAAGTGGGTTTTTGTAAAATGTTAATATTAAAGTAGGTATAAAAAACGAACTTTATCAAACTATGTCTGGAAACGACATCATATTACTATTTTGCATAAGAATGACATGGGAATTTTAAATGTACCGGTAGTTTTTTCTCCGTAACATTTAATTTGGCAGCAACGCTTCATTGTACAAAATAATTGTTTTTTTTTTATTTATCGTTAAAATTGTAATACAATTGACTAAATGAAAAATGCCAATACTGTAGTAATTTAGTTTACCTTTGTAGTTTTTATGAATATTTGTCTGAAAACAGGTCTTGCGTTATCAATCTATCTACTGGACCGAAGTTGATTGTTGTTATGTTACTACTGAAGTAAGAGTTTTAGTTGTCACATAAATAACTGTAGATAAAATATAATTTACAATTCATGTACAGTCTTTTTAAAACGTGATAACATTTTTCTATCGTAAAAAAGTGCCAATTTGCTAATTTGTTACACAAATAACTATTATTATTCGACATAATATAGTTTGAATTACATTGAATTGAATTGCCGGTGAATGAAAATCGACGTGTACCTACGAAAAGGACTTTCAAGACTTAAGACGTACATTACAATTACTCGCACGTGAATTGTTTCCGCTTCGCGAAGGTAATTAATTTCGACATCGCATACGAGGTATAACTCAAGCATACACAATAGATGATTCTGCGTAGCATGACTATATCAAACAGAATGTCAAGGTTGATACCAAGTCCAATCAGAGACGAAATTAGACACTCTGTCAACTCATGAAGTCCCTCAGGATGAATCCGGGACCTTTGATGTACCCAAGTAACAAGTTTGTTAACGCACAAAAGTTGTATCAATGAAGGGATTTAGTTACAAAACATTCGCATCTATTATGAGACAATTAAACATTGACGCATCTTTATGATGAAACAGTTTTTTGTTAGTTTGCGTATTGCTCAAACATAATTGCTTAAAAGACATAATTGCTGCATAAAAGATTTATCAGATACTTTTTACGACTATCTTAATTTATTACTGGCGTAATTATGCAATCAAAATCCCATTTGGCATTTTATCTTGATAAATCAATCATTTTATAATGGTTATAAAACATATAAATACGTTTATTTGGATTTACACTTTCTGACTCGTATCATGTTTGACAATGAGAACAACTCCATGCCAACTGCTGTCAAAGGATTATGGTTTGCTTATTAAATTTTATCTGCAGTTTGAGTTTGATTTACCGTTCATTATGAAAACATTCTCAAATGATCTCATTGCCTTTTAGGACCTATATTGTAGGTTGTTTAGGTTTGTTTATTATAATATATACTTTATTCATAGAAACCAGTATTATGATAATCATTTTGCGATTTTAACAACATGTAAGCTTGTGATGTCCCTCAAGAGTATATTGGCTCTCCTAAATAATTATGCCTGGGTCATTTGATTCTTTGGAAGAAATTGTCATACTGTGACCATTTAATTAAGCTGTTGGTAGGCTTAATTAGGAATGAAAAATCCATTCTGGGTTAATCAAATTGTATTTGTCCAATTGTCTTTTCTTGATTTCAGAAAGAGCTTTAAACAAATGTTATTAATCTTAAAATAGGTATAAAAACAATTAAATTTAAAGTTAGGCCTGGTAATAATTTTGGGACTGATATAAAAATTTGACAACTATTTGAGACAAAACAAATTCAGAAGTGTATTAAGGGGCAATTTAGGTAAATATCTCAAACTTTATGTACTCCAAATTGAAAATTTTAAAGAATCTCATTTTCGAGTTTGAGTTTTGGGTGGATATATCCGTTTTGATCCCTCTGATCCCAAAAAGTGGTTTTCGAAGTGATGTCTGTGTGTGTGTGCATTTGAAAGGTGTAGATGGCGGAGATGTCCTCACGTTTTTCGGTGGTGGCGACCTATGAACCTTGGAGCTACCTCGATGGGAGCTACGAACGAAAGGGTTACGCTCCACTTCCAACGTCGTTTCTTGCTCATTTGAGCTCTTAATCAAAAATGTGTTTTGGTTTTGGGGGTTTTGGCTAAAGGTCTTTTGGCTGTATCATAAGTTTAAGTTATCCACATCTTTCAACTGCTCCTGTTGACTTGTCTTTTACATTTACATGAAAATAATTGTTGGTGCAGTATTAAATGTAAAATATATGAGATGTTTAGGATAATAAACTACTGGTTTCATCAAAATATAAATTGGTTTACCGGAAGAAAACTGTCGAGTTATTTTATGAAAATCCAACTCATTTAAAGTGAAATTAAACTAACAAATAATTTGTTACTAGAGTCCGACTCAATAAGTTACTCAAGCAGTTGCATCCTGAAAATTCCACCACCCTCCTAGGTTCTTTTATTATAGAATAACATGTTTTAGATTATTAAAGGATTCCCAATTCCGTCAATTTTATTGAGAGTTGAATTTATCAAAAAGTGCACGACATTTTATTACTGAATGCAGTGGTGAATTATTTATAAAATCCACCTATAATAAGTTTTTTCTATTAATTTTTACTTTTAAAAGCAAATTTTTCCATTTAAATTGGGTTAAAACTTTGATTCAAAAGTGTAAATTCTCATAAATTTGCAGCGTAACTTAAAGAAGTGTCGGGGACCCCCCCCCCGCCCCCGCGTTTTAACTGTGAGTTAGCCCCCAGACCTGGGTTAAACAAGGAATTTGGGGGGATGGGCACCCCTGCCTGAGACTTTCTTCTATATTTTAGCTTTTCATTGCGCCCCCTTGTGACTCTCAACACACCTCCTTGAATATCCCAGCAATTATAGTAATACCAGAAACAAAAGAACCCTGGGCCGTTTCGAGCCGCGCAGGTTTGAATGGTACGCCACACCTACCGGCGCGAACCACGTGATCTTTTCGTTTCTGCGCAGGTTGTTTTGTTCTTGGGATGTTTATAGTGGTCCTCTATGATATGACCAGCACATTTGCGACCCATAGCTGCTGATCTAGGTCTTCACTCATGGTCCGCATTCCTCCCTTCTCGTTTCTCGCTCCTCGGTTGCCGTTGCCCGTAGCCTCTCATCACGCCCCGCCGCGCCAATTTTGCCGTCACGATTGCGCATGCTAACCGCATCAAATGTAATTAAGTAGAGTGTGCGATTACATCGCTGCCCCTGCTTAGCGGAGCCTGGGGGTCTTTGCATCAGATTAACTCCAGCGGCCCGGTTTTGACGATACCATTATCTTTTATCGATCAGGAGGTAATTGGTCTAGTTACAATAATTCTAGTTATAATCCAGTGAAAGAAATTTATTTGAATTTCGGTTCAAACCATTTCGGTTCATCTGCCTGACTGACGCAAGTATTTGTAACTGTGGCTGTGATATGTTCTTCTTCCTTCACATCCTAGGACGCTGGGCTCAAGCCCGAAAACGTTTTATACTCACTACTTGTTGTTGTGAAGTGGGCTAGAAACCTATTTTAGGACTATGTCCTCTTCAGCCTAACATAGGCTCTTGAAATGAAATGGAAATCCTTTATCGAGGCAAAATTAGCACCTCATCATCCATCCTTACTTCAAGCTAGGACTAAAAGGTCGCATTATCACATCGCTAAAACAATTTGTAATTGGCGGGATTTGAACCCAGTACCTCGTATAGCTTCGCTCTCTACCACGAGATTCTCTAGTTGTGAATATACGAACTACCTGGAACCTTTGAAACTCAAGTATATTATTATTCTTTGTTTAAAGTCCATTTATGGTTAAAACATTGACATAAAATGGGGTTACTAACCCGTCGCAATCATTACTATATTTTGTCATGATGAAAATAGTTTCGGGGTTAAAACGTTAAAACCCCATTTTTAAATCTTCAGTAGTCAAATCGTCAAACATATCTTCTTGCACTTGCCGTTGTCAATAATACATTACACATAAACACACACGGAAACATTTAGATTTGTACAAATATTATATACAATCGCACTAGGCCGGCCAAGGACAAAACCAGACTACGGGGTTTGATGATGATGATAAGAGCGTAGGTTAGCCGATGCCTACTTCATGATGTTGACCTTGGGGGAGGGGTAACTGCTGTTTATTTCCTCTATCGTTCTGTAGTTTTGCCACTCTATCGAATAAAATGTTTGATCTCAAATTCAATTTCTCATTCAAAACATCATTTGGTGATTTTTTTATTTCTTTGTATACTTCAAACTTTCGAGAACGTTCATCTTGTTTCCGTTATTACATTTGTATTATTACATCTCTAGATTATCTATGCAACTTTTTACATTGTGATTATCGTTCGTGGTGTTCTGCAAACTTCGATTTTTGTGTTAGCAATTAAGGCTTGGGAAGGTGTTCAACATACCTTTTCCAAAATGAACGACCTGATTGACCTATATATACTTTGGGGCAATCGTTGCAGGATAGTCTATACACGCCAGATGTTTCAAGGCTGTTGCTATTATCGGAAATGTGTTCAATTGTTGTTCTAGCTTACTAGTAGTCTTACATGCCAGAATTGTATATATATTTTTTTTTTATTCACTTTTCAAGATGTAATGTAAATTATTACCAAATTCAATGGATACAAATTGAGAATTACAGTAGGTTCATCTGGAGATTTTTTGTTTACCTGTTTATTAACTATCTTATCTATGCTGCTTGAATAACTATTATTTACTGCTATATATTTTAAAATTGTGTACTCAATGTTTAATCTTCTGGGGTCATTGGTACATTGAAAATGGGGGTTTTAACCCCGAAACTATAGTCATCACGGCAATATAAGATTGATTGGTGACAGGTTAATAACCTCATTTTATGTCAATTAATCAATTCTGGAGGCAAATATGTATAAGTTAAAATATTCCTCAATAGGTTTAAGGATCTTATCTAATCCATTTGATGGAGGAATTACACTCCGAAATTACTAAAAATTGTTTTTAATCATCTTTCTTTCATTATTTAACAGGTTTGTATTATTTCATCGTGCTACAATGAAGAAATTTATAAAAAGCCGTGTAAAAAAATCAAATTGAAAAAAGTTACCCAGTAAACTCTTAGTAACCATAATAGTAAGCTTATCTGGTTTTGTATAGAACTTGATTCGTATCACTATGGTTTATATCCTTCGAATGCTGATACTGTAGCACTATTTTGTAAAAGGGTGTGTCAGAAATCGTACCAATACATGGTTTTGAAAACATGTAACAAACAAACTACATTTAAAAGTTTAAAGCTCTAAGCATTAAAATTTTATCTCGGAGCCAGTAATGTGGTTATTTATCACAGATTAAATGTAGAGATCGAGCTGAAGGATCAACACTAATATGAGGAACAGTCCTGCTGTAAACATGCGTAGCTTGGTTGATTTACTGATGAGTTATTTTGTTCTTTTTAATTTAATTTCATCATCTACGCTTCATTCTCCTTTCTCCCTCGACCAGGTGTCAATTTGGTGATAACTGGCAGAGGAGTGTCATTTTTACAGCATTATAATTACAACAGCTATTGTGATTTCGTCTCTAGTGAGAAAAAAGGTATATTGCTACAGTTAGCAGTATATTTGTTATTTATTTTTATTACTACTTATTTTTAACTTGCTCATTTAATGTTTAAAATTATTTAATTGTATTTAAGTTAATGCAGCAGCTGTTATTAGCTAATATAGCTTTTTTTAAAACTTAAGTTATGGTCAATATGAACTTAAACCTAATGTAGAATCACGTAGGTTTAGAGTATTATACCATTGCGTTTTATTGTGACAAAATACATGTTTGCCTTTTTAGTTTTTACATACAGGGTGTCCTGGAACTCTCTACCAATATTTTAAGGCATTGCTCCTGGGTAAGAAACATAACTAAATATCATATTTAAACTCTCCGGAAGTCCTTAGTTACTCACACAGCCGCCATTTTGTTTTTTCAGTTATTAATTTTTTTCTAAAGAATGTTTAGACATACGAAATGAAAACTTTGCACAAACATTTATGACAACTAGACAAAACTACCGGTACCAAAAAAATATCACGATTTTTCAAATTCATAAAACAAAATGGCGGTCGTTTAAAATTGTTGTAAAATCAATGGTTTTTGAGTTATTTAAGAAAGACAATTTTAAATGGCCGCCATTATGTTTTATGAATTTGAAAAATCTTCATAATTTTTTTGCAGCTTTGTCTAGTTGTCATAAATGTTTGTGCAAAGTGCACGACATTTTATTACTGAATGCAGTGGTGAATTATTTATAAAATCCACCTATAATACATTTTTTTCTATTTAATTTGCAAGAAAGTGTGAGTTGTTTGATGTGTTTATATTTGCGGATTTCCAGCTTTGCCTGACTATGTGCAACTACAGTATCTATTAATATTAGTGTTTCGGTTCGCCGGGAATACGTCACTAGGGCCAGGATGGGGCCAGGTAGACACCGGCAAAGCGCCACTGCCAAATCTACCCCCCAAAACGCACAGTCAATGCGCCAATACGGCATTTCTTGAAGTTCAGAAAATACTTCAAGTTCAACAGGTTCAACTTTATCCCTTCATTATCGGGTTAGTTTAGGTTATGTTATGTTAGGTTAGGTTAGGTTACATTCCATCCTCCGCCTGATTACCCGGCTACCTTGGGTAACATTGGCGCATTCCCGGTGCGAACCAGGCTGACCCGTTTTAACCCTCACATAACTGGCACAATCCCGGTTTACCCTAGGTACTTTTTGACCTGACGACGAAACAATTGTAGTTTGTTTAAGTTTTTGTCCAAGCAGTCTTGACACCCGGAAGCATCAGATCACTAATTGTGGTGGGAAAATGTTCGAAAAATTTCCCTAAATAGCATAACTCATCAAAGGATTGGATCTGATTATTATTATCGTCCAAAATACATAGATAGTTTTGTCCACCGTATATTTTCATATGTGCAAACAAAGGAAGTGGATGTGTAGTAAGTGGATCCTGGTTGTGGTATTGAGGGTCAGTATGATCGTCACAGAGTAACTATGTTGCAATGTCGCAACGTTATCTGCGAGATACAACATACCGGTTGCAGGCCAGGTTGAGGCTGCCGATCTAGAAGTTGCGCAAGCTGTGAAAGTGATATTCCCAGTAACACTTGCACACGGAACAGATTTTTTTTAAGATCGCTACAGAATAGATTTTTGGAATAAGTAATTCTCTCGTATGGTAAGACCGTTATGGTAGATGAATATATCAAATATATATGATGGACACTAGAAGTTAGCTGGGTGGTTATAGACAATGGCAATCAAAATGTCGCATGTACAATCCTGAGAAAACTGGACCCAGCTGACCTTGATCATCGGGCTTCTAATAAACGATCCTAGGTAAATAAACAGCTGATAAACAGCTGATTGAAAAGTAAAGTCATCTCATCCCATTCTAAACTCATAATTTATATTCAGCTTAAAATACGCACCTAGTTACCTCAAAAGTAAAAGAGGCGAACCCGAAAAGATTGAAAGAACCACAAAATAATACATGTAAAAATATATCGTATTATTTTAGTGGAGGAAGGTCCTTAAACACAACTAATCCATTTGTAATCTATTCAGACAATAAGTAAATAAATGG
The DNA here is from genome assembly GCF_028750875.1 of Macrosteles quadrilineatus. NCBI lineage: Eukaryota > Metazoa > Arthropoda > Insecta > Hemiptera > Cicadellidae > Macrosteles > Macrosteles quadrilineatus. The sequence continues at coordinate 74,783,892 of NW_026542600.1, read as the reverse complement.
AAAATCTGTAAACAGTTCGATTCTAAATTTATAGCCTAGGGTTTTGAAATGGAGTTCAACTAACTTCATCGTAATCCAGTTAGCTAAGGTCACGTATCGAAGCCAAATTAATTCTCGCTTGACTTTTACCAAAGAGTTCTTCGAGATGGTTCTCCTCGGCTGAGAGCCTATCATTGTAGGTGTTTAATTGAACCTGCAGACCTGTAGTGTTGTGGCCATTGGTGATTGATTGGATTTGAACTCGTACTTCCACGATGGTCCATCGCTCTAAGAAATGTGCATTTACTCATAACCAATTATGATTAAAAATACATAAACGCCACGTAGCCCTGTGTGAAATCGTAAACGTTGACTAAGTTTTAACTGTTGTTTTACTTTTCATAACCTACTTCAGTACTAGTAAAAAATATTATATATTTTCTTATTCATAAAGCTACATAATCAAGTGTATAACAATACAAATATATTTAAAGATTTTGAACATTAATAACTTCCATTACTAGGACTAGTCTCATCCGTCTTACTGACCAGTTAATTACTAAATAGTTGTTAGGTCAGGTTGAAATTAACTGTTCCAGGTCAAGAAATATTCACTTTGCAAGCGATTCAATTCTCTTCTTTTATTTCTTCATACTTTTGATATTCAATGAAACTCCTGAAGACATAGACGCACACTTTGGAGAAAAAGAGAAAAAGAAGAATGGAGAAAGATGATTTGTAGTTTTTTACCAACCAAGTAGTTATTTCTCAGCAATGACCAATTATTTAAACTCCAATGATAAAGAACAGCTGGGTCCAGTTTAGAATCATCAATTAGCTACTGATTTTCTCAGGATCAAAACAGCAATATTTTGATTGCCATGCTGATACGCTGTTGATGTTTTATATTAACTTTTATGTACGGTTTTGGGGTTGATGTTTGAAATGTCAAACGCCAATCTCGCTTTCATAAACAGAAAGCGAGTTTTGGCTCTCCGCTTGGGAGTGGCGTAGTGCCCTTGGTATTCGTCGCCGCCTTAGCCTCTGGGCAAATGAAAGTGTATTGTGTATTCCGTTAGCAGCATATCTATCGTGGAAAGTGTTTCTGGAGTCTACACTTCCTACCTTGACTACACCACAGCAACCATACTGTTGACATTCAGTGCACGTGCAAAGTGTTGGTGTTCTATTTGCATTATATTGGCGCATATTTCATCGTTCGTCGAGCCGATGAGTTCACCTCTTTTCTCTTTCTTCCAAGAAATGTTTCGTCATAGTTTATTTTCTCAGCTTCGTGGACCTCTTTCTACCTTCTACCTTTCCTTTTAACCTTTTTTTGCTTTTCGTGTGCCTGGTGTTTGTATAGGTACTTTAGCTAGGGAAACACACATGGGGGGTCAGATTGGGACTTTACGAGGACAGGTATAATATAAGGCGATGTAAAATAAATTTGTATCACATGTCACTATTACAATAGCCATTGTTATTTCTTTTTGATATCTTTCTTCTTGCTATTTAAATTCCGAATCAAATATTAAAATACGTCAGTAACTTAAACGTTATTTTACTATTCGACATGATCCTGAAAAATTACTATTTTTCAATCCCAAATCAAATAATTGTATTTCAAGATCCAGGTTTTTACAACGTAATTAGAAGCTCTGTTTATATTACTCAATCAAGTAGAACCACCATTTAAAATAACCAGTCAATACTGGTTATTTTAAATGGTAAATTGTGGTTATGGTAAATGGCGTACCCAGGGAGGTCCTGGGGGTCCGGACCCCCTTCCGGTATTAAATATAATATTTGTTTGTTAAATTAAATGTAAAATTATATAATCATACCGTATTGACGTTGGGGTTGATTATTTTCAATGCCAAGAGAGCTAAACAAGACCGTTTTAGGGCTTATATTTTTACCCCCCAGACCCCCCTGTTTTGAAATCCTGGCTACGTCACTACCAATGTACGCGAGGGTAATGAAGTATTTATGACTAACATTTCCATCTCTGAATGCTATTTTAGAGTTGGAAAGTAAGCTATGTATGCGCTATGTGCTATGTGCTATGTACTGCTATGTATGCGTGACAGATGTTGACAAATTCTCCATGGTTTTCATTAAATTTCGTGTTTAAACGACACGTCACTCTTGATATACATAATACAGGCTACTTATACGCGTATACTTTTATGTCAAATAGAAGACAATAGATTACGTCCCTAGTAGTGGTCAAATATAGGAGCGTAGAACTTCTGCCTTGGTGGCCCGAGTTCAAGTCAAATCAACCACCAATTTGCTATTGCTATATGACGACTGTAGGCAAGGATACCGTTACGTCCTGGGGAACTCACTTGGGTAAAATCTGTCGGTAATGTCATTATCTGAGAGGAACTGTGCTGTGCATATTACACGTAAACTACTATCTGGCTACACTTTGAGTCGTCAAGTGGTGAAATGCGTAATTTGAGCTTTGTTAAACCAAATTAGTGCCACTTTTAAAAGCTACAGAGATTTACAACCAACTAGATAGATATACTATCGGTTATCTTTAAAACCAAAGACTTGAACGTTAAGTGCCCTAGATTATGTGGAACCAACAAAAGTTTATAGAAACCTATACGCAGAAAGCCAGCTGTCAACCTCTGGCTCGATCCACTACGTGCACTTTAACTTATCCAGGCTAGCAATGATTTAGGAGTTCCAATAGATCGTAAAATCTTGTCAGATTGTCCTAAATAATAACTTTGCTGCGTTGGTCTAATACCACAAAGAATCGACATAGATGTTAAGAAAACGTGCTGAATGTTAAAGCCATATTTAGAAGTAAGTCGATCATTTTGAAAGTGGCAACTACTAGCGGAACACGGCCTAAGCCAACTATGACTCATCAACAGCCTAGCGTGTGTGTGTGTGTGTGTGTGTGTAAGCACGATCAAGGACTCTTTTGTCTTTAGTAAGTGTGAGAGTGTGTGTAAGGCCCAATCCCAGTTCGAACAACCATAATATCTTTGACGGCGCTACTGTTCGGTATGATTTGTTTTACGAGCGCTTATGCATTGCTATTTTTATTTTTTACTCCTAGGCTGTGCACGAACCGTCATAGGGACACAGAGAAAATTGCCAATTATTTCGAGATAGACAGATTTTCCGTTATTGTCTCGGGCTTTAGTGCGAGAGGGTCCGGTTCGATTCCCGGCGTATTCTAAAAACATTTAATGGATCTAGGCCACTTTACCATAAAGCATTTTCTTACCTTCTTCCAAAATGCTATTCGTGTATAGACACGGCAAAAGAGTAAAAAATACTACTTAAAAATCTTGTATAGGCATTTTGCTTTGTACTTTCCACTATTATCTCAAGTGCATTACTAATTATTAGAGAATCGGCCTTGCATGAAAGTTCGTTGGAAAAAATATGCTGCCATATAATATAATTTAAGGGCTCTGTTAGTCTAGTGTAGTGGTTAGCAACTCGGACATTGCCTAAGGCATGACATACAATAAAAATTACGAAATAAATATTTTAACTCAAATCTCATAAGGTCAAGATTTTCTAACGTACGAAGAAAAACTTCTCCACAAGAAAGACAACCAATTGTGGTTATATTCATGCATTTGTTATTCAAATTAATTTACGTATTTTTTAATCATAATCCTTACCAGTATCTTGATGGGTCCCTGTAACGGTAGCATGGCCGTTATATGTAATATTACTAACCTTAAGAAAAACTTACTACAATATAGTATAACCTGAAAATTTTACTCCACTCTATAAATTGATGAATTATGCACTGATCATTTTTTTTTATTGCAGTTGCCTATGATCAGTTATAAAAATTATTTCCTGGTATCGAAGCTTAATCTTGAGAATGATATCAGTGATCAAAACTTTTGGAAGTACGAGATTTTTTCATCATTTAACCACAGTTTAGTGACAGAGACACTAAATGTTATTCTATAATTCCACTTAAAACTGCTGAGTGCTGATTCGTGTAAGCATTTACCTTACAAACTAATACTGCAAATCCAATGAGTCGGACGTTTTCGAGATTAACTAATAGTGCTTGTAGCCAATTCATTTTTTTTGTCGTTTAATTGATTAAAAGATGCATAATTTGACACCTTCATGTGTAGGCCCTACAACACCTTTGGATTCAGAACTTTATAACCTTAATTAATAGCTCTTGGTAAAATCCATAATTCATTTACTTTAATATCACTGTATGTGTAGGCTGCATTTATAATCTCAAATCGATCTCCTTTTCAATATTTTAAAGGAGGTTTTAGATAAACGCACCCACAAATCATTGACTCTCCGTAGGCTACATGGGTAGTATCCGATTGAATTTTTAATGTTAGTACTGGAATGGGCTGATATTCCAGGACACATTAACATATATTGTGTGAAGTAGAGGTTTTAAGCGGGTTCTAATCTCTACGAGCCATATTTGATCTTCAGTGGGGGTTTCCAGTTATATGTGGCATTTGCTCGTTGATTTTACTTGTTTGCTACTTAATATCATATCACATGTTTTATACACAGTACTCGAGTAGGGTGTTCTTCCAGAACGTATAATATAACTCAATGTACTGTGGAAGTTTGCTGTTAAGTTCTGGGTGGTGTTTCAGATGAATGCGCTATGCAGTGCGCTGACGTTCGCAGCGTTCTGCACTGTCCTGGTGACGACTGCCCCCAAGGATACCAAGGACCACGACTACAGCCAGGTTCTGAGGATGTCCTTGATGTTCTACGAGGCCCAGCGGTCAGGGCGTCTTCCGCCGTCCAACCGAATCCCCTGGCGATCCGACTCCGCCGTCAACGACATGGGTCAAGATGGCGAAGACTTGACCGGGGGCTACTACGATGGTAAGTTAGTTAATAGCGTTTGAGTTGATGAGCCTTAAAATGTAGGCCTACCATCGTTGAAAGGAATTTTGTCAATATACCACACCGACAATCCACCACAATTCTTCCGATGAGCGTGGTAGACCCAGCTCTTTTGATCATTGGGCGTAAATGTTATTGGATAAGAACCAGTTTTTCTTGGTCAGTAACAATCATCTCACTGAATTCCACGCTCACCCTTCAGTCATATTTGGCTTCAAACACGCACAAAAGTGTGCTCCGCTGTTTTGAAGAATTGAAATTATGGATTGTCTGTAAATCAGTTTGGCTTGGCACTTGATTATAATGAACACTTTTCGACAAGAGAACAAGAACAAGGGAATAAGAGTGGCGGAAGGTTTTCACATGGATTACTTGGACAGCTCTCATGGTTGTGGTTATTGCGGAAGGCGGAAACTGTGAACTGGGATCATTACATGTCGTCGCACATGACACATGCTATGGTAGAACCTTGATAACCAGTATCTTTTGGGATTATCAAATAATACTTGTTATCAAGGTTGGTTACTTAAAGAAAAATCTTGACGTCATTTGCCTATTGGGTCTGATGATGATTGAAGTGTCCAATCGAAATCGATCACCACTTACCATCTTTTGTATATTTACCGTCTTATGAGTAACAGTATAAGCGTAAATATATGTTTTAAGTGTTATAAGACGTATCTTTATTTACTTTCCGTAAATTTAATAACACGTACAATGCTGATCAAGAAGTTATTTAATTTTCTTGAACATAATAAATATGCTTATTTTTAATTGAAAATCAAGAAAAATGTATTTTCTAACGCTTTGTTCTGGCGTTACCTAAATGTTTCAGTTAGGCCTACTATTTAATTTATTTTAGTTATACAGTCGCCTTTTTGGATATCAATCTAACAACATAAAAGTATTGGATTGGGTGGTTCCTGTAGTTCCGTTGGTTCAAGTCAGGATATCTGTCTCGTTTATATGGGTTTTTTCATGGTTTTGATCGTAAGTAGGATGATTGTAGTTAGGGCGATTAACTAATCAATATAAAGCTTAACATTTTTAAACTATTTAATTTTAGACTGTATAGACATATTGAAACACACAAATTTTAACCAGGTGACAGACTACATATAAGTTTTTTACAAAGACTACGACTTTAAGAAATTGTTTGTTGTTGATTCTTTTATTTTAATTGAACAATTTTAAGGAAAATCAACAGCATAAGAATGGGGTTTTTATAGGCAAGGGGCTACATTTCAGTTATATTCGTTTTTAAACAGTTGAGAGGAACAAAATGTCAAAGTACATCTTATTATTTCTACATCCAAAGGTACAGGTTTGAATGAACAATAAAGTATATTATATTTAGTAAATTTTGCAATCCTAAACATTAATAAACGGTATCAGCAATCTGACACATAATTTCTCCCATTAGCTTGTCAACAACCTTTATAAGAATAAGAAGAAGGTAAGAATCACAAAAGTTGCATTAACTTTGGACAGTAACTTTTACAGGAATGCAATATTTAGTTTAGAATTATAAGGACCAAAAAAGACAAAATTCAATCAAAACAGGGTTTTTTCGAAAAATAATATTTCAGTTTTTTTTTTTGGGGGGGGGGGGGGTTGTGGGGAATAACATAAGTTACAATAACTTTAGAACCGTAATTTTTACAGCAATGGGGGGTTGCACTATGCTAACATACTTTCTCCATATACGGTATAGGGGGAGAAAGTAAGAAAAAATCTTGCAAGGAAAATGATAATTTACAGTGATTACTGTAAACAGAAATTATAAAGGTTTACAAGGCCTTTTTACTGTTGCAGAGTTGTTCATAAGACAAAAATTATATTAAGTGTTCTCTCACCATCATTTTTGTGATTGTAAGAAACTACATTGTAAGGAGGAAAAAAAATGTATACCCGAGAAATAATTATTGTATGAGTCGCATATAGACTCTTAAAAACCCAATACGGTATGGGAAGTGTTTGTTTTTAGCATGTAATATAACAAATCTATACTCCCAAACTGTTAAATGCTGTCAAGTATAAAAAAAAAAACGTTTAATCAATTGTCGATAACAGTTCGTTGATTCTACATCATAACGAAAGAGAAGTTGGTAAACCTGTCTGTGCATTATTGAGCGCTGTCTTGTACTTGAGATTAAGTTGAATTGGAATGTGGTCAGCTGTTGTTTTTTCCTAACTTGGAACCGCATAAGAACCAGTTTGGTGATGGACAACTATAGTAGGCCTATTAAAACTTTACACGATCGATTCTGCAACAATTAGTACGCGAATCATTCTGTTACGAAATACAAAAAGTCGCTTTTTGTACAAGTTGATGAATAAATTGTAAACAAACAATCATAAACACTACTTAACAAACAAAATGATTGTTTAAAGTCGGTAATGAGTTGGACAAAGATAAACCTAGTGATTATTCGCAAGGTAATCGGGGAAAGTCCTTATCATATTTCAACGATCAGATGGACTAGGATGGAATGATAAGAACTCACTTAATCTTGTCCAAGAGTCATGGTGTTATTGGTGTTTAGAGTAAGTGCTCAATAAACCTTTGATTTCATTTTAAAGGTTATGTGATTAACCAAGGTTTCGGGTTTGATTTCATCAGTGTAGGGTTGTTTACACAGAACGATCAATACACGTATAAGACGAGTACATAAATACAGTTTCCTTATATTGTTAAAGTAAATCCTCATAAATCGGTTTTTAATATATTGGTAATTTCTTGCTTTAAATAATTTTGTTTCGCGATTCACGGACATGTAATGTATTCAAATACTGTCTGATAGTTTTATGAATAAAATTTATATAAACACATTTCACAATCCTATTATGGCTATTTATGTCTGAAATTAACTGTGTCTGTATATCATGAAGCTTGCATTTTAATCTGAAACCACAGTGTGTAGTTTTCTTTAACACACTCACTCCCGTATGGAGAGAGACTACATACAGAGGAGTGTGACGGCTGGGACTGAACCTGTTAAAAGAAGCTCAGAAATTGGCCAAACTTGTTTTTAGTTTACTTAGAGGTAACACTAGAACAAGGTCGCATACCAAGTTGTTTTTTAAATTGGGTAAAAAATTATTTTTTTGAGATATAACCACGTTTTCTGCCACCATTTTGAAACGGCTTGACGGATATGGCTAATATCTGGCAAATTTATAAGTAATATTATAATGAGGTTTCATACAAAATTGCATGATATTCGGACTAAAAACGCATAGTTTATAGCTTAATTACCATGTTAAAATTAATCAAATTATTTATTAATATTTATTTTTTGTCTTAGGACAAGCCCGGAATTGTTTTTCACATTTCTTCAGGCTAGACCTAGGGGTTACGGCTTATCACTTAGATAAAATCCATTGGTGATTTGAAGAATTTGACCCCGGGAGCCCAGGAACCGGAGTCCCGCGCTCTAAACACTAGACCAGCTCGCTCCCAATATTATTATCTTAAATTCTAAGAGTTGCCAAAAGGAAATTTGTAAGTCCCTGCTATTTTATGTATCTGAATACTACCAAAATTAAATATTAACCATAAAAAAACCAATAGAACAAAACAATTTGGCTGCCGGACTAATTTACTCGGTAAAAATTATTGAATACCAAATTCAAATCATACAAAATGTATTTCCTTTGTTTGGACAAAAATGAACAACTGTAATTATTCTTCCCATTTATTAAAGTTATTTAGGAAAATTCATGTTTAAGACGTTCATGTCTCCTTATCAGTTTAAAAAAATATCAAATATATAATTTATTTTTAATAACTAGTAGAATCAAAAACATAATAAAAACAGGGTGTTCTATAAAAAAACATTAAAGTTGTGTCTCATACTAAATCATGGTTTCAATATTATTTTGATTCAATACCCCTTTAGAGTCCCCCATTACAAGTTTCTTGTCAGATTTATATTGATAAGGTAAGCTATTAGATCACCTGAGGTGAGATACCAGGTTTATAAATAAGATTTCCTTCTTTTTCATAGCAAACATAATTTTTTAATATCCTAATAAATTCAAAATTCAAAATTTTCTAATTACAAAAAAAGTTGTATCGATTGATGATACCTACCTCAAACTCTTTGAAATCCAATAATCAATTTGTTCCATGAAAGCCAGTACGTTACCGACTGTTTTCATATCAATACATAAAACATAACATAATAATCACTAAAAGATATAGGGCTTTGATGGGACTTATTTTTTTAAATAATTAAAATTACTATTTTTGGGGGGTCCATAACTAGCTTAAACATCATAAGATTTGAATTATAATTGGCGTAAATGAAAGCCGTTGGCTTATCGAGCATTTTGATACCAAAAACAGTAGAAAGGAACTACAGAATATTCTCAGGAAGAATTATATAAAGTATTTTCATTTATTAGATATTCCTCTTTATTATAGAAAAAATAATAAAAGTAATTTTTTACGCTTTGTTGTGACGTTATCCTTGATCCAACAAATATCCCTATAGGTGCATTGGATGCAAAATTTCAATATATACAGCTTTTGTAACATGTATTATGTCCTTTTTTCAGAGATTTTAGCATTAAGTTGGAAAAAATGGGGGTAGAACATACTTTTTTTCTAAATTATTAACTTTAAAAAGAAATACTGGCCTTAAAACACACAATATATATTTAAAATATGATATTTTCCTGCATGGAATTTCACTGTGAGTATTTTAGAAGCGTTTGCACTGATGTAGACAGCATGGTATTTTCATATAAGATAGTTTTAAGTAAAAGCTTACACTGTAAATTACGTTTTCCACCATTTTCCAAGATGTTGCCCAAGGGTGCCAAAAAAGTACCCGGTGGTTGTATGGTCTTCATGCCCTAAATACCTCAAATTAACAATAAAAATGACTTAATATAACAAATACTGGCTAGGGACAAAATCCTCATTTGGCTGCCGGACTATTAGTTTTATTGTGAATAAAACAGCTTGCATGTAAATTCTGGCCATTGACATCCACATATAGAAGTTAGCATTACAACGATGTTTGTGTTTGTTTTAGCCGGGGACTTTGTCAAGTTCGGGTTCACAATGGCCAGCACAACCACTTTGCTAGCCTGGGGCTGTCTATCATACAAAGATGCCTACGTGGAAGCAGGTATAGTTATAGTTGTAAGCAGTAAACAGTTAACAGTAAGATCTCTAACTCTTGAATTGTTTTTTTAAGTTTTCACCAAATCTTAAGTATTTTTGAAATATATCGCCCAAAAAGTGAAAGTTTTAGAATTTACATCCAATGCTCATGGGCTGTATAAGATTAAGATGAAAAACACAAAAAAATAGTCAATAGTTCCACATTTATTATCATACTGCATTACAGTACATAGAACCAATAAAGCTAGGAAAAAGTTTGAATAGACAAAATAAAATATTAAAAAAATTAAAAACTTTTCTAAAAAGTCATAGAATGAACTTTATGAATAAAACCTTGTTTTGCAGTGTAAATATCTATAAAAATACTGTATTTAGGTATGGTAAATTTTGCTGTGTAGCTGAGAGTTCCAAGTGCCAATTGTTCAACCTTAACCAGCTTGGCAATGTCAGATAAGCGGAAAGTTTGAATAATAGCAAAAACAATAACACCCTTTGTAAACATGCTACAAATTATTAAATTGTACAAAATATAGTGCCCTATTCACTGCAAGGTGTTCTGGTACCAGCCTGGCCGCTGACTTGTGAAAAACTACCTGTTTCAGGTCAAAGTTGGGGCCAATCCCAAATATTCCAATATTTTCCTGCAACCTAGTAGTACCGGGACCTGCAATCTGAGGAATACTGCTCTATAATGTTGATATTGTAGCACAACTGATTGAGTTATCAAATAATTAAATAACTTACGTCATCAATCCATAAATTGCTGTGGAGTACGCGTTTCAACCATCAGGTCATCCTCAGCTCCACTGTAATGTTTCGTACGTGTCGTGTATGTGTGATAAATGTAAAATGTGTTTGGACTATTTATTTCATATATCGACGCTGTTGCTACAAAGCAACATAGAAGCAAATTCAACCTAGTGACAGTGGAGCTGAGGATGACCTGATGGTTGAAACGCGTACTCCACAGCAATTTATGGATTGATGAAGTAAGTTATTTAATTATTTTATAATACTGCTCTAGTTGAACCAAAATTTAAACTAATCATCAAAATTTGTATGAAAGATTTTTTTTAGCTTGTATTGGCACTATTACTTTATGTAACATTGCAGGTGAATGGGAGCATGCCCTAGAGGCTTTACGCTGGGCTGCCGACTACTTCATCAAGTGCCACGTCAGTCCGTATGAGTTGTATGGTCAGGTGGGTGACTTTGCTCTGGACCATCAGTACTGGGGACGACCAGAACAACTGAATACGTCTCGCCCCGCCTTCAAGATCACTAAAGACAAACCTGGTTAGTCATCTTATAACATATTTAAACCTTCGCTATATGGATGTTTTAAAATGAATAAATCACCAGTTAAAAGCCCAAGTTCTTAAGAGTGGTGCTTAAAAAAAGTGGAGTGTTAAAGTTTGCTGTATATTTTCAAAATAGTGCGTAGTGGTGTATTAAAACAAAGTACAGAAATAGGCTACATTTAAAATCTACCATTCAAACATTCAATCCAAATAATATAGTTTCTTATAAATGGTAAACATCATGTTTACAAATGTTCCTACTCTTATTATTTATAAGTTAAAAAAAAAAACAGTTTTTGACTAATCATAGGTCTTAATTTGGACCATCCATCTTTACAAGTTTTATTTAGAGGTGTATTTATCAGTAGACCTTTAATTTGTTAATAATGGTAGGAAAAATTGAATAGTAATAATAAATACTAATAATATGTATTGTAATATTAAGGAGCTTCTTAACCTCAAAATTATCACTTTAACCTACAGGGAAGAAATAACACATCCTTACATTTTGCTAGCCAATCCCAGAGAGAGAGAGAGGATTTAAAGGACTTTGAAGGATATAGAATTAGTTCTAGCCACATAACATGCCAAACCTGGGACTTGTTTGAAAAGAAAGTGTAGCTTTAAGCAAAACTGTTTTTGAAAGAATAATACTGTTTTATTTTAGTTAATAAGTTTTGTAGGTTAGAATATACTTGTTCGAACTTAGAAAATCATACAACTGGAGACTATATATTTTCAAAGATTATTTGAGGATTATTGATTATAAAAATATTCATAACTTTTACAAGTCTTGTGTTTTAGGCAGTGATCTGGCTGGAGAAACATCCGCAGCCCTGACAGCAACTGCGATAGTATTTCAAAAGGAGGATCCCAAGTACGCAGAGCTGCTTTTGAACCATTCTAAGCAACTTTACGACTTTGCTACAACCTACCGTGGCCTTTACAATGATGCCATCAAGGGGGCGACAGAGTTTTATGAGTAAGTAAATCCTAAAAAAATTAGAGAAATTGTGATGCAACTCTCAACTTCACTGCTATATATTTTAAATTAATTTGAGGTGAATCAGGAAACAGGTTTGCAACCTTAAGAAGTGGAAGTGGGCAAGATAAGGAAGTAATCAAAGCACAACATAATAATTTTTTACCTAACGCTAAGTACGAGTCCAGGATTGTTTTTCACATTACATATGGTAATAGTCCATCATAGTTCGTAGTAGGTAGCGACTCCACAATAGTTAGTCAAAAATTCTAACTAGTTAGAAGTTATTAGTTAGTCCTGGAAAAAGTAACTGTTAGAAGTTATTAGTTAGTTAGTCAAATAAACGGTATCAGCATTCTGACACATACTTTCTCCCATAAGCTTGTCAACAACCTTTATCATGGGTAAGAGAAAATATGATATTTTATAGTTAAAAATCACAAAAGTTGCGATAACTTTTGAGCCGTAATTGTTACAGCAATGGGGTGTTGTACTATTTTTTTAGAATTATAAGGACCATAACATATTAATTTCTCCAAAAATACGATTGCTTTGTTATTTTATGGGTTTTTATTTAATACAACTTTACTTGATACAACTTTGATACAACCAAAATTTTTATGGAAATGAGATTTGTACCATTTTGTCAAAATTATTTTTGAATGTATGTCCCCTCATTTTATGAGCTATTATCTATTAGAATGTGAATTATCTATTAGCTATTAGAGTGCAAATACAAGGACAAGACATGTACATGAGACACCGTATTTATCTACAAGAGATGCAGCACAAATTTGTCTCGAGCTGTCCCTTAAATTTCCAAAGATCTATCCCAAAGTTCTGGTTTCGCATGAACCAAACTCAAACTAATAAGTAAATCCATATCAACATCAACCATAATGATATAGAAAACTAAACCGACTAAAAATAAAAACTAAATTAAAAAGCAAAACAAAACTGAATACACCACTTGGACACTGTGCTAAAATCAAAAACAACCACTACCCTTGAGGGTTGAACCACAACTGAGGAGTGGGGGCAGTCGCAGTTCCGGCTGTTTCGCCGGTTATGTGTGTTCATCTCTATAAAGCACAATGCCCCGCTTCCCCCTGGGCCGGCGAAACCGCCGATCCGGCGGTCAGGCGAAGTAGAGCATTTTCCCGCCGGACCGGCGGTTTTGCCGAATCGGAGAAGTGTCGCCTTCCCCATGCCTTCATGTGTATCTCAACTTGCTCCGGCGAACCGCCAGTAAGTGTGTCCCTGGCCTTACCCAGTTTGCAATACAATGTTCCAATTATTGCAGACAAAATTGTGTATATTTCTTTGTTCAAAAACAGAAAACTGTACTTCATTGAACCAAGTTTTTTGGCTTTTTCTATTCTTTTGGAAGCCAACTACTTCTTTGATTCTTGAATTATTTTCCATTTGTCCCCTATTGAGTGGTCTATTTTCTCCTTTCCTTGATCTAATACTTGAAACCGGTTTGTGAGTTTGAGAGTAAACTCCTTTCTGACATTTGAGTTTACAAGTTTCTTAAATCGAACTTTAATTTTGTTCTGATCTAGGCTTTAAATCATGTTTTTCTATTCTCTCTCAGCATAGTCTTTGTCGTAATTTTATTATCACCAATTAATGGTTGTCCCACATTCAGCTATCCTCTTACTTTTGATATCCATGATGACGCAGCTTTTATGTCTGTCCTCGGTCAACACATGGTCAATTTGGTTTTTCACTTGTCCGTTTGGGGAAACTCATGTGACCTTGTGAATGTTTTTTCCTTGGGAAAGTAGTTGACATGATTTCAAGGTTTTTCGAGCTTGCAAAGCTGACAAGCCTCATTCCATTTTCATTCGTTGTTTGATGTAAGATATTACATCCTGTACAGTATTTACTGTTTCCAGCTTGGCACATTCACTATTTTTGCACCTAATATGATTTCCTAATATGGGATACTAGTCATCAGCTGATCTATGTGTCATAGAAAATATCTTTCTTATCATCATTATACTAACGAGGAATATATCTATATATATCTAATAATATAGTAATATATCTATATATAGTAATCATTACTAACGAGTATAATATCTATTCGTTAGCTAGAATCTAACTGAGTAGAAGTTATTTTCAGTACTTTTTAAAAACTATTAACGAATATGGTAGGAGTTAGCCAAAAAAACTAACGAATATCGCTAATCATTAGAATTTCTATTTTTTATTCCCAAAGTATGGACTCCACATAATAGGCCTACTGCAATAATATTTTTGCTATCACAATTATAATATTTCAAGTTTAATAAATAAACTGTTTATAGCAATGTTTAGTGAACTATTTAAAATTCAAAGTGGATAAATCACGTACTTTTAAACCTACATCATAAAAAATCACCTTTTGAAAATTTGTTGAAAAAATTGTTATTAATTCATGATTATTTCTCGGAAGAGTGTGACAGTGAGGTTTGCTCTCAGGCAGGTTTATGATAATGTAAATATTAAATGTACAGTATCACAGAATTTAAAAGTGTTATATTTGCAGATCTACCGATTACGGAGATGAACTGACATGGGCTTCTCTTTGGTTATACAAAGCAACCAACAACTCATTTTATGTGGACGAAGCAGAGCACCATTATATGCAATACAGGCTGAAAGAGCGCCCTAATGAATTTTACTACAACAAAAAAGTTGCTGGAGTTCAGGTAATACTTATATTTAAAAATGTGTTTTCATAATATAAGATTTTTTGTTTGTTTTGCGAATAAAAATAAAAATACAATAATATGTTGAGGATTATAGGAAAATTAAAGGCAGTGGATTTTTTGGAATGCAAAATTAAATCATTATTAATTCAGAATTTTAGCCATATTGGCTCAAATGGAGCACAATTTCCATGTTCAATTTTTTACCTTTTTATGCAGATCTAGGACTGCACATTATGAAAAAGTCAACACATCTTTTAGGTAATCTTAATTCTATGGTTAAGTAGGCTTGAATACGAGTTTTAGTTACAGAATTGTGGCAACATGGCACACAAGGCTAAACACCATCAATGTAATTCTTCATTGATTACCGAGCCGGGCATATGATTTCACAAAAAGTTCCTTTGAACCTCCTTCTGCGCCCACGCATATCACTCCAATGGATCAGAGTAGGGTTTAGCATTACGAAAACATCACAAGAGCAAAGAGCCAATGGATAAAAGGAAAGTGAGACTACTAATAAACTACATGTTTCACTTGAATAAAACCTCAAAGTCAATCCATCCTAGTCATTACACCATAGTCTATATGGAGTGTGTGGAATGTTGTATACTGTACATTTTTAATCCACACTGTAGGTCACAGAGAAGAAAGAGTGGTCTTGGTTTTAGGTAACAACACAGGAGTTTAATATTCATCAGATGTTCAGTTGACATACTGTAGTAGTAAGCATTTTCTGATGTATTTTTTATCTTTGTGCTCAAATATAGCTGTGCAGCTAGTTTAGCATCTGGGAATGGTGATTCTTGAAAATCATATGTTCTTTTATGTCCTGGGACATTGGATGAGTATAAACCATGGCCACTCTTCCTTCATCTCTTCAAACTAGAGTGTGAATTTGATAGAAGCAATTAACTACGCTCTACCCTGTCCTTTTAAAAACCTTTTGGAAAAAAATATGACTTTTACTCGCAAATAATGTCATATATTTAGAAATGTTTTATGTAATTTTACATGCAATTGAAATACAGTCCCCTTTAGTAAAATTGTCAACTTTTATTTTTGTAGGTACTGTTGGCCCAGCTTACTAAGATGCCTGAATATGTAGAGGCAGCCAAAACCTTCTGCAACTTTACTGTATTCAACCAAAAGCGAACACCAAAGGGTCTTGTTTATATTGAGAAGACAGGAACGCTGTGCCATGCAGCAAATGTCGCATTCCTTTGCCTTCAGGTAATGTCTGTTTAGAAAGTAACATTATTTACTTTGTAATCAAATGTCTAGCACCAGTTTTGGATACTACCCATGGCTAACTCTCATATCCAAACCAGACTCGGGTCTCTTGGCCCACAGGTCTCAGGCCAAATTTATGGTTGATTTGAAAAGTATTAAATTTTGAAAATATTAGTTTAAATACTACAATTGGCAAAGTCACGAACATACGGTCATGGGGAAATAAAGATCATTTACGGTCACAGATAAATCTTTTTACAAAATTATTGTGATGTACTCACTGAAATAAAAGGGTAAAAAAAATACTAACTATAAATTTAAGATAATAATTATGTTTGCTATTTTAAAATAAATACTCTGATCTCTAGCTGGCAGATCAAGGTATTAACTCCGACACATATCGACAGTTTGCGAAACAACAGATTGACTACATGTTAGGGAGCTTCGGACGCAGTTTTGTCGTTGGATATGGACACAATTACCCCAAGTTTCCACACCATGCCGCAAGGTAATGCAGTTAGTAATGCATCACTCATCTACTTTTTCAGCTCTAGTTACCTGAGCCATGATGGGTTTGAAGAGTTGGGTTTGAGTCGCTCATTGAACTCAGTCTTGCTACAGTTGGTTACAAATATAAGTTGGCAAACCATCCAGCAAGAGTTGATTTGGTGGTTTATTGGGGATTTGTTTAGTCAACTCGGTTCTCTACCTGAAGCAAGCAAGTTAATTTGGAAATATAAACCAGAACCAGTGCCTTATTTTAAGTTGAAAATGTACCACTGACTTAAATCGAGTCAAGATGACTTGCTAAAAGCTTACACATCGACACTAACAACCAATTAGGAAATAAGTTCTACTAGCCTATCTGTAAATATGATTATTTTGATTCTTAAACCGTGATTATTTTGATCGTTAAAAAAGTGTCCAGAAATATTGTTAACAGGTATGTTAATTGTGGGTTCTAAGAAATTGTGTGCAATGTTCCGATACCATAAGAGAAACCTTTTTTGACTGGTTGTACATTCAGTTGAACATCTACTATTTTGTAACTACCGCATGACCTTTTTTTAAATTCACTCTTCAACAAACGACCCGTAGTTTTGACCACAACATAAGTAAATAAGTAAGTTTATAAGTTCTATTTGTGGCTCATTCGCTCTATTTGAATATTTAATAGACCACAGCTGGTCTATGTACATGGGAGTCTTCTTCATTATCCAAAATTCAATGGTTTCATATACTGTAGGCTATTCTTTGTTTGAAGTTTATTTTTTGTGATGGTGGGTTTGCATCATCTATCAGAATCCCACCAGAGGACAAGGTCAAATTCCAGATCCCGAAATATCGTGAAAACATAGGATAATATCTACAATAATCTGTTAGATAATACACTGTATGATCTCAGATCCCATTTGTGTTTTCCAGTTCATGTCCTGACTATCCTGAACCGTGTGGATGGGCAGATTTCAGCAGCTCCAAGCCAAATCCCCAGATTTTGTACGGAGCTTTGGTTAGTGGACCTGATGAGAACGACTTTTACAAAGATCGCAGAGAAGACTACATCTATAATGAGGTTACTCTAGATTATAACGGTGGCTTCCAATCAGCTATTGCAGGTCTGCACCAACTGAAAATCCACAACATCGGTATTCCTGATCTTGTAAAGACTGAAAGCATCAGATGAGAAATGCTGTTGGCCCTTCTGCCTGAGAGGTGTGGGGGCTTTGAAGGTACTATGGAGCTTAACAAACAAACAACATGTTCCTCAGCTTCCCCACTTGTCTATGTTTTAAACATAAGCTTTGTTTTTTGTGTTTTAAAAACACCTGTGTAGAGCTGTCATGTTCCTAATGTCCTGTCCTGTTTAAACAGAATAATTTTTCTTCTTTTTACCCATAAAGTTACCGTTTTCTAAGTTAGTTTCTGTTTCATCGGTTTGAGACATTTCCACTTATCTTTGCTGAACTTTATAATAATCTTCATGGGATTTTGACAATTTCTTATTTTCTATTGAGATACTGAAAACTGTAATAAATGTGGACTGATAAAATATATAACAGAGTACTTGAGCTGACACATTTTAACCCTTGATACAATTTGTTATTAACTACTTATATCATCATTTAATTATGTTTTTAAATTTGAAGTGGTTTGATAACTTGGATTTTCAATCAGTGTTCTATGATATTTGAGAAACAATGCTCAACCGTTTGATTAAGTTATTGAATTCTAGACAATTGATCTTTGTCAATGCTTTTGCTGTTTGTATTTTCTCAAAGTTTATTTATAAATTTTGTATGAGTAAATTCAGGGCCGCGTTAAGGGTCAGTGGAGCCTGGGCGAACTCAAAAGCAGCCTTTTTCCTAGCTGGGGCGGGCGGTAGTTGGACGGCGCCCGCCAGGCACCCCTCGACCACCAGTCTGCCCGTTTCTAAAAGCGGGCCTGAGTACATTTTCATGTTGGATCATGAAGTGAAAAGTAACCACAATATATTTGTGTATATGCTAGGTTTAGCATCAAATATTAACATAATGTCTGTTTAAAGTGTTATTTGATTTGTAATGGAACATGTTCTACAGATAATTATTGTTTTGAAAACTATACTTGTGTTATTAGTAAGGAATTAAAAATATATTTTATTTTTTCTTTACCATATCCATACTAAATTGAGACAGTTTGGTTGAAAACAAACATTTCCTTGTGTTTTCTTTTTGGTTGTATTTTTATACTCAATCAGTTGACTTTGTATTATTTTATAAATGCATTTTGTTGTTTAATGTGTCACTCATGAAGTGTGTAATTTTATTGGTACATTAATTTAAACATTATATATATATATAAAAGGACAAGTGGTATCTTTATTTCTTTGTTATTATTTGTTTTAATTTATATATTATTTACGAACTTTGTTTTACTAAAATGTGAACTTTTTTCAAATTTAAAGTACCAATAAGTACCAAGTAAGTGGAGGATTTTTAGTTTGAGTAAATTATTCAAAAAGATATCTGTTAAAACAGTTTTATACGTCTTGTATATTACTATAGTAGCTTTGCAATTATTTTTATACCTTCAAACACTCTTGAAATCTACAAGAATATTGTTTTTATTTATGATCTTATGTAAGTTATGCCATTTTTGTAAATAAATATTATAAAAGAACATAGTTCTGTCTCGTTCCTCAAGACAACACCTATTTTTTAATGCTCAACAACAAGTTTTGTAAAATAATAAGGAAACTTATAGGATTATTAAAAAAGTAAATATAAAAGGTTTAATTTACCTTTTGCGTCAATTAATCCTTAAGTTATGAAATAACTACGGCCAGTTTTTTTTTTTTTTTTTTTTGTAGGGGAGAGCGGTTGTCCTCAGACTCTATCAGACACTGTGGAGAGAATCAAAACTTGTAGTAGCCATTTGTTGACTTTTTTTTCAAAAAAAGAGGTTGGCGGCCTCTTTTAACCTTGCATTTGCCCGTCCACATAGACTAAGCGCCCGTGCGTGGATCGTTTACAGCAAAGCAAGGAGTGAACTGGTACAGTACAAAGGTGAACTGTACTGATAAATTTTAGTGGCAGTGACCAGGATCCGAACCCACTACATCGCTGCCTTGGGCCCGAAGTCCGCGACGCTATCAACTGAGCCACCGACTCACATAGTTTTGTACTGCTAAGCGAATACATCTTCAGGTTGTCTATGAACGTTAAAATACGGCCTTCTCATCCGTGGATGGAGTTGTCAGCACATTTAGGACTCATAACACGAAACACATACGAAACATTAAAATATTTACAATAAAAAACTTGACGCAACAGGTAAATTAAACCTTTTATATTTGCATTATCTTAACCCTAGCGCTGGCAAACGCCGGATATACGGCGCGGACGGCCGCGGCCGAAATGGCGACGCCGGATATACGGCGCCAATGCCGGTGTTACGATAGGCCTATAAGTAATTTTTTTTATTTTTTGTTCGTTTTGTTAACTTTTTTGGGCTACTGTTGTAATAAATAAGTAAAATAATACAAACCAGAATACCCTGGAATTATATATTATATAAGGTGTACGGTTTTGTATATGACCTGGGTTGGGTGATTATTTGGTACTAGCGCGGGGGTACGATCGACATAGTAATAGGGCTATCAAACAAAATACACAAAATAAGCTATATAAACTATATATTTTTGGAATCAGCACAAAATTTACCACAACTTTACTATTTACCTTATGATGCTAAGTCTTACATGCACTTAGCTATACGACGGAATATAAAAACATTTTATAAAAAAATTAATAATACCCACAATTTGGAAAAACTACAAAAATTTTTTTTTGGTGGTAACCATGTAAATCACCTATATTATTGTTCTTTGTCTTATTCTGAACAAAATGATATATAACAATCCATAGTTATGTTGCTATTTCTAATTTTTATGATGGTTTAAAAATGATATTACATAATCAATAATATCCCCATGCCAGTACAGCGTTACACTATTGCCAGCTCTAGGGTTAATCCAGAAGCTAACCCATCTGAAACTATAAAAAAATAATGTTGCTAAACTAAACCGTTGGTAGGTCTGTTTCCATGATTTTGAACAGTCGATTGTCACAAAAATGGAAAGGGCGAGTTTATAAGTTTGTTTTGACAAGGTTTTCTTTTATCTCGGTTGCTTAATTGAGTACCACAAAGCCTGTAAACAAATGGCTACTACAAAACAAGAAAGAGCATTTTGCATTTTAGAGTTTGCTAATGCCATAGTTAGTGTTCAGCGGGATTTTCTGACTAGATTTAGAAAGGAGGCTCCTCGTCAGAACTGCATAGCTTATTGGGTGAGGAAATTCAAGACAACTGGATGTTTGTGTGTAGGGGAGAGCTCTGGTCGTCCTCTGACTCCTCCAGACACTGTGGAGAGAATCGAAGCTTGTAGAAGCCATTTGTTGACAGCCTTCGCGGTCCTCAACTAGTGGATCCAAGATGGCGGCCGAAAAAAATACATCCCTCATAACCAAGTGAAAATAGGTAGTGTATACTTATCTTTATCTAGCACTATTTTGAGATTATGGTCTTAATTTGTAAATTGCACAATGTTAAAATGGGCTAAAATAAAGTTATAAAAAGTCCTCATAACTAATGGATCGAGATTTTTTAAAAAGGATTGCAGCATTGTATTTAGCGTCAAAATCTAGTTTGAAACGATTGGTCAAAACTCTACCTTTACATTTGGAAAAAAAACTTTGTATCCAAGATGGCGGCTAAAAATTTATACCTAGTCAAAATGAAGTACTTACTACTCTACAATGATCTGACGTGGTCCGGAGTTGATATCTTAAGAAATGTAGAAAAAATTAGGGGGGGAACTCATTTAAAACTCACTCTATATATACGTCTAAGGCTTGTAAATTTTTATTAGGGAAAACGTTTATTTTTAATAAGCAGCTAAACTTTTAAAAAGATTAATGAATTAACAAAATCATGATAAGAAAAATATGACGTCTTTATTATTATTACCAAAAGACAACAAACAGACTTATCTAATCATAATACAATAAAAATATTGATTCAGATCATTCAATCTAAACGTCATTTTCAATAAACAACACAACACAACATAACACAACACAACACTTTGGGAAGCACTGAATATTTACTTATCTTACTAGATTTACTTCACTAAAGACGGCCAAGAAACATATTTAAAATACATATGTTTTGACGTATGCGTCGTACACTTGTGACCTTCAGATTGAGTTGCTTATATGTACATCCAATGCTCGGTAAGGCTTAAGTATAGTTTTGCGTACGACTTAGCCTAGTTATCACATATGTCCTTGGAGTTACAATATGTAATACAGCTGGAATTTACATACAGAGTGTGAGAGGAAAGCATAGGAGACCAAAACTTAAGCTAAATGTTCGGTCCATTGGTCCATTAGTAAAGGATATTACTGTATTACTTAATCATTTTAAGTATTTTACACATTTTTCTAAATGTATGGCAAACCTTTTGATTTAGATTTCTTAAACTGTGCGTGCATCGAAATTACTATGGGCTTACTACAAAGTTATGCTAAAATAAATAACTGTATATCAGGAGTTGCATTCTAAGGTACTTTTGAAATAATTCATGGAGATCTTTAAGTTAAAAAAAGGATTTGATATTCGTCTGGATCTTGTCCTTTTTTATTGATGGGATAAACCATTGACTATACACAGAATAGACTTCCCATGTGATATAAAAAAATTGAAGCCAAGTAAGTAGATGAATTTCAGGACCATCTCACCAGACTAGTGTAATGGGTTAAATATTAATAACAAATATCAGTATAGCAAACAGCTGATTGATTTATCACTTAACACAGAATATTGTCATTAGACTCATCAACAGTCAGTAGATCATCTCAACAGATTGCACCAGGTTTTTTTGCTTCAAATTTTTACATTACATGGCAAGTCTATTCTATGTATAGTCAATGGATGAACTCACGATTAGTTGATGTACTTGTGTACAACCACTTGCATGTTGACAACATGGGAATGTCATCACCATCACCACTTACATCAGTTCTGCCTCTTAACATTCTGAACACAACAGTAATCAAAGTAAAGTGTTTCAATGTAGTGGAAGACTAGAATACTGACTCCACTATGCATATGTGATAACAACACCATTATGTAAACCACCACTTCACAAGCGTGAGGGATGGCTACAATGGCTTACAGTCTTGGACTTAGCTATGTGAAATGAGATTTTGTAACCTCTGTAAATATATTTATTGTATTTATTTATGATAATTTACAATTTTTCTACTTGGAACTTGTGCACTGCACCATTAGTATTTAGCTTTTACACTTTCTATAACGGCTGAATTTTTAATCCGCATACTATCCACCGAACACAATATTGATTTTTTGAATATTATTTGAGAGTGCCTTAGATGAGTTCTCAATTTTTCTTCCTTAAATCCCATGTTACAATAATCATTTGTTCAGCTCACTAATATTTACTGATATATGAACTTTTTTTAACCATAATCAGTTACAATATCTTCACAACTTCATTAAACTAACGTTTATTACAGTACCTATGTAGGAAAAAGTCTTATTAAAAAGTTGATTATATATTATAGGTTGCGTACCTTTGTCTGTTTTCAGTCTTAAGTAGTAGTCTGAGGATTACTAGTTTCAAGTCATAAGACCCATTCTAAAATATTACATAAAATTATTATCATCGCATAATTTTAAAACTTTATACAATTAATAATTCAAATTTGAAATTTGAATTGCGAATGGGTCTTATGACCCAAAACTAGTAATCCCCAGACTACCTACTATATTTAAGACTGAAGACAGACAAAGGTATGTAACCTATCATATATTCGCACAATCAGTCTTGGTGGCAACGGCAAGAATGTTTAACTGTTTGATTATGACGGTTTTAAAGACCGGCGTGGAACTCTGCTATCAATTTCATATAAATCCTGCTGGGTAAATGAATAACTCATGGAGAAATCAATAATATACCTCAAACGGACCAAGCAATTTTCCGACTGAGGAAAGAGAAACAATAATTGAGCTGGAATCACAAAGTACCTTGAGATTTGACCTAGATCCCTTTAATCAAAGGACCTATGTCAAATCTCAAGGTAATTATGAAATCATGAAATGTTGATAGCAAATTATGAAATGTTGACAATTATTTATAGGCCCCTACAATGCCTTATATATCATATCAAGTATAAATTTTCTTAGAAAGCACTTTAAGGACACAGCCCTCCCCTGGTTGATTTGTAGTCCCCCTCTACCATAGGGGTTATATTTTTCTCAAATGTCTGAACATGGGTATTATGATATTAGTTAAAGACAGTATGTTATTGCTTTATTTTCTAAAACTGATTGACACAAATGTTTGAACCTATGAATCTACTGCCTGGACCAGCTCTTCCTGATCATGTCTGCGCCCTTTTCTCCAATCATGATACATACAGCATTTGTGTTGCCTGAGGTCAGCTTAGGCATGATGGAGGCATCCATCACTCTCAAGTTATCAATGCCTCTAACCTTCAGTTGATGGTCCACTACAGCCAGCGGGTCGGAGGAAGGTCCCATCTTGCAAGAACCCGCTTGGTGATTCTCAGGAGCCGTGTTATGACGAACCGCACACTCCCAATATTCATCAGAACCAAATGTCAAGTGTTTGCAAGCAGTAATCGGTATTGTGTCCAGTTTGATACCGTATTCCTCAAGTGCTTTGGTTTCAGCAAGTTTTATCCCAAATCGGATTCCTTCAATCAATCTATGAACGTCTTCAATTTCTGTAAGGTACTTAGGAACGATTTTCGGATGTGAAAGTGGATTTTTATCCTTCAATGTAAGATAGCCTCTGCTCTTTGGATGCAGATTGGTCGGAGTCATGGTTATCATTCTTTTCTTTGGTGATCCATCATCATTCTCCAAAACTTGTCCCACTTCTCCAGTTTTGGCACAGTTAGCTTTATAACCTCCAAAAAATATCTGGATATCAGGATGATCTTCGCTTGAGTTAGCAAACTTGGACTTAACCATACCTGTAAGTGATGAAAGACCAGTTGATGACAATAATCCATCCCGATGTAACATATATTGCATAGCTGTCGCCCAATCTAAGTCCACCACTTGATTATTGTCAATGTAGAATTTAATTGTATGTCCTACATGATTGTGTAGGTTTTTACCCACTCCTGGTAGGTCGTGTACTACTGGAATTCCGACTTTTTCCAGGTCTTCTTTTGGACCGATGCCTGACAAAAGGAGAATCTGAGGGGAATTCACAGCTCCACCACTCACAATAACTTCTTTTTTTGCTAATACTTGTTCTGTTTTGCCACAAGGTTTCATTATTTCTACTCCTAATGCTTTTTTGGTCTTTGGGTCAACCAGAACACGTGTGACAGTCGTATTGAGAAGTATATGAAGGTTTGTTCGAGTTTTAGCTGGTCGTAGAAAAGCGTGAGCGCTACTGAATCTAATTCCATTTTTGTTAGTCGCTTGGGCGATAGCGAAACCTTCATGAGTTTTGCCGTTGAGGTCTCCTACCCTCTGACCTAGTTCTTTAGCCCCTTCAAGGAATGCCTCAGCAATGGGAGGATGGTATGGGAACTGAGACACAGGAAGAAGCCCTCCTGTTCCGTGATATCCCTCGTCCACTGAAGATTGTTGTAGATTGTTTTCTGATTTCATAAAATATGAAAGAACATCTTTGTACCCCCACCCTGGGTTTCCTGCCTGCTCCCAGTCGTTGTAATCTTTTCTGCTTCCCCTCATATACATCATACCGTTAATCACACTAGTGCCTCCAATCACCTAAAACAGTAAACAAATTATATGCACATTTTTTATCCTGAAAATACTTTTGATGAGACACAACTAGAACAGGTAATTAGTAACAGAATCACTTTGATTGACCATAATTCATTATATACTAGCTGCAGTACCCGTGCTTCGCAACGGAGAGGACACTGAAGAAAAACATTTGATGTTTAAATCTATTGTATAAAAAATAGATACACATCCGCCTTTGGTTTCAGGAACATAATTTAATTGAACCTCTTAGTTTGAAAAAATATCTTTCCTTAAAGCTAGGATAACTCATAAGGCCACCTAGTAAGAAAAATATGAGGTGCTGATGCATGCATGGAAATACTGTAATATACGATTTAATTTTCAAATGATACGTTTACCGTACTTAATTGAAAAACTTAAATATTAAGTTAGGTAAAAAAGAATCACACAACATAGGATAGAGTGCTGTAGTAAATCAAAAGACAATTTATATTGATTTCACATAAAATGGATATTTTTATTCTAACTACTTAACTTTTATCAGGAATCTTTACCTGCAACTCATTATGTAAATATCATGGTAATGGAAAACTTGTATTATATTACATTTTGTTACAAAGCGAACCCTTATCATTGTCAATCAGGGGACAAATTTCACCAACGTAAATAAAAAATCAATAAAATTTAATACATAAGTACTTATTTTTCCTCGTTCCATAGTTCATTGTATTTACATTAATTTACACGCTAACCATTGAGTAAAGAAACATAGTTACAGATATTTAATTAATTTTAGAAGCAATAATGAATTGTGTACAGCTTAGTTTTGTGATATTCTCCATATAAGTTCAATTAAAGCATTGTTGTAGAAAAATACGACAACTCCTTTTCTCTAAATGTGAAAAAAAGCTATGGTGATGTGAAGGGCAACTTAAGTGAAATAAAAGTATTTTACCATCAGGGCACCCAATCGTAACCACACATGAAATACACAGTTAAAAAAGGCTTTAGATTTTACAATAGCACGCAAAGTGTAATAGACTCCAAGCAGTTTTAGTATCCTAAGTAAATAAAAGAAGAAAATAAGTAGGCTCCCTGGAAAAAAAATTGTGGTATGATTGAATTTAGTTTGTAAATTGAATTAAAACACAAATAACAGTGTAAACATGAAGTCATCAAAATAATATACATTTATCTTTTAATCCAATCAGATAAATTTAAATTCGCTTAGTCTGCAGGTTTGCTGCAGCAGGGGTATTTTTCCCCGCACTTTATTTACATAATTTTTCCAGATCAACTAGAAATTTTCTTTAAAATTCAAATTTTTCACTTTATAATCAATTCACAAATGCAAACGTACAGTCATTTTACCAAACAAATTTTGTCAATAACTAGACCTTAAATTGCAAGAAGATCAAGAAGCCTAAGTTTGTCTAATTTCTATCCTACCTTTCCTCGAGGCCAAGAACATCTTTGCTCAACACTTCCAAGACACGCCATTTTTTCTGGTTCAGTTTTATACTTCCAGTCAATTGACGATCCAAAGAAGTTCACCCACAATCCAGGCACTTGACTGCCAGTCGGTTCATTCACCCCAGCTTCTATGAGCAAAACCTAAAAAATTTAAATATAAACTAAATGTTTTCAAATGTTTACAATTTTGTAAACTGTCTACCCCAAAATTACCACATAAGATAGATTTTGTCCATGGCAGTACAACATATTTTTACCATGATGAAAGCAAGACTTAGAAAGTTTAAAAATAATGGTTGATTTTGTAAATGATTTTATTGTGGTTTTGTGCAGGTATAGAACTTGTTATGGTGATCCAGTAAGGTAACATTTTCTTAGGCTCGATCAAAAGGATTGATGAATTTATAACTTGCAAGAGCAACCAATGTTTATTTTTAAACTGACTCTGATGTTTAAAAACTGTTTTAAAAATTAATGTTTATTTAAAATATAGACTAAGTATTGATAAAGTTTGCTCCAACAAAGAATATTTTCATATCATGTGGTTACGGAGTATAAAAATTATGTATGGACGGCAACATATGAGAGTTATTAACCATAATCAAAGTCCTACTAGGTCCCACCTGAAGAAAAGAAGGATGCTAGAGTTCCTTAATTGTGCAAAGCCCTTGAAGGGAACAAAAATGGAACAAAAAAAAACAAAAATGTTTATAGCACAGCACACCCACTCACCCCCATACCAAAGTCTTCACAATAGCTCTGGCTTGGACGCACAGTATACTCTTTACATACCTTAATATGATTCAAGCTTCAAATTCCAATTTTAACTCAATAAACAATGTTGATTCAAACTTAGGGTTTAAGAAAAGATAGAAAAGATAGAAAAGACTGGTGTCTTTTTGTTTAGGATCTATGTTTTATTAAAGCAACACCTCTGTTAAAATTACGTTCTAAAATGTTTTGAACTCAAAGTATGTAAATATTTGTTTTTTCATTAGGTATATCCTAAATCAAGAAATTTGCGTTTAATATACTTGTCACCACACCACTGCATCAGAGACAAAATTCTCATGCAGTCATTTTATAGTCATTAGTTGCTGATTGATATATTTGATATTTTGTATGATGGACAGATACAAAACATTGGTCTAAGACATCTATAAGACTAATACAAAAATTTTCTTCTTCCACAGTTATCAGAGAGGGAGTGAAAATATATTTGTGAGCCATTGTGTTCAGTTCAGGAACGTCTTTTACAAACCCCTGTAGTGGTGTGTGTAGTTCAGGACACTCCAATTACCTTACTAGGCTCCATCTCTACTTACCTTCCATTGGGGCACTTCGGACAGTCTACTCGCCACAACTGACCCTGCTGAGCCTCCTCCAACAACGATGAAGTCGTAATCGGAAAATGGGCTGTCGATAGACTCCACACGCCTACACGGATCCTCTATGTCGCACTGTGACCTTAGGAACACCTGAAGGAGGCTCATGAAGGTGAGGGAGGCAGAGCCACAGGGAGGTGCGATGGATGGCCCAGGCAGGAACACGGAGCAGTTGCAAGCTCCCTAGACACAAAACATGATCAACTATTTCAGCTAGTGAAGAGGGATAACACGAGAGTACCACTGATCCGATATAATTGGGGCCGGACCCTATCAAGAAATGCAGTATGAATTCATCAAAAAATGTAAAGATGTGACCACAACAACACTGTGATCTCCTCCAGTGATCGCAAACATTCCTGTAAATATCTATTGTGATTGCAGCAACATCTCGTGGTCATTTACTGCGATTGTGTGCTTCTTACAAATAAGAAATACTGTTCATGAATAGACAGTTGGCAATTATTCAAAAATTCCTTGTATCATGCAAAATTCACGTCCAATTTGTAGTCTTTTCCTGATCAGTCAAACACCTTGGTTGATATTTCAGAACAGAGCTGTGTTATAATTAAGTTATACGGTAAATTTTTGTCCCCAATTGGTCCACTGGACAAATTAGATTGCGATGGCTGGATTCACTCAGAATTGATTTATTGTACCATATTGTTTGAATATTTATCACCCTGTATGAGTATAGCATAGTTGTAAAATCTATTTTTAATAGTTACTAAACATTTTTATTTTTAATTTGAAATAGGAAAACTATATTTTTGCACTTAGCCCTCCTGGACTTATGTCCAATATCTATCTACATATTAATAGGCAAGCATGTTTCTTTAAAACCTTTTTTCTCAGCTTGTGTGCATCGTGGGGTAAATATGCGCATACCGTTAGAAAGCAATTTTCCTGTAGGTGTGCAGAATCCCTTTATAAATTTAAATAGGCTCAAAAATAAGCACAAAAAATGAGTTTAAAAATTTGAAAAAACTAACATGGATCTTATGCGTTGCCATGCTGGTGACGAAATAACAACGAAATATAAACAGAAAATCAAAACAAATGGAAGAAACTCCAATCACATGTTTTATTTACAGTGTGGGGTGAAAATAGAGAAGTGAGTACATTACATATTTTTGGTCGAGTTTCGACCACTGGACGACCTCTCGTTATTATTATTAGGCTACTTATGTCAAGTAGGGGACTACTTATTGACAAATAGTTATATTTCTCCTTGCTGCAGCCAATAGGGGTTTCTGTGTGTTACTCTTTCACCATTCCTGACATAGTTAGTGCATTATGCATTACCTCCTTAAAAATTAATTTGTTATGTTATGCACTCTGTTGAACGTCCTTAACTTTTAATGAATTTTAGTTAGGTAAGTTATTTTAATATACAAAATTCTTGCATATAAGCTCCCTTTAAAAGAAATTGCCTTCACTATGACATAAAGGTATCATTCAGTATTCATTTTCCTGGTGCTACTAAAAACATAATTTAATTTTTTTTATAAAAGGAATTACCTATTAGAATAGTTGTAACAAATAAGTAATCATGATAAGTATGGCATTACATTAATTTGCCTCATTAAGCCTTGATTCTGTGCTGGAAGTATCAAACAAATTGTCTTTGGATCTTGCATCCAGTTTGGATGCAAAACTATGACACCTCTGCTTCTGTTAGGCTAGGATTTTATTACTGTAATTGATTTTCATATATTTCATGTTCACTATTTTGATATGTTTTTTTTACCATATTCCATCTGTGATAATGTTAGTAATTTTGTCCCTCTATGTTCATTGTACACCTGTGATAACCATTAGCCTTTTTAAGAAAGACCCACTATTATTCATAATTTAAGTTTGTTAAGTTTGCCTATTTTTTAAAAATTATTTTAAACCTGTTAAATGTTCAATAAGGGCAGCCTATATTTTGGAATTTTCATGTGAAATTTTAATAATTATAAGTATCGTATCTTATATCTTTTACAATAATAATGACGATGTCAATTACAATAATGTATTGTTTAAAGACTGAATAAATGACTATTCAATGACTATTCAATGACTATTCAATGACTATTCTGCTAAGTAAACACAGTCCCTTGTTTAAAAACAACTGTGACCCCTCCTGTAAGTGTTCCACTACCAACACTTTAATGTAAATATGTTAGAATAATACACTTATATTATTGTATATACTTACAGACATTATCTCAGCCCTTCTGTACCCAGGATTTATCGGTCAACCTATAAAGAAATTGTATTTCAGCAGACAATATATAATGAAGTTATCAATTTTCGGAAATATGCCATGCATTTAATTAGAACTGTATGGCATACTTTACCTCAAATATTAAATTCATCAACTAGAAATCACAGGACGTCACAATTTACACAATTAAACTGCACATTAAAGCATAACAAAATATCTCAACTAAAAAATTATATTTCCTTAATAACTTATCAGCGAACATTTATGCCGGTGAAAAACACAAAATCTTTATTTAATTTTGACCAACTAATTCTAATGGAAAATGTCCTATCCTTGTGGGAGTGGCAAAGATAGAGTGAAGTTGCTAGCAAAATAGTGCATTTCAATGTGATTTGTTTTGATTTTCATTGTGCAATCGACCCTTAGAACCACAATATGATTATATTACTTCCTTTGATTACTATATAAAAACTGAGATTGTATGGGTTATCATCATTTATACTTATAGCTGATTTATATTCTGAATCAATATGCAAATAGATTCTTTTACAGACCATTAAGTTAGTTCTTAATGTACCGAATTATATAGTCTACCCTGAAAAAATGTATTATGTAATATGTTTGTAGAATAATAAAAAAACAAGCTTATCTAATTCATGATGCTTGAACCCAATGTTCTGGCTTAGTAGAGGCTGCGCAACACGGGCGTTTTTTCATGCACAAACGCAGCATGAAAACACGCGAAAAATTAGAGTAGCATTACACATAATTCAGTTATGCAGTACCTCCAGAGGGATGGTCCGCTAGAAGTCGGAGGGAAAAATTATTTCCCGCTAAATCGACCCCAAAGAAAAACATAAAATATGTTTACCTTTTTCCGATACAGAGTGTGCCAAAAACTGAGGCTCACTAGTCGAATCTCAGAATTTTCAAATGTAAACATATGTCATGTTATACATCATTTTAAAGGTATTTAATAGACTAACATTTTGGTGAAAACAGAAATTAATTATCTTTTTCCGTTTCAAAATGGCGGCAGTTTTTGGGTAACAACCATTATGTTTTTAATACTCTGTGTTTCCTATACCAATGCATTTAGCCCTTCTCCGGTTTAATTTTCTTAGTCGTTATGAAATTAGCTTTACTGTGATATACTACAAGTAACGGTTTTTTAAATGATAAAAATAAAAATGATTTTTGAAAATTTTCAAATGTCCATTGTTCAAAATTTTCAAGTACAGTAGAAACATACTCGTAATATGTCAAGTGGCACATAATTTTTTTGCTTTTAAATTCTTAACAGCTTTGTAATTTACACTTCGTACCTCTTTTAGTTTGTGTGTAAATAACAAAAAACTAAAAGAGATACGAAGTAAGTGTAAATTACAAAGTTAATTTGCAAATTTTCAAAAATCAATTAAGTTAGAACATTCAATCGGAGAAGGGCTAAGTGTATTGGTATAGTAAACACAGAGTATTAAATACATATTGAGTTTACCCAAAAAAACTGCCACCATTTTGAAACGGAAAAGAATTACTAATTTGTGTTTTCGCCAAAATTTATGTCTAATAAATAATTTTTAAACTATGTATAACATGACATCATATGTTTACTTAGAACATTCCGAGATTCGAACTAGTGGCCCTCAGTTCTTTGCCACACCCTGAATCGGAAAAAGTTAATACTATTCTTACGTTATTCATTGGGAAGTAATTTTATTTAATCCTTGTACGCTAAGCAGTTTTTCCGTAATCAATTTGAGACGCCTTAGGGACACCCTGTATATTGTATGCTAAGGAAATTGAACCTTCTTTTGAACTCTATCTTCCTCTAGATGGAAGCGCCGAGATAATTACTCATGAATAAAACAACTTTTAAACAACTCTAGCATACAGCAGTTACCGTCAATTTAAAATCTGAGAAAACAAGTTCTACAGGAAAATAACGAGATTGCGGACTCTTTGGGTCAGTTCAGCGAGGAATGATTTGTCAGTAAAATATTAGGTTACGTTCGTTCACCCTCAACTGGAGTACTAAAGTTCTTTCAATTAAAAATATAGATTTTCCTACTTGTATTTACACAAGATGTATTATAACAAAAAATGTAATGTCGTAGTTCATCGGTAGAACTCAATAAGATGTATTGCAACTAGAGAAAACACTTTCTAGTAGGCATTGTGTTACACAAGACTAGATCAGAGCTTCTTTGAAATATTATCACAAGAAAATCAGTTGTAATAATTACCGATACGTCTTAGTTAATATCTAAGCATGATATGCAACCATTTAGGAAATTATCTACTGCATCGCATGATTTTTAATCTTAAAAGGACGTGAGAGTTTTATTTTAGTCGTAAAGGAAGTTCTAGCAAAGAAAGGGTTTGGTTATAGAATAAGAGCATTGCTTGGATTTTGTATTGGTAGTATATTGCTTGTTACTTGCTATTGAATGGTTTTTGACAGTTTAACTTAATGATTAACAAAATAAAGCCAAGTGAAGTACGAATGTGATTGACTGAAAAAAATGATGGGTTATCTTTCAAGTTAAGCTTATTTCCTGTAGGCTAGTTTCCTATTATACATAAGCAAGTTTGGTATGATAAGGAAAGTAAAATCTCATAAGGAATCCATTCTTCGTCAGGAAGTCTCGTGAACTTTCTGCCTTGTGATTCATTCTCTCTTTGTCATGAAGCCTATCACTCAAAATAACCTTAAATCCAGTTATTATAGATCAAAGGAAATTAAAAAGCTTATTGTTACTACACTCGTCACAACTGCATTAATACAATATACGAGATGTAAGGTTATTTTAGCTTAGTATTTATAATCATTGGCATATATTAGACGGAATTGGACTTTATTAGTATTGATTTGTGCCATAAATATAATATATCTTCACTGATAATATATTATTACTGATACTATATGTTGCCAGTACAAAACATATCCGTCACCCGTCATTTATATTTAATAGGCCATTGTGCGAAGCAGAATTTCAACATTGTATGGATTATAACACATTAGTCTACGTGATATGAGAAACAGTTTAAGTTTATCTTTGAGGTAGAACAGTTTTCATATTTAAAAAGTCTATATTTCGGTGGCAAAAAGTAAAATGCTAATCACACTTTCTTGGCAATGTCGTCAGGTCGTCAGGATGGTTCTTTTCAAAGTATCCATAAATTTCTGTCAGAGTTACGTGTTCTTGTATTCATTTCACCATATGTTTCATTTTTTTAGTATTCATTGTACAAATGTTAAGCTAAATTGTACAAAAATATTTATTTACTTTTTTTGAACAATTATACTTGAGTTCCATGCACCCCTTTTGAACACAGATTACAAACAATCAACTTAACCATCAAAGAAATGTGTTATACGATAAGAAAGACTCACATAGACATGTATTTTTTAAATAATTTATGTCTGGTATTAGGGTAATACTCTTAAGTGTTTTAGGCATCAAACATGTTGTGAAAAGTAAAATAAAAAATAAATTTATATACAAGGATTCCCAAGTTTGTTTATACAGTATAACAATGTTTTAGTTCATAAATTCTATATTGCTGGATTCATTTTTACATATGCATAAAACATCTACAAATTGTTTGTAACATAGCATAATGTTTATGTAATGATTGCAGCTAACTCTATTTTTGTAGCGTTATTTATTGTTATACGAATTGCCATCTCATGTTATGATACTACTATCATAGACGAAAGATTTTATGTGTTATCATAGTTTGTATTGCAGAGAAGAGCGTTTAGGTTAATGACGAAAGTATTATTTGTATTAATACGTACTATCTTTTGTTATAGGTACAGTAAGAAAACATAAATACTTTGTCTTCAAACAGTGGTGTTTTATAGGTATAGAAATCAGAAACTTTTTAAAACTTAAAAATTAATTTTTAACAAAGTGTACCAATAAATAGTTAATTCATAATCATTTGGCAATGCATATATTTTTAAAGATAGAACACAATTAAAACAAAAAAATATTAAAAATTCTCTTCGCAAACAACATGCATAGTATTTTTAACATTTTTACAGTGACTTCATAAACCTAAATATACATTTTCAAATCAACAAGATTATTTTTAGGGAACACAAACACAATAAAATAATGTCAACTTGAACGAAATTTACTTGCCTGAGGTCTGAAGCTGCCGGCAACAACGTCAAAACTGGCATAGACTTCGTCTACTTGTGTAGAGTGGGAGGGGAATATTTCATCCAACTTCCTTCCAAGTTATAAGAATGACGTTGTAAAGAGTAAAAAAATGCTGCGGAGGATTTCCCGACAGGTTTTGCGGCCTCGCGTCGGTCGTGGTCGTGGTCAAGTCGCACGCCATCCTCGCTAACGACTACAAGTTGCCGCAGATTATACCTTGCTAATCATAATTACACATCTTGGAACGCTCGTTCTTCTCTCGACTTCAGTTTGAATTGACGGCTCATTTAAATAACATTAAGAGTCGGGCTAAAGATGCCATCTAAAGCGATAGGTCCGGAGCAGAAGGCTAGTCACCTCTGATCTATCAGTCCGGAGGGTGTCGTATTGCGAGCGCCGAGGCCATGAATCTCGTAGGATCTGCTCAATGAAGCAGAAGTGACGAGGTTAACACGAGCCTCTGTGGTTCCTCGCGATGGTCACTTCGGGTCCCTCGTGGCACATATCCAAGTTCGGTTAGGTTAATAGTACACTTATATGCTATTATTATTAGGAATGAGACCACTCTTAAAACACTTAGTTTATAAACAGGTTGCAAAAGCTTGCATATATGGACGCAGATGCGCCACGACATGGATAATTTCAAGAGTAAGTGTACACTGATTTATCCGGTTCGTTGAGCGCTGTAAAAAAATGTCACAACATAGTCAGGTAGTCCACTCGGCGCTCACCCCACCCGGCGCTCGCCCCACGTAACCGGTTTGGAGTAGGAGTTCGGAGTACAGATACGACAATGGGGGTGGCAATCACCTCAAACTCTCAGTTCGGAGTGTTCGGAGTAGGATTTCGTATCCCGAGCCCCGAGTCAGCCAAGCGCCGAGCGGGCTATCTGGCATAATCTGACAGTTTTGATAGCCGAATTGGAATTCACAAAAGCAACGAACTGTGGTAAAGCCGTGTGCCCAAATGAGCATTGTAGACGATTTTTACATACATTTCATTGTATACATAATACGTCTCGAGTTCTAAATTATCATTTAATCAATTTTTTAATTCAGCTTACCGACTCTCGTACTTTTAAGATACTAGCACGTAATCTTGAATTACTGACATAACCTAACTTAACCTAACCTAACCTAACTCAACCTAACCCAACCTAACATTTACTGCTTCACAGATTAAACCCATTAATACCATTTTAAAATAGAAGGTATTAACCCTCGTCACTTCTGCTTCACTGAGCAGACCCTTTGGTAGTTTATGGCCTCGGCGCTGGGGATACTCATTTGCCCTCGGCGCTCGGCGCTCGGGAGACTCGGCGCTCGGGAGACTCGGCGCTGGGAACTCCACGAAACTCTCAGTTCGGAGTAGGAGTCCGAATACCAGTTCCCACAATTTATGAGTTCGAAGTAAGAATCCGGAGACCTCTTAATCTATAAGGGGTGTAAAATGCAGAAGGCTTAGAGAAAAGCATGTGCTGTTATTATTCAAGATTCTAATTGTTATCTTGGTCTTAAAGTATTTCACAAGGATGTACAGTTTTAATTTGATCTAATTTAATCTTCAAGTGGAAAACCTAAAATTTTCAGGTGCTTCATCAAAGATTGGACTTTTGTTCACCCCTCTCAATTTTATTCCGAACCGACTGAGTAAAAAGTGGCAAAATGACCAATTAGACATACACAAATACATCCATCCATCTTATCAACTTCCAACCGAACCGTTACCGTCTATTTCAACTATCATTTTAATAATCATTATTATTTTTAAATCATTCGAACTTTGCTACTAAATTATGTTACAGACAAAATACAGGTGAACATTTTTGAGTTGAACACCAGACCATAAGTGAAAGTTTTGTATTAATACATTTTTGACGCATGAATTGCCTTTTAACTAAAATGGTTACATTCTATTTCGAGGCAGAAATATTCTCATTGTAGCTACAAGAAACGTTCCAATTTACTTTGAAAGTGCCATTTATGTTATTTTCCTAATGACTTAACGCAATATAATCACTTCAGCCCTGACAATTCATCTGAAACCGTATTCAACAGTACTCATAAATATACGGTTTTGATGACGCGGTAATTCGCGAAACATTCTACTGGTCTAATACCTAGTTAGACTACGTATACAACCTTCTAGTCAGGGTTAACAGTAACCTGCACGCTAGTGTACTGTGTGGTATACAACGAGAGGGATATATACAGGGTGTCCCGTAAGTAAACAAACTCCTGGAAATGGTGTTATGGGGGGAAATAGAACGAAAGTCAAGAATGAAATTGTTTGATGCTTCTTTTAGCAAAATACCCATCATTTTGTTTTTAATATTGAAATGTATACCTCTACGAATATTAATTATTTATATGTGTATAAAAATTTGAAATACAATGTAATATGGCAATAAGCTATTGTCAAAAAATAAATATTGTTTTGTTTCAAATTGACAGTCGTTAAAAATGTTATTAATAAAATGGCTAATTTTATTATTAAAAAAGATCGAATAACAAATAGCTGATGTATTACGATTTTTATTTGTAAAATAAGGCTCAATGATGGTAACCAGACTAGCTTAGCCTTATTTTTCCCCATTTAAAGATTATGATTCAAATTTTATTAATATATCCTTGTGACAAGATGGCGAAAATATTGCCAACGAGGCATTAAAAAATGTTATTGCTTTTCCTTGAATTTTTACTGATATGAGTTTGGCTGTTTAATTACAGGACACCCTGTATAAAAAGTGCAACATTAAATGTAGAATAAAAAATAAAGAATAAATAATTTGAATATACACAACCTGCAAACATAAAATATAAAAATAAAAATATAACAAAAATAATTATTTAAATATGATAAATACAGTAAATAAGTGAGAAAACTATAAATATTTATGAACTTTCCAAATGTACATACTGTTTATTAGTACATTTATTGTGCATACCAACCAATTATCCTGGAAAACGGTAACACCATAACACGTAGCATTAAATGAAACTATAAGCTCAAATAAAAGAATGATTATCGGTTACCAATTAAAATTTTAATAACTTCACCTACCCATTCCAGTTCAAAAACTGGGGAAAGTTCATTGTTTTCGTTTAAGGTTCGTTCAGTATTTGTTTGCCACCAAGAAGCAATTCCGACCTTGAAAGTAGCTGCATGAAGAAATCTAACTATCATTGGAAGATGAAGGCTTTGCTCTTATTAAATCCTTACATGACGGCCGTAGAACGATTGGCACACATTTTTAGCCGATTTGGAATAGCACGACTGGCACAATCATTAGAGGGAATTAAGAAGGGTCAACCTGTAAGGTTCGGAAAGGCACGATTGGCACAACAGACCCGTTAAGGAAGTAGCAGCCAGGTAGCCAGAATGCGGGAAAATTGAAATAGTTTTGTCCCCACAAATTCCCTGCTGTAGTGCTTATTGGAGTAAGCAAGATGTAAGTTTGCGCGACAAATCTGCAGATATGGTCACTGCGCTAGCTGGATCCAAATAAACTACACTAACCTAACCTAACTTAACTTAACCTAACCTAACTTAACTTAACCTAACAACCTAACCTAACCTAACTTAACCTAACATAACGTAACCTTTGAAAATACGCGATATTACCGGCAAATGACTTTCGTGGCAGAGTTGACGGGGAAGTTTAAACTTCCCGTTTTCCCTCGTTCGGTGTCGTCTACCTGGTCGAGCGGTTGTGCCAATCGTGCCTTTTCGAAGCAGGCGAGTTGACCCTATTTATTCCGCTCAAATGATTGTGCCAATACTGCCATGGGCAGAAGACCCAAAAATGTGTGCCAATCATCCCGTCCCCTACATGACTGTCGCTTATTACTATTCTAAACCCCTATTATTGTTTAAAGTCCTCTCCGGTCAGCTGTAGCTGCTACTGGGCCATCTTGAAGGAACTGAGAAGTCAACACAACAATTATTTGAGAAATCCAAATAGAAACCTGTAAAACATTGCTGATCACAAGTGTTATTCTAGATTTTAGGGGGGTCTGGAGGGAATACATACGACCCAGTGAAACAAGGGGTCCGGGCTTATTGGAAAATTGGAATACTAAGTTCTTGAAGAGCGATTGTATAATAATTTATAGACATACAAAATAGGTTAGGTAATTAATTAACCTAGCTTGAATAGTGTGTACAGCCATTCTTGTAGGTAGGCCTATACATGGTAGGGTTCTCTAGCCTCCCACAGAGTCACAACAAAAGAACTGCTCAATGAAAATAGTATTGATTTGCTTTATCCTATATCCAAAATATAAGTTTGAACATCAGTTTTTATCATATAATCTAATTTCATCTGGGTGTAAAAATTAAGTTAAAAGTCGCAAAAAGGTATGGTCTACGTAATACCATAAAACGTATGGCAAAGTGTGACCAATAAAAGTTCAATAAACTGAAAAGCTTGTGCATCAGGTGTCCTGTAAATTGCGCCCAGTGAAAATAGTGACTAGTGGAAATCGAGTGAGGAATGTGTGCAAATCATGCCCGGTTTCATCCTCCAGGCACGCCAAGATGATCAACCTCCTTGTGAGGAAACCAAATCCTGAAATCAAATGTGATCGACTGTATGAAGAAAGAATCAGAAAATTCACCTAGTGTGTATATGACGTCTGAATTGAATATGGAAGGCAAAAGAAGTACATGAAACTTGACGAAAGACTGGAAAAACAGTAAACAAGTTCAAGGAAGATGGTGACATCAGGGCTTGTTTGAAAACGATCTCCCAGATTAAAGTCTTTATCTTAAGGTAAAAAACGTAACAAAATGTTTTAAAAATGTAAAAAACAAAAACAAAAATATCGGTGATGCTTTTAAGCTGATTTTAAACACGCATAAAAGTTGAAAGATTACTTTTATCATTTAGACCAAAGTCTGAATAAAGTGTGGTGGGAATCAGTTTGTTTGTTTACCTCTACATAAATATCCCGGTGCGGAAAACTTGCGTACTCAAAAATTAAAATCCATGAAAATAAAATCCATCCATATACTTAGGGTTTATATTTTTCACATATTTTAGGGGTGGTGAAACTGTTTTAACTCCAGGTAGAGTCTGCATTGGGCGTAATTTACACTGGGCGTGATTTACAGGACACCTGATGCACAAGCTTTTCAGTTTTTTGATCTTTTGGTCACAAGTGTAATTAATCTACTCTTGTAGTCTGGACTCTACTTTTACCATACTTTTTATGATATTATGTAGACAATTATAGACCATACCTTTTTGCGACATTTAACTTAATTGTTACGTCCAGATGCAATTAGATTATATGATGAAAACTGAATTTTGTTCAAACTTAGATTTTAGATGTAGGATAGACCATATCAAAACTATTTTCATACATCAGTTTTTTGTGACTCTAGGTGGGAGGCTAGAGATCCCAACCATGACTACCTACAAGAATCGCTGTACAAACGATTCATGCTAAACTGTTTATAATGTCTTTATAATAACATATAATAACTCTATAATAATATAATTATAGACACAATCACGACATAGTTGGTTATCCATGGTTATATAACCAGTCGTTCAAAAATAACAATGGCTAAGTTATACCAATAACTAATGTTTTTATTATGGTGGTCCACGTTCCTCTAAATAGTGTACTGATTTCGAACACGGCAACATGTTTCTTTAAAACCTTTTTCTCAGATTGTGTACATTGCAGGGAAAAATCTACGCATATTGTTAGAAACATATTTTCCAGATGTGCAGAATCCCTTTATAAATTAATACTGTATAGGCTCAAAAATAAATTTAAATTTATAAAGTTAAAAACAATTAACATGGGCCTTATGGGTTGCCAAGCTGTTGACGAAATATCAATGAAATATTAGCAGAAAATCAAAACAAATGGATGAAATTCCAATCACATGTTTTATTTACAGTGTGGGGTGAAAATAGAAAAGTCTGTACATTACATATTTTTGGTCGAGTTTTTGACCAGTCAACGACCTCTGTCCTCTAGTATACATAAATCAGGGTGTCCACCGACCGGGAAAACCTGGAATTGCGTGATATTTGTATTTCTACCTGGAATTTTCAATTTACCGCGATCGCGCATGACAACAATGACGTTTCCGTGACCACGAGAGACAATAATGTCTAGGCTGCGAGGGATGATCAGAATTTTACCGCGATCACGGAAGACGATGATAATGTCCAAACAACCGCGGGAAACAGTCAAGATCTTTTCCGCGATCGCAGAAGACAATGATGATCTCCGCATGACTGCGGCATAAGATTTACATTTACATTTTGCCGCAATCGCGGGAGACGATTGCGATGTCTACAGGACCGCGGCAGATACTAGAATTATGTGATTGCGCAAGACGATGATAATGTCCACACGGCCGCAGGAGATGATTACTATTTTCCGCAATGGCGGGAGACGATTGCTAGGTCCAGACGATCGCGGGGGACGATATATTGACGTCTTCACGACCGCGGTGGATGATCTACACTATCGTGGGATATTATCATGATTTTGCCGCGATCGCCCAAGACGATAAGGGTATCTACAGAGCCACAAGGGATGATCAGAATATTGCCGCAATCACGGAAGACGATGATAATGTCCACACGATCAGGGGAAACAGTCAGGATTTTGCCGCGATCGCGGGATACGATAGTGATGTCTACACGGCCGCGAGGGATCCGCAATCGCATGCAAATACAACCACCATATTTATATTATTTTCCAATTTTTGGTGCCCCTTAAAAAAGCCAATTGCCTCACACCCTAGGCACGTGCCTACCGTGCCTATTCGGTAAATCGGCCCTGCATTCTATACTAATTGTTGTATAGCTCCAAACCTTTATTTACTTTAATTACCATTTATAAGCAGTATTTAATCACAGACTTTTTTATAATTAAAATTGTACTTGTAAAAGTTTACTATTTTGTGAGGATTATGAATATGGTCTCTCAGACCGTACTATAGTATTTGCGTTATATAATCCAACGCATTGCAACACATTTTTTTATATAATTATAGTAATCTTAATACTTAGTACTAAATTTATATACGAATCATAAATTTACTTTATATTTTCATATTATGCAGTGTGAAAGGTTACTCGTTCAACTAATCAAAATAATAACAAATGCAGCCAACGTCAAAAGTCCAATAGATAAATAAATACATCATTTCAAAGTTCCAAATAATAAAGGTAATAATGAGTTTGTTTATTGCTACAAAACCAGGCATCTTTCTGATCCACATTTGATAATTTTCATTTTACTTCATGGCACTGAACATTTTGTGTAACTCGGTAAGCCACAACATTTCTTTTTGCAAAACCTTACACATTTTGCCGTGTTTTGCCATTTATTCAATTAACGTAAATTGTTCATATGATATTTATTAATATTAGTGTCTCAATACAATAAAATATGTGTACAACAAAACCCACAATGTATAAAAATGTAATACAAAATTTTTTTACAAAAATATTATTTTTAAATGTGGTTTCTCAGACCCCACAATGGATAGTACTTATAAGGGTTTAAACATCACAAAATGGCACTGAAAGTAAATAATGCATAATAACCATTGCTGTTACCTTAATATTACCGATCGAACACTTTATTATCTTCCAATTGGCAATGAAGTTGATAAGCTGTAATTAAATCTTTGAGATTAGGTCAGATAAATACTGCTGGGTAATAAATTATGAATGTAAACGATATTGGTACATGGAAATAATTTAATATAGCATGTTCTAGTAGGTCGCGAATGATATCTTTCGTCTCACTACCAGAAACAAAATGTATACAGAATCAGACACGTATCTGTGAAGAGGGAGTCTGAAGTAAGCCGTCCCTCCCCCCACCACTCATCAGCTCCGACCTCACCCCCCTGTCAGCTGATTTTGTAGAAAAGTAATTGGCAATTGCATGCTGCATCAATAAATCTAATAACATTTTGAGCCCTTTTACAGACGGGTTT
This sequence comes from Macrosteles quadrilineatus, assembly GCF_028750875.1. Taxonomy (NCBI): domain Eukaryota; kingdom Metazoa; phylum Arthropoda; class Insecta; order Hemiptera; family Cicadellidae; genus Macrosteles; species Macrosteles quadrilineatus. The sequence goes on along the minus strand of NW_026542600.1, from coordinate 74,741,128 downwards.
GTTTTTCCGTTTTCGTGCAAAACGCGATTCTGTTTTGGATACATGAATGCAACGTTGTTGTATCCAATCAGAAGAGTCATAATCCCATTTTGCGGGACGAGAACAGCAGAACAGCACACAAAAACGTCCGTATACAAAAAAGGTTCTTATCACGCTTTTCATTGAACACTTTTAGTCAGATGGAACACGTTCATCAATATTGAAAAATTTTCTGTTAAGTGATCGGTAAACTTATCGGACTGCAGTTAATTTTATTACAATCCTTTTCTGACAACAACAAAAATTGTAGTCCACAAAGAATAAAGCTATTGACCGTATAGTGTGGCGAATATTTACGATTTGATGTAAAAATCACCATATTGCAGACCCCTGTGAAGTCTTGCAGTGTACCTAAAGGCCTTTTCACACCGGCGTACTGGACGTACTGTACGTTTGGTACGGCCAGTTCGTCCAGTACGCGGTCCTTTCACACCGCACAGAAACTTCCAAAACGTACACTTGTTCGTTTGCAGTCAGACAAGTAACACTGGCTGAGCACGTGGTTTTGAAGTGTTCACTGCGCATGCGCGAGCCCATGTACGCCACGTACGTTAGAAAAATCGCTCGGACAAAACCATCGCGTACGTACTGTACGTACAGTACGTTCTGTACGCGCGGTGTGAACGAGCTCATATGATAACATGGGCAGCGATTTGTTGAAAAAAAACGTACAAAACGTACAGTACGTCCAGTACGCCGGTGTGAAAAGGCCTTAAATTAGGACTATTGCAGTGTACATTCATTTGACATTTGATAAGGTTTCTGTTTATAATCGTGAAAAGAGAGGCGAAAGAGTTACTTTCTTAGAATATAGAAAAGTCAGAGAGCAAAAATGTTTCTTTATTTTTACGTTAGAAGCAAACTTTCATGCGATAATATTATTAGTCGTTGATTTTTTCTAAGAACTTCGGTGCTATCAGCCATTGTAGACATCATCCTTTCTTTGGTCTTATTAACTGAGTCTTTGAGTGTTCTATTTAATTTTAAACCACACAACTATTATTATCATTAACACCCTATGGTATAGACCTGATTAAAAGATAAGATGGGCCTTTTCCGTTATTACCACCGTTATAAATTATCTTCAAATCCTGTTTAGGATTAGTTTATTTTATGTTGGGTTAGGTTAGAACCAACTACCAATACGTCACTTAAAACTTAAATTGCGTATTTGTAATACAAAATGTATAGTGGTAGTGAATTACAAACGGTCCTATTTAGCTCGTTTAGCTTAATTTGTACAAAAAACCTAAGACTGTAAACGTTTTCAGGATAAAGTGTTCTTCCTGCAACGTTGAATCTTCAAGGACAAAGGTCGATCAAGGTCAACGGCTTGGTGTTGTCGGCGTTGAGATTTCCAATAAAATTCTCAGACAACAATTATTAGCGAAGTGTGAGTTATATTAAAGAGAAAATGTCACAATATGTAGTGATCACATGTTTCCACGATTACGGACGTTGATGCTATCATGTTACAACGTCGACTTAGTTAATTAAGGAACATTCCTACAAATGTATTTGTAAATACTCTATTTTATGGTGTAGAATCAATACCAGGCCTTAGCAACAAAGCTAAACAGGTCACAATTTGTTAATCAATTTGAACACACCATCTATATTCATATAGTTTAAAATAAGTGTGTTGCTGTATCTTTAAAGTGGAGAGACTAAATGGTTGTCAAAAGTTTGCTTAAACAAAAATCTAAGTCTAAAGTTAATTAGCAACAAGAACTTCTGAGAAAATTGTGAGCCTCACTCCTATCAGACACATTTGAATTTAATGTCTTGATGATAAATTTCACGGAAACTATTAGTTTTCCGGAAACACCTCTTCTAAGAGCTTGAACCTTAATAAGGGTCGGATTTAATCACATAACAAATATTGAATATACTAGCTGTTAGTGTTGTTTTGATTTATAATAGCTCGTATAGTTTTTTCTTGAGTTTAACTTTTTATTCTAACTATAGATTTTCTATGATTACCTACATTGGGATAAAGTTATTAGTTTTAATTCTGTCCCACATTTTATTGAAAATACATAATGCTGGTTATAGTAGTATGTTTTCTGTGATATAAGTTATATTACTATCTTATGTAACACTACTCCATGCTAAGTTGTTGTATTATTTCTACTCTCTTCAGCTTTGTCTTCTGAATGCCACATTATGAAACAAGAGTTAAAATGGTGGAAAACCTACATTTTACTTCCTCTGATTGGAAATAAAGCAAGATGAAGATGATTTAATAAGAAGAGCAGGAGGGATATACACAAATAATACCCAAATACTTAGGAACGGAAGACTGCAAACCGGCAACAACATCCATCGTAAAGGACACATCAGTAGGGAAAGGAGAGCTTTTGCTGTCGGGACAGCACCACTGTCATTGGAGAACCCTTCTTATGAAAAATGGATTTAAGTTAAGAGAGGTCATTAACACTTTAAGTTTGATGGCCTCTGGTTCGTCATCATACAAGCCCATTTGTTGGAAATGTTTCCTAAACCGCCCATGTCCATGAGTATGCGTGCACTTCTATTGCGTCATAAGCCAGTGAAATGCCCCGAGAACGATGGGTTGAAATGCTCTCCTAAGAATAAGCAATAAGCTCACTATTCACACGCCTTCAAAACAGGTTGCCTCAGACATTTTGAGGCTAAAAAGGCGAAGAATTGAAGTAAAAGCAGAACTAATAGTGAACTAATAGCGTGTGAATAGTGAGCTTATTGCTTATTCTTAGGAGAGCATTTCAACCCATCGTTCTCGGGGCATTTCACTGGCCCATGACGCAATAGAAGTGCACGCATACTTATATGAGATACCACAGAAAAGTTGTGGACCAATCATAGTTTCCGCTGAGGCAATATTTTCCAGTCTATCCACTGCTTTGTTTCCTTTAATACCTAAGTGTCCTCAGGCACCCAGCAAAGCGTAAGAACATGCCTCGTACCCAATTCTGACACAGAGGCAAAGCAGGACCACACGAGCTTTGAATTAAATTTGTATGAGTTGAGAGCTTGAGAGCCAGCCATGGGGGGTGCGGGCCCAGTGCAATGATTCAGAGGGGGGTCCCTTACTACAAAAAAAAGTAGTATCCCAATAATACTAACTAATAAAAGTTTCAATGTATATTAGTATTTATACTCCCACTTTTCTCTCTTCATAATTGACAAAAAATGCATGGTTTTTTTAACAATATTTTGGTATTTTGCACTAAGCACAGGGCCTCCCAAGGTGCAGGGCACTGGGAAGAAATAACTTGATTTAAGCATGAGAGAAAGTGAATAGTATCTTTTGGTTATGTTTGTAAATCACATCACATCAAATCATGTTTGCCACATGCTACTGCGTCCAACGGCAAACGCTTCAAGTTTGTAGAGTTGTCAGCTCTACCAACTTATATACCGGGTGATTCAAAATGAATAGCCTGGTTTTAACGCTTTATAACTTTTATACTATTAAACTTGCCGCTATAAAACACACATCAAATGAAAAAGCAACTCAAAGAGTTTATGTCTTCTAAAGACACATTATTTAACAAAATCGATCCAGTAGAACTGTAGATTTAATTGTTCAAAGTTAAAAAGTAATCTCCTATTTTTTCACCTCTAAAAATTTGAGGTTGCTTGACGTTTTTGGAAATAACTTTTAAATGGTGAGGAAATTGACCAAGTCCCGGGTCCAGGTCTTACCATGAGTACTACGGTAATAGCTTATTCCCTATACGGGAAATTCGATAATGCTAAGTACGCATATAAAGAAGGTTATATAAGATTTTCATTAGTAAAACAAAACCCTATCAGTCTCATTGTTAATCAAGACACAAATTTTGTCAAATAAATTAGTCAGAAACATATGCATATAATTTTCAATGTTTAGCAATAGATGATTTGTAAAACAAAGTTTTAGCGAATTTCCCATATAGGGAATATAGGGGAAGCTATTACCTAGGTCTCATTGTAGACCTGGACCCAGAAATGATTTACTTTTTTGTTTTGGGGAGAGGCTAAAAACACCATCCCTTTAAATTCATAAATATTTTATATACAGTACATAATTTAGACGTGTCTGTTAGCACGATAACTTGAGCAAAAATGATATGATTTTACAGAAATTTAGTATAAATGTATAAACCTATATGAACGTTTGAACGTTCGTCAAGTGTGGACACACCTTTAGTGTAAATCTGGCAAATGGAAATTCCCTTAGTCTGCAGGTTTACTGCGGCGGGGGTATTAATAATAATGTTCTAGTGTTAAAATGTAATTTGAACAAACGGAATTCATCCAGGTTTTTGTTAGTCACCAGTTTTCTAATGAGTACATTTTTAGTGGTTTCAGAATAAGTCCAGTAGGGATTAATTGCATTTATTTTCTTTTATTATTTAAGAGGTTGCACTTTATTTAAGCTTAGTTTTATCTGTCCGATCACATAGTCCTCTACAGGCCTGTACCCTGTGCGTAAAACACTTCCAGCATGCAAGGGGCAAGCCGGTACAGCACAAGGGTAAGCTATACTGATTAAAAGTGGTGGCAGATACCACGATCCGAACCCACGACATCTCTGCCATTGGCCCAAAATCTGTGGCGTTACCGACTGAGCCAGTGACTCACCGGTACATTATTTATAGGTAGTGGATCTTGTTTATTCATAGTTTAATTTACTATTTAAAAATATACATTCTATCTTTAGCTTGTAACTCCTAACTATAAAAGGCAATATATGTACAAAAGATAATGTCTGTTTGCCATTCAAATGACAAATAAATAGAAAAGTCATATCTAAAATCATGACTATGGCTAACGTTTTTACTACCTGTCGTGACAACGTAACAGCTTCCGTTACAATTTAAGAGATGAACTACACTTCCCAGTTTTCACATTTCCAAAGATTATTTCACATATGTAGGCCTATGTAGTAAAGGTTGGATGAGAATCAACATACAGTACATTCAAAAACAAACTATGTTTATAAAGCAACATACCCACTAGCGAACGCTAGTCATCAGCTTATAATTAAATTTGTAATAATTAAAATTAAAATTAATAAATTTTAAATTAATTACGATTAATTTGTTAATAATAGTTTTTGATCTTAAACTAATTCATTACTATGATCAGGAATACATGATCCTGAAATTTTCTTAAGTTTTGGGACCTGTGAATAAAAAATAAAATAAACCAGTATGATTAGTACATTGACTGGAGAGTCAGCAAATGTTGGCAGATAGTCAGCCACTAAAAAAGTTTAAAACCTAAGTACTAAAGATACACAGGACCAGCATCAAGTTACAAAATCAACCCCAGCCAATTGCTTATAATAAACACTAAGACAGCACTCAAGTTTGTGATTCCGTTCTAAACAACAAAACTGATTCATCTATCCCCATTTGAGTTTCTAATAGTTATACCTATCTATACTGGTTTGAAAAAGTTGAGTTAAGTCCAAAAGAAAAGTGTATTCCACTTAAATTTGTTGGTTGCATTGGATATCAAGATGTTTGAAAATGATCCTTGATGGAGCTAACTACAACACTAGAGGAAAAGTCAGCTTGCAACTGTGTGGCAGTTTCCAAGACCTAAATCTGTCATTTGTCCTTATTGACATTATGAGAGATTGACCCAAAGAGACTCCCAAATACCTTGGCTGTGATTCGATTAAGCTCTACATAATTTAAAACCTTCTTGAAATTAGAGTTACTCAAGCCCGTCTTTACTTGGACATAATAAAGCTAATTTTTCATTGGGTTTGGTCTTGTTGGCTAACGTGTTCTTAATTATCCTTTGATAGTTGAATTATCATTGTTCAGTGCCCCCTCCCCCCAAACTTATTATACTTCTGGTGTCTATTTGGAAGGACAATATCATCGGCAAATATTAATTTACTAGAAATGGTATGACATATTCCAGCAACATACACGTTATACACCTGTTAAATAAAAGCTATGTCAGCAGACACACAATACTGTACACTGAATATTTGAGGTTCTTCTTATAAGAATATAAGGTTGGGAGGAGTGTTAAAAAATAATGGAAAATTGCAGGAACAAATTTATTGCACTTTTAGTAGAAAAATCACTCATACAAAATGATTATATCACTTTCATTGAAATACTTACATATTTCATAACATGTTTCTACAGAGCTGTGAATTTTTAACTTTGTACCCTCAAAACCTCTTTTTTTTAAGCAAAGCCAATTTTAAATTTTAGAACTGAACAACTAACTTAAATTTTAAGTACTAATTGTTTATACGAAGGAGGAGACTAGCAACGCTCTGAACTTTAAATACATTTGTTATAAAAATTAATGTTTGACTTAACAGTTTTGTTAATTGATTAATATACCAATGTTGAAAATATGCTAGATGATTATGGTTCCTACTTACAGCTATATACCTGTAAATAATAATTATTAATCATGATATGAAATCGATAACTAAGTTTAATCAGAAATAATGAGAGTGATTTATTCATTTTACTGTGCTTTATTGGCTCTGTTTTAACGAGCAACAAACAAACAAGGATTACAAGTATTAAACTTCAAACAACAATAACTAGTGGTAATTTAAAGTTAGTGAAACAGCTTTATCGGTCAAAATCTTTGATGCAAAACAAATAATACAACTGATATATGGTGAAATATTCGTATTGAAATTATAGAGGTATAATTAAGTAGAAAATATTAGCTATGAATAAAAATGTCGAAAAATACTGACCTAGGTTTCACTTAATATTTTTAACTAGTTTGCAGGTCTATTTCTATAATTTCACGACAATATATAAAATATCAAAGATTTTTTTCATAAAGCTATTTTTTTATACAATACGTGAAAACAATATCGATCTTTTATAATGTGATATGTCAAATATGATTTTCCTTAGTGATATATACCTCTAACCATAATATCACATCCTTATATTAATCAGATCAAATATAATACTTAAGATTACATAATATCAACTAGGTCATACATAACAAAAAACAATTTTAAATACAACATTTTAAATATAATTCTTACAAAGGTCATTTGAATAAGATCAGATTTATAAAAAGTGCTGATTTACAATTCCACTTTCAATCCACTTAGTTTTGGTTGATTTTTTCTGCTTTAATAAGAGGTTTTGGCTCATTAAATAAAAAAGTTATTGGTTAAGATGATAAAGTAAGTACCAATATTCCTCTTGGGTGAATTAGGTATTTTGCTTACAAATTCAAAACTAAGAGTTGTTAAATAATATAGAAAAGTATTGGAAATGTAAATAACCTATGTTTATTTATTGAGATTATCTTTGTTGTTTACCCTATTCAAATAAACCTTGTAATATAATGCTTAGAAAATCCATCATAATTTGCCATTTGCAATGGCCGATAAAGCTGAGTACTAAATAAAGCTTAATACTAAAAATAGATAACCGATAAAGCTTGATAAATAAGTATATGATTAACTTACTGGTAGACAAATCCATTAAACTTTTGTAATTATTTTAGCTGTTATAGCTTTTCATTTTTTTATCATATAATATAATATTCATGAAACACAGTTTCAATTCGAACCAACTCAGTATAATAGTAGGGTATATGAAAAGAAATTACCAATAGTAAAAAAAAAAACATTAAACCTTGGTTATTATTCTAGCTCTTATAGCTTTTTATTTCTTTCAATCATATTATAATATTCACGAAACACAGTTTCAATTTGAACTAAAATAATATAAAAATAGATGAAAAGTAATTACAAATAGTAAAAAACCATTAAACTTTGGTATTATTATTCTAGCTGTTTGGATTTTCATTATTTTTTCTCAAAATAATTAAGTCTAGTAAAAAAAAAACTATTATGCTTTGGTTATATTATTCTAGCTGTTTAGCTTTTCCTTTTAGTTTTTTTATTCAAAATAACTACCAGTAGTAAAAAACCATTAAACTTTGGTAATATTACTCTAGCTGTTTGGCTTTTCGGTTTTTTTGTTTCAATCATATAATAAATATCCACAGAACACAGTTTTAACTTGAGCCATGTTGTGGAGTATATTAACCTAAATAATAATCAACAGTAAATCTTAATCTAGAATTTGACTGCACAAAATATTGTACTATACAGTTTAACGTGGCACATTTTCAACAGCCAAAAGACCTCAATATAGTCTTTACTAATATCGCAATATGATAATTACACAATATGATCAAGAACAACAAAAAACAGTATAATCGTATCTATATAGTAACACTGTTTAGGTTATATGTAAATTAATAACAATCGATGGTAAGATAGGACGTTAATTGTTGTAGTGTTTAAAGTCTTTAGATGAAAATTTCACGGAAGAGACTTGGGTCCAGTGGCTTCTGGCACATGGGGCAATTATTTTTCTTTTTGTAAGCCTCAAAGATACACTCTTTGCAGAAGACATGACCACACAGAGTGGCGAGGATTCGCAGATTTTCATTCTTAGTGTCCAACAGACAGATCGGGCATTGATAGTTTTGCTGAGATCTGAAACACCAAAAACATTTTAATTGAAAAAATAAATCAGTATTCATTTTTGTTACTCCTGCATAGTTGAAGGTGATTTTGAACTCCAATATAGAAGACTCCTTCCTATTCGGGCATCGGTTTAAACCAGGCTACACTTGGCAGAAGTCAGTAGCGGCTAGCCCATAAGGACTCTTGGACGCCGCCCTCCCAACAATACAGAAATCAATCTCTTTTGTATTTATGTAATAAAAAATAATCTATCGTAAGTTAAATTAAATTACAATTACTTACGAGTACTTAATCAATATGATAATAATATGAAATGAAATAGTTTTAAATTTTGAATCCAGTAATGGCTGTTTTGCGATAGTCGCTTTCATAATGTGCATTGCGGACGGCGGCCGCCTCCGTCCCAAACTCAATGCATGTAGTCTTATGGTAGAAACACCTAACAGCGCTGAGGGTGCCATGATGTCATTCCAATGCTTTACAATAGGGACTCTGGGGCAGAGTCCAAAGCTGTGCGCGCATTCATAAATCAGGGCAGCCACCCTAAACTGGTTAATTCTGCATCACACACGATTATGATAGGAAGAACCATGTTGGCAGCGCTGGAGCCTTCATCCACACTGTCACTACCATAAACAAAAATTAACCTCACTTCTTTCCATGTCCATGACTACAGTTCAGTTATAGTTTAGTACCCAACGACCTGTTGTTTTGTGATAGTGATAGTGATGGAAGCCTAAGGAAGGCAGCGGTAGTTTGTTGAAGATTGAAAGAGCTAAGTAGAAATTATTAATAGTTATACTTAATTGATTGAGTTAGTTAGTTGGCATTTTTGAGTCAATAAGTTATGTCTGTAGTTTTAGTATAGGCTAACCTAATTAACCCGAAAACTAAGTAAACTCACCATAGGTAAAGTGACTCGGACAATTTTTAGTTATAAGTACTTATTCTTATAGTCTTAATATTACAGGTAAATTTGCTGTGGGCAGGGCCGGATCTACAAAATATGGGCCCCCCTGCAAAAGTCCTCCAAGGGCCCCTACAGCTGCGTACGGGGCTCCGGGGGGTTTGGGGGGTGTGGAGCAATTAATGTGGACCATACAAAGTAGGTAGCAATCAATTACCATTATTGATTGGTAAAAAACACGTTACGCAGAATTTTGTGTTTTCCAAACTAACTACAGGTGCATTTTTGTATAGCAAGTGTCGATTAGGAGTTGTAAGCCGAAAACTGGTCAAATAATCAACTTTTTGGCTATGTTGATGAAAATGATCCAACTTTAAAAAGCTACAGCGGCTAAATGGCTCGGCCGATTTTGACGTATTTAACATCAATCGACGCAGAATTTAATGCACTAAAAGAGACCTTTCAACAACATTTTCCGTAGGGTTCGTCTTTTATGAGCTATAAGTGAAAAACTGAAAAAAGTGCAAAATTTTCATGGTTTTTCGACTCCCAAAACTAAAGCAGACGTCAGAATCCGTCGCAAACTCACAGGACTCTTATTTGGGACCCCCAAAAGGTATTAAAACACTTTCCAGCTTTAGACGATTTTTTGGGGAGCATATGTCTAATTTGCCTGGGCTACAGGTACAACTGTGTATATTAATTAATTATTTAATTTAACAACTATAGAAAACCGGTGACACGGCACGATAAACATAACCTCACAAAACAAAACTACAGTAGTATTCACTATTTTGGCTGATCTCTAAAATAATTGCGTTGACAGATTGAGATCGCTCGCTGCACCCAGCGCTTGTCGTGGCAATAGTTTAAACTACTGTTTGGACGGAGTCCTCGGTACGTCGCTCGGGTGGTCCGATCGGACTGTAGTGGATCTGTGAAGCTCGCCATGCAGCTGACGTGCTGACTGGACTGAGCTGACCGAGTATGGACTGACTGAAAGTGGCGAGATTGAACTGTCTAGCTAGGCCTAGGGCGAGGTCTAGTTAGGTCGTGTTTGTCGACGAGTAAAATCACAAGTCTAAATTTACTTAATAATTCTAACTTTAGCTTTGATGTTGACAATATTTATTTGTCTGTCAAAACTAAACTTGCCGTCCTATTCAATTATGTTTATATGCATTAAAATAATTTTAATTTTTACGAGCTCTTTGGGCCCCCTAAGGGCTTGGGCCCCCCCGCATTGCGGGGTTTCGCGGTTCCTAGATCCGGCCCTGGCTGTGGGTTGTAGTCCTAAATAATAATGGACGGCGGCATTTCGTTGTCGTCGACGGCTAACGTCACTAACGAAGTTAGCCTGATTATCAATGAAGGGGAAAAAAATATTGACCACAGAATTTCTTTGAAAAAGTTAGTCTTACCCTCATGGTTTGGTTTTCAATTCGTTATTGCCGTGGATGTTTATTTAAACTTTAAACATTCAATTATTGTCAGGCCTTACCGTTTGGTTATCTACTCCTTATTGCCGTGGATTTTTTACTATTAAATTATTAATTGTTAGTTATATTTTCAAAACAGTGTAGACCCGTTTTATAAGGCCGTAGGCAGGGGAGGGGGTTAGAGGGTCAAACCCCTTCCCCAAAATTCCGAAATTGAACAGTAAAAATTAAAACTAGGTTTAAAAAGTGCAAGTTAAATTATGAAATAGAAACCACAATATAGGATTATTTGTTATGTTTTGAGTTTAGTTATGAATTTAGTTATGAATTAATCTATTCATATTTAATATAGGCCTAGTTCTATTAGGATAATAAATCTGATCTAGGCCTATTAAATAAATTGGTAAAAACTATTTAAAAAATATATACTACTCTACTCTACTTATGTCTCATGACAAACAACAGGTGAAATGGGAGTTTTTGGACTATTATTGGACACAGTTTTAGGCGTTAAAAATTGCTTTAGAAAGTCACCAAACGGCTTTAAAATTGTAAAATTTTCAGACCCCCCCCTTGACAAGGTCCTAGAGCCGCCACTGGCGAAGTGACATCTCTTTAAACGGACAATTTCTATGAGTACATCAGGTATAACGTGACTGGATCGAGAGGAAGTGGGAGGTACTGATATAATATTTCTAATGGGAAAGACTTGAGACCAGTGATAATATCTATACATACAATGCTCTCCAAAATTTAAGTAAAATATTTGAGTACGACCGCGTCGGAAAACTAGGAGAAACACTAGTTGCTGACGTTTCGGCTTCGTTGCAGATAGCCATCTTCAGAGCTGGTGACAGGCACTAACTTGTGTAAGCTTGCGAGGACGAAGGTTATAGGCGAGACGACTGTGTAGCATTCCTTAGGAGGGGTGGAAGGGTTGATGACGTCACGCTGGGCGTAGAGGCAAGCGTTTCCTGTGTTCTAGAATGTACTAGATGTTGGTGTCCTGATTCCTTAGCGTGTGTAGGATTCCTTTCAGTACAACGGCATTTCAAATCTCTTAGGACTAGTATCCAAGTGTTGCTAATTTTGAAGCCAGAGTCTTTATTAAAATTGTCTACATGTTTCCTAATTTCTAGAGCTTCCAGAAGTTTCCTTTCGTAGTAGTTTGTAGATTGAGCCAAAACTTTGACTTTATCAAATTGAATCATGTGGCGTTCTTTGTTAGAGTGAGCTGCTATGGCGGATATGTCGCTATCTTGATTTTTTGTTGATCTTATATGCTCCTTGATACGTGTGCATATCTTACGTCCCGTTTCTCCTACATAGCATTTACCGCAACTGCATACTACGTGATACACTCCTGAAACGTGCAATGGTAGGCGATCCTTCACTGGACGGATGAGTTGTCGAATTTTGGCTGGTGGTTTGAAAACTGTATCTTTTCCGTTGTTCCTTTGGCATACGGCAATACTGCGTACTTAACTTTTTCAGTAGAAGGAGTTTTTGTTGCCCTCGGTCGGGATTGATGCTCTATAGCTTTAAGTATGGCTGATTTTTTGTAGCCATTCTGTTGCAGGGTTTTAATCAAATGAAGTTTCTCGTCTTCAATGTTGTCACTATCACATATCTTCAGAGGTTAGCTAAGGTGTTCAGAACTGCTGATTTCTGCATAGGATGGTGATGGGATTCTGAGTGTAGGTAGCGGTCTGTGTGAGTCTTTTTCCTGTACACCGTATGGCCTAAGCTTCCATCAGGTTTCTTAATAACCAGTACATCTAAGAAGGGTAGACATCCATTTTCTTCAGTTTCCATAGTGAATTGTGTTTTGGGGTTGATAGAATTGAGGTGCTGTACGAAGGTGTCTAATGAATCTGGTCCATGCGGCCATATTGTAGGAGAAACGGGACGTAAGATATGCACACGTATCAAGGAGCATATAAGATCAACAAAAAATCAAGATAACGACATATCCGCCATAGCAGCTCACTCTAACAAAGAAAGCCACATGATTCAATTTGATAAAGTCAAAGTTTTGGCTCAATCTACAAACTACTACGAAAGGAAACTTCTGGAAGCTCTAGAAATTAGGATACATGTAGACAATTTTAATAAAGACTCTGGCTTCAAAATTAGCAACACTTGGATACTAGTCCTAAGAGATTTGAAATGCCGTTGTACTGAAAGGAATCCTACACACGCTAAGGAATCAGGACACCAACATCTAGTACATTCTAGAACACAGGAAACGCTTGCCTCTACGCCCAGCGTGACGTCATCAACCCTTCCACCCCTCCTAAGAAATGCTACACAGTCGTCTCGCCTATAACCTTCGTCCTCGCAAGCTTGCACCAGTTAATGCCTGTCACCAGCTCTGAAGATGGCTATCTGCAACGAAGCCAAAACGTCAGCAACTAGTGTTTCTCCTAGTTTTCCGACGCGGTCGTACCCAGAAGACCAAGGACTTTGTGTTAGTAATTGTGACCGTGGAAGCCTTACTTCCTATGATGAAAATATTTGAGTTAGTTTTTGAGTGATTCCCAAGTGATTCCTTAATCGCTGTATTAAGTTTACAAACATGGTTATTATTTTAAAACTTAAAATAATTCTTTAAAATAAATCTCTTAAAATAAAACAATTTTTGCAAAAATTTCAATTAAAAAATTGTAAAATTAAACATAAATGTTGGCTGTATTTGCATGCAATTGCTGTAAACCCTCACGGCTGTAAATGCTCAATTGTGTATCCCTCACGGCCGTGTAGACATCGTAACCATCTCCTGCAATTGCGGCAAGATGTTAATTATTTCCTGCGGTTGTGTATACATCATCATCGTCCGTCTCCCCCGATCGCGGCAAAATGCTGAATATTTCCAGCGGACGTGTGAATTTAATTATTACCTTCCTTGATCGTGGCAATATATGAAAACATCCCGCAGTCGTGAGGAGATTATCACCATCTACCGTGAATGAGGCAAAATTATAATCTTTTCCCGGGGCTATGTGGACATTATCATCGTATTGTGTGATCATGGTAAAATTCTGATAATCCCTCGCAGCCGTGTAGACATCATTATTGTAACTCCCGCGATCATGTAGACATCTTAATTGTCTCCCATGGTCATGAAGACATCGTAATCGTCTCCCGCTGTCGTGTAGACATCATAATCTTCTTTCTCGGTCGTGAAGACATTTGGGACATTCAGGGGGGGGGGGGGTCCCACTGTCGTGAAGACACCGTAATTGTCTCCCACAATTACAGCAAAATGTTAATATCCGGCAGTCATGTGGAAATCATTATCGTCTTCCGAGATCGCGGCAAAATTCCTGCGATTGTGTGGACACAGGGGTGCCCAGAGGGGGGGGGGGGAAATTTTTGGGGGGCACTTATTTTGAGATTTTTGGGGGGGATATTTTTTTGCTAGCTGTCATAATGAATGTATAATTTTGTATAAGCAGCCCGAAAAAGTGTTTCTAAGTAGGTCACTATCACCACCAACAACATTTTGCCGTTCATAATTAAGATAGCTTCTAAGAATGGTAAAAACGGACCTTGCCAGACAATCCTTAATATACCAGTGTCGAATATTACTTGCTACATATGTTTTGGTGGTTCTTTAACTCCACCATCGTCAGGATTTAAAAAAAGATCCACTTCTAGAGGTGTCGTCAGAATACGACAAACATTTAATACAAAACACGAAACGATTACAGATAGGCCTGTCAATTCGTACATTGCCGTCGGCAGGACTGGAGGTAAGTAAAGTGAATCAGGTTCAGGTTATGACCACGATTACTAGAAAAATACCGGTATGGATCATAAACATAAACAAATGATGTTGTTGGCCCAAATCCTATACTAATAGCATTAAACATATGTTTTGGCAGTTTCATTTAAACAATGTTAATTAATGTTTATTTTCGGGCCAAAAACGTCATTTGTTTATGTTTATGATCCATACCAGTATTTTTCTAGTAATTGTGGGTTATGACAGGACGTGGTCTCTGGATTGTCGTCTGCGTTTTCAACAGCTGATATTGGACTATTGTAGTGACTGAGAAGAGTATTGAAAATATAATGGGATTCATAATTATTAATTGAGTGTTTTCACTAAAAAATGTTGTGCTGTCAATAGTTTTATGTATATTTCAAACTCCTCAAAGTATTTAATAAATTACCTTAAATGGTAGAATGTCGAGACCATCATTTATATCCAGCATATAAATTGGTTATTATTGTCAATAATTTTTAATGGAAAAATCTATTACGAATCCCATTATATTTTCAACACTCTCCTCCGTAACTAGAATTAGTCCAATATCAGCTTTTGATAACACAAACGACAATCCAGAGACCACGTCTTTCCGTCATTACCTGATTCAGTTTACTTCCAGTCCTGCCCGCGGCAATATACACGCGTGAATTTATAGGCCTATCTGTTATCGTTTCGTGTTTTGTGTACAAACGGATTGTCTGACAAGATGCGTTTCTACCATTATTAGTCATAAAAGGCAATCCTGGGGCTATCAAAATGAATTATATGATTACTTCGTCACAAAAACCTTTTGTACTGGTGGCAATTGATATTGTGGGTATTTTGCCCGGCAGTTTTTGTAGAAGGCAGCCTGGGAGTGGCGAGCAACAAGTCTGTCTTATTTCGTGACTCTGCCTATAATTGTGAAACAATATACTTTTTGCCAAAGTATTATTAATGCACTTAAAGCTGTTTGAATTCTTAAGCCCTGTAAAAATTAACGCCACCTAATATATTGTACAGTTACAGTACTGTGTTGGAGTAGAGTAATTCACTGAGTAGGCCTATCTATATTGTTGTACGTTTTGAAGACGTTGTCTATTGCAATACTGAGCACACATATTGGTTGACAATACAGATTCTGAATTGTAAATTGAAAAACTTCTAATTCGTCCATTAGTTAGATTTATATTGATGTATTGTTAAATGACGTTTCATATCAAACATTTAATTTTGATTATCAGCAAGTTTGTTTTTCGTACCTCAAGTTTACTAAATACTTTAAATGCTTGTTTTATGAGGTAAAGAGAAAATTGTCAGATAAATTGGTGAGGGGAGGGTAGGTTTAAATAGACGGCGGCATAAATTGGGGGGGGAGGACTACTCCTTTGGCTTGGGGGGGGGATTGCGCCTCTGGGTTTGGGGGGATGGGCACCTCTGTGTGGACATTATCATAGTCTTCTGTGATCACGGCAATATTTTGATCATCCTTCAAGGCTCTGTGTAGATCTCATTATCGTATTGCCCGATCGCGGTAAAATCCTGATCATATCCCGCGGTCGTTTGGACTATATCATCCTCTGATGCGATCGTGGCAATATTTTGATCATCCTTCGCTTTTCTGTAGATCTCATTATCGTATTGCGCGATCGCGGTAAAAGTCATAATCATATCCCGCGGTCGTTTGGACATTATCATCGTCTCATGCGATCACAGCATGTTCTGATCATCCCTCGCGGCCTTGTGGAGACATATTATCGTCTCCTGTGGTCACGGAATCGTCACTGTTGACATGCACCATCGCGGTAAATTGATAATTCCACGTAAAAATACAAAATTCACGCATAATTCCCGGTTCAAAAAAATGCAAACTTAATTCCCGGTCGGTGCTCACCCTGTTATATATATTGCAAAGGGGCACTACTATTAGTTGTGCCTAGGGCGCTGACATAGTCAAAAACGGGCCTGAACCTTTTTAGAGCATTTAACAAGAGTGAAGAGGGCAGCTAGACCCAATAAAAACAATGTTGGATACCTACAAACAATACTAGGCCACAGAGGGAACTCAATCTCAGATCACAAATTATTTTACTGTGAGTTATTTTTAATGTTGAAAAAGAAAACAAAATGTTTACAAACTCAAAAGATATTTGGTTTTACAAAATTTAACATTGGGCAAGTACTTAATGAACTGTCTAGTATTAACTGCTAGATGAAAGGGGTATAATAGGAAAACAATATTGGGAAGACACAAACTCGGTCCACTTGCAAAAGAAGAGTTCATAACAGTTGTGCCCATACATAGAGTGAAAATGATCGAAGAATATAGCTTCTTCCAAAAGTTTTGTAATGGAGCGATTGCTGAAGGGGGAAATTAAACTTAAAGTATATACTAGAAATAAAAAGAGACTGTTTGGAAAAATACAAGGAGTAAGACACTGATTAAATTTAGTGGGGTGACAATTAATCGATATGTTTCTTTACAAGTAATTTGCCTGAATCAAATAACAGTAAAGAATTCAAGAAAAGTAGAAAACTATGGAACATGGATGATTTTAAAGTAATTGAATTAATGAATAAAAAATTTGCTGGAAATGATGTGGTTGAAGAAAGAAGAGACTCTTTGACAAACAAGATGAATCAAGCAAGCTACAGTTAAGAAAAGAAAATGACAAACAAACAAAGCTGAAGAAATAAATGAATATCAATATAGATGTGATGAAAGCTGTGAGGCTAAAGCAGTGTAGATAGAATTACTATATACTTGTTTAAAAGGCTGCAGTTTGCCAGTCTGGGTAGGGAAGGTTGACTCGGCAACTCTCTCGCTTTTCCTCCCACTTCGCCAGAGCGACTGTAGCTCATTTGGCAAATCTTGCAGAAGATTCATTCTTTCAGAATTCTGAAGAGAGGATCTGAAAACGAAAACACACGAGAGGTTCCAAAAATATGAGAAGAGCACCACCGTCTGACCATTTTTGTCATTTCAGCTTTTGCAACCCTGCGCATAGTAACCCAACAGAGGCGTGACACAGAGCTATAGAATTTCCCCTGGACTTTGATGCCAAAAATAAAAGGGAATGAGGAAGAAAGAATAACGGAATTAGGGAATCAGTCTCGCACAAGATAGAAGACAGGAATCAACTTAAGCAGGGGGCTGGATCAAGTAGGTATGTTGCCTAAAGTAAACGACTCCATTTCTTGCATGAAAGGAGGAGTTTACTGGGACCCAAAAGGATTGAGGACACTGGAAGGAAATGTAGCACAGCCCAGATTCTTTCCTGCTGTAACAACAAATAAAGTAAAGAACCTTCTCTTATAAAAAAAATAAAAATTATCAATTGAGATAATAAATACCCTCACCGCAGCAAACCTGCAGACTAAGTAAATTTACATTTGCCTGATTGGATTTACACTAAAATGTATCCTCAAAAATATGGCATTTAAATAGCATTACAGAAGACTCCCTCTTATCACAACCCTTTTAACCAGACATCGGATTAACCGGACTACACTCGGTGAAAATGACATCTCTTTAACCGGGCAATTCAGCACATCGGTTTATTTGGACCAGATCGGCAGGTAGTGGGCGGTACTAAAACGACTGTTCTCGTGGTAAAGATTTGAGACCAGTGATCACGTTTGTAAATACAATGCTCTCCTAAATTTAACTCAGATACTGTATACAGTATGCATTTAAATGGTCAGTTTTAAGGAATTTTTGGGGACGTCGGTTCAACCGGAAATTCTGTCATCCTTGATCCAGAAGGAGTCCGGATAAGAGGAAGACTACTGTAGTGTGTGTGTAAGTACTAGTACTTAGGTTTGCTGCAACAGGAATGGTAAAAAAGTGTGTTTTTTTGTGTAAAATGTTAATAGTATGGAAAGAAATAAATGCATTATTAAATTTTGATCAAATATGTTCATAATCAAGCAAACATAAACTGTTTACTTATCCTCCATAAGAATATCATGGGCATTTTCAATTTACAATTTCTTAAAATTGTCTCCATAATCAATAAGTGCATTATCACTAGTGATGGGTCGGTACCACTTTGTGAAAGTCAGTACCGGCACCTAGCCGAAATCGATTTACAATTCTCGGTTCCAGTACCATTGGTACCTTTTTTTACCTTATTTTAATTTTTTAAGACAGGCTACTTAATTTTTTTTTACAAAAAAATCATTTAGTATTTCAATTTTACAGTATTTTGTATTAGTAATAGGTTGGTACAAAACTTAAGGGATTAAGAAAATAAAACTTAATTGTACAAAAAAATAACAGATCATTGACTCCCGCAGTCAGGGAAACGTCATCATCATCTCCCGCGATCGCGGCAAAATCATGAACATCTCCCGTGGCCGTGTAGACAACATCATGAAATCCCGCTGTCGCGGAAACGTCTTCGTCTTCGTCCACGATCGCGAAAAAATCATAAGCATCTCTTGAAGCCGTGTAGACGTCATCGTCGTCTCCCACGATCGCAGCAAAACTTTCTGAAAATACTACTTTTTTGGGCCTACAATTAGATCACACTCTTAACTGGATAACACATTTTGAGAAAATATGTTTTAAAATTAATTCAGGAAATTTTGCATTGAGAAGACTGGCCCTTTTTTGTAATTTGGACTCATTGAAATCAGTTTATTATTCGTTAATTCACTCACACATTCTTTAAGGTATAGAGCTTTATGGTGAAACATCAATTATTAATCTACAAAGAATCCTACATTTTCAAAAAGTTGCAATAAGGACTATGCTTTAGCTTCCTGATAAGGATCATTGTAGAGATAATTTTTGTAATCCGAAAATTATGACTGTCTTTAGTCTGGTATATTTATAGAACAGTATTACATGTAAAAATAATTAAGAGACTTTGCCAAGACAACGAAATGTTCACACATATAATACAAGAAATCAGAAAATTTTCAAATCAATATTTCAAAAAAGCAATTTCAAACAAAAATCCAACTGTTTCTGGGATAAAATACTATAACTACCTTCCTGAAATCATAAAATCTTAAAAGAGTTTGAAATGCTTTGAAAGGAAATTAAAAAGATTTCTTGCGGCCAAAGCGCTATACAGTTTTGAGGAATTTTTTATTGTTTAAGGTCATTTAAATAAATATTTATTTTATAAGTATGTATAGTGTATCACTTTTCTATCTAGTTATTAGGTGATAAAATGTATGATGTATTGTTCTGAACGCCTGTTTAATATTTAGAAGGAAAAAGGAACTATTAACTTTATATTAATTCTAAAGAAGAATATTTATTTTATTTTAAAAACAAATGGTAATGCCAAACGCCAAAGCCACAGAACCCAAGTCCGTTTTATCTTCAGACAACAATCTTATCGCTCTATTCATGTCATTGTCCTTATCGCTTGTCGTTCGCCTCAGACAGGTAACCTGGTCATTCTCTCTCTGTCCACGGCCCTATGAATATGGTCTAGTACTGGCCACCTCTTTTAACCTCATTGCCATTAACATTATTTAATCAAGTTGTTTTTTAGTTTTCATTTTAATTGCAATTGATATTGCCCACTCTTATTCTGAAGTTATTTTGTTGTTTTAGTGACAAGTAGTATTTTTATTTGCGTTTTATTAACTCACGAATCATGCACCATCAAGTAATCAGTGTCCAATGCGGTGTCGCGACTTCCGCGTAATTAAAGTGGAACAATAAAAGACTTAGCGTTACGTGCGAACATCAAGCCTTCAAGCAGAAAGAAGAGCGAAAATCGTCTCATCCAACATCCAACTACCAAGGGTTCGTCACAGCGCCGACACGTATCTGAAGTTCAAATACGCCATCTTTCCTACTTCCCCCTACGTCTGCACTGGAGTTTGTAAAGGTACATGTTTTCAAGTTTCTTATTATTTCCGCAATGTAATTTGCGGTGGTCCTTCGTAATTTACCTATAAACAATCACTTTTAATATTCAATTTAAGATAAATAATACACTAATACGTAACAACGCCATTCATGTATACTTTTGTATATCTGTGAATAAAGTATCTTTGAATTGAATTGCGCGATCGCGGCAATATCGGTGACTGTTCGGCATTATTGGTACCGAAGGTACCAGTACCGACATTTCACCATCGGCTCTCGGTTCCAGTTCTTTTGCCAAGAACCGGCAGAACCGAGATTTGACGTGAGGTACCGACCCATCACTAAATATAACACACTAGTTTAAAGGAATATCGGTGAAAACTAGAGGTTTCTATCTCAATCCTTTTTCATTCATCCTGAGAGACCCTATGTATAAATATACATCAATATCCCCTATTAACATTTTCATGGGTTGTAACCCCTTTTACTGTAACAAAAAAACAAAAACTTCTATTTGGTCGGTATGACAGTTTTTCCCAGGAGCCCAAAATAGGGTATTTTGGGGTCAGCTCCAAGTTTTTAAATACAAAGTCCTATCAAGTTACACCTCATTTTGAAGGCCATCAGTTAAAAACAATATCGGCCAAAACTAGATATCTCTATCTCAACCCTTGTATTATCCTATCATCAAAATTGGAAAAGATTACTTACAGAGAGATTCGTGACTCAGACACATTTGTAGAGTTTACAAATGGAATACTTGCGGCTGGTGGGATTTCATTAGCAGCAGACCGGCGAGTCCTCACTACAAAATACAAACATTATCAGGAAAACAAATATTTATTGAAACTTTACTAACAGGGATTTTTTAAAGTGGACA
This sequence comes from Macrosteles quadrilineatus, assembly GCF_028750875.1. Taxonomy (NCBI): domain Eukaryota; kingdom Metazoa; phylum Arthropoda; class Insecta; order Hemiptera; family Cicadellidae; genus Macrosteles; species Macrosteles quadrilineatus. Next base: position 74,719,791 of record NW_026542600.1, on the reverse strand, counting down.
TGGATTAATATTAGAGTTAAGTTGAGTACTCGTCCTTCGTAAGGGATTGGCATATAAGTATAAAATGCTTATTGCATTTATACTCAAGGTTTGCGTTTACAATGGTGGAGTACACAGTTTGATAAAATTTCCTTCTCTAAATTGACGGTATTCTATAGTATCACCTTTAACTATTAGTCAATGGTATTACACATCTAACATAGCCATAATGTTCTACCACTTCAGCTAAACAATTAGAGAAAAATAAATTATTAAAGATTCACAAAATATCACAAATTATTCATGAAATTAAAAACATAAACATAAGTGTAAACAATCCAACTTTGACAGTTCTCATTGCATATCACGGTTTTTTGTTGATGCTTGGTTCAAATTAGCTGTTTACATAAATAAAAAAATAATAGTGCTGCACCCTGTTGATCAATCTTTATAACTTTTAATGTTTTTGCATATCATAGAACCAACTTTTTTAGTTGAAAAAGCTAACTAAATTCTTTAATTCCCATTAAATATTAATACTCATAAGGTTAACATGGGGAATTACAGAGCCACTGGGGCGGAGCCCGAAAGGATTTTTGAGATAAGAATATATGTTAATCTAGAATGTGAGCTATCATCATGCTAAATTTCAGCCGAATCCGTCTAGTAGTTAATGCGTGATTGAACTTGAAACAAACAAACACACAAACTTTCACGTTTATCATATTAGTAAGATTCAATCTTTTATAAAGATTCATTTAATTCCATTTTTTTTGTGAGTCTGTGACTGATTCTGAAACCATGACAACAATGTCAAAAGGGTTCAGAGCAGATTTTAGTACCAGCTACCATTGACTATTGGATACTGAAGTAGACTTTCCATCTATATGGACCAGTTGTACCTACCCAATTTTTTATTAAAAAAGAATGTAGTTGTGTGTGCCAGTCACAGAATGCGCTAGTGTCTAAAATTCTATTTTATACCTTTTTTTTGACCAAGTTGATGGGAGTTGCTATAAGTCATCATAAGTCATTCCCTATGTTTGACTTGGTTAAAAAGATTGTGTATTCGGCAGAATTCAGTAATTTAGATCAGCACAATCTGTAGGTGGCTCACATCAACTACGACGGTCTTGATAGAAAAGCTGGCTACAAATTTAACATGGAGATGGACAGTCTAGTTGTGTATTGATAGTCAAAGCTACCACATAGGGGCCTCAATCCCGGGGCTTGAATTCAATACCAGGATTTTGGGATTTGTCTAAACATATCTCAGAATCAATCCCAGGATTTTTATAGCCTATTATATTATTTTAATTTTTTAGCCATGTTAAATGAACGTGGAGTCCCCTAGTTGAATCCTCTAAAGATCTAAACTGACCTTACCAATGTTACCTAGAAAATGTTGCCATCTTTCTAAATTAAAAAAAATTATATATTACCACACGGAAGGAACTCGTGATGTGTCAAAACCGAATCTCAAATCTCAAAACCATCAAAACTTAGGAAAAGTTTCGGTTTCGAGATTCGATCACCAAGTTTCGAGATGGCAGTTTTATTTTTTAAACTGCTGATATTTTTTTGTGCTATTGTTATTGTTTTCAATGCTGTTTCCAAACAAGCTGGTAGAAACAGAGCAAACATCACCATTAACAGTAATGAAACAAGTAAATTTTATTCTGAACTTCAAAAGGTATTTTAAATACTATAACTGGTACAATTTAGTTTCAGTTTCACATCAATATTTAAAAAAAAAAAAAAAAGAAATATTGACCACTGTTCTAATTAATCTAATAATCATGTTTATGTTGGTGTTAGAAGTTTAATTTTGTTGTTGTTTTTGTTTATGAATAATTATGTTGAATTGGGTTTTAAGATTATCAGTCACATTCACATATTTATATGTCACGGTCAGGAGTCTCTTTCAGTTTTGATTGCATACTTAACATTTTATGATTATGTGTATTTTTTTGTAACCTTGACCTTTGTAACCAGCTAAGTAAAAAAGTTTCGCGTTTAGGTTTTGAGATTCGAGATTCGGGATTCGATTTTGTATAGTTTCGGTTTTGGTTTTGAGATTCGAAATTTCTGGTTTTGACCATCACTAGAAGGAACTTTTATCAACCGTCTTTCATATTTACAGTATATATTATTGATAATATAGGCATACATTCACCATCCGTCCCTATTGAGTTTAATGATGATTGAAGTATCCAATCAAAATAGATCACAACTTACCATCTTTTATATGTATTTAATATAATGTATTATTATGTATTTATTTCCTGTAAGTAAACATTATAAGCGTAAATTTATATTTCGAGTGTTATTAGACATATTTTTATTTACTTTCCGTAAGTCAAACTCCTCATATTCACACAAAAATAAATAGGTTTTGTAACCCTATTAACCCTATTAGGTTTTGTTTTATTCCCAGATTAAAACACTATAATCCCGGGATTGAGGCCGCTTATTTTAATGGGATTTGTACCGGATATCACAAATAACTACATAATTGGAAAGAACATACTTTAATTGACTTACTGTCCAAATTTGACATGATTACGATTAGCAGCCTTTAAATTCTGCCTCCCAGAAGGGAGCAATGTTGAGTTTGTGGGCTGAGTCGAAACGGAGGCCACCGGGCCACTTATATACAGCGCGCTGCAGCGGCTATGTTAAGTTGGATTATCATAAATGTGTTTGTAGGACTTTCGTTTCGTTTAAAAGAAGTCACTCATTATGGATACAAAACTAACCTAGTGCACAGCAATAAATCACTCTGGGCACAGACCCAGAATTCAGATACAGGCGGTGACAGGGGATGCGCGCGCTCCGGTCAACGAACTTATTTTGGTCTACTTGGAGAGGATTTGGCAGGCGAAAGTATGACTCATCTGGTATCGTTCAATTCATAACAAAACTAGGAAAGTCCTACAAACATATTTATGATAACCCATCCTTACTTAACCGCCGCGTTGCACTGTATAAGGGTTCACCAGATTCTTCGTAAAACTCTTATTTAGAAATCTTGAAAAAAAATCCAAAGCCATATTATACCTGTCAAACAAATAGGAACTCCACCTTAGGGATGAGCATTGATAGTCGATGTTTTCGCAACATCAATGTTTTTCTATAGATGTTCAATGTTTTTTACATCGATGGTAGGTTATCAATGTCCCCTACTGGAGAGAACGAAAAGCAGACCAAAAACTGAAAATACATTGAAAAAAACATTGATGTTTTAGCCCCAAAAAACATAAGAAGTTTTTGCAACGATGTTATCGATACACTGATGGTTGACGTCGATGTTACCATCGCATCGATGCTGAACATTGATGGTTGACCTATCGATGCTCATCCCTACTCATCCAGGATTCTTGACGGACAGGTTGTTTACTAAACTGTCAGAAATAATGCTTCCTTCTCGGTATAGTTTTATACCCTTTTAAAATTGCATAATTCCATTATTAAAAATTGTACAATTTAACTAGGCAACTATTCATCTTTCCTTAAATCTATTGATTTTTGTAGTCGGGATAAAAATTTTGCAATGGCTGCACATTATAAAAATAAACTCATTTCCATTCTGGCTTACCACTTGTTAAATGTTTACGTTCAAAAATGTTTACTGCTTTAAATTGCCACCAAAAGCTACCACTGAACTCAAATAAATGGGAAATGCTGTTACTGAAATTTACAATAACAGTCAAGAATGTTCCTTAGCTTTAGATATGGTACTGTAATAGGTGAAACAATACTACCTCGTACTTGTTGATTCTGGAACCAAAATACCCAATGTGGTTTTTTTTTTTTTTTTTTTGTATGATCGCTGTTAATAAGATCTGCGTTATTTCCCTCCTCATTCAAAGAGTTTAGACAGATATAAAAATAATACTGTGTTCTCAGTAATCTATTACCATGGTAAATAGGTGCAGCTTCAGTAATAGCAATAGCATTATCCATACTAGTATGTTAAATAACGCCCACCTCTAATGAACTAGGAAATTGAAAATTGCAACATACCTCGTTGAGGAATTCCGTGCACAGGAGCTACAGGGGCTCTAGCAGCGTTGGTGGCTAGCCGAGTAGCCACAGAATTTCTCTGTAAAACTCTGCCAACAGTGGCTCTAAGACTAGGACGGCCAATGCGCCCAGTTCTGTTTGCAGCACTGGCAGCTGCACTTGGCTGATTTTGCGCCTGCGCCTCGGCAAACTGCGCAGGTGTTAGCGGCCTGATAGCAGCGTTCATTCGAAGAGCTGGACGCAGAACTGGACCTTGCGCAACACGTCTGGCCCCCGCTCCTCTGGAGACAGACACCACAACTTGTCTGCTTGCAACGGTACGCAGAGAACTCCTATTTTGAGTGCTTCCTGACATTGTAACCTATAGACAAAGTGTTTGGATTTGAGGTTACGAGGATGAATGAAGTTCAATCAATATTTTAAAGTTGGTTAAGTTTCCATTATAATTGTTTGTAATAAGACCAAAATGTTTTAAGGAATTTTACTTATAGTCAATTATTTATTTGTAATCTTATATAGGAACAAAAAGGTTCTTTTTTAGAATAGCAACTAAGAATGGTTATTTGTGTAACTAGTGGGCAAAGTAGCCCTTTGCTGCACACGAGATAAAGTTTACCCACAAGCCGTATGCGAGTGTGGAAAGTTTGTCGAGTGCAGCAAAGGCAATTTGCACACATGTTACACATTATATTTTTCCTACAGTTATTATAAAGCATAGAAATAATTAGTCTTTCAAACACTAAACAACACATTTTAGGTTAGGTTAAGTCCAAGAGTTGAACGAAATGGGAAACACTGCAACAGCTATGATCGTAGTTGTGGTATCTTTAAGTGATGCCAACCTATTTCCAAGCGTACAAGGTTTATGTGCATAATAAAAGCAAGCTGTTTTGGTTGGAATACTGGCATGTAAAGTAAAACAAAGTAAAAACTGTGTGACAAAGTAAAAACTGTGCGGCAAAGTAAGTCTTTCTGTACCTACTATAAATCAGTGCAAGGAAGCCCACTTTATCGGTTGACTGTAGAAAAAAAATTATTTTTCTTATAGCATTACTTTGATTGTTAAGCTACAAGGATTGCAAAAAATTGGTATTCAATCACACCAAAAAATGTACAAAACTAATATGATTTTTGTGAGGAACCAAGCTAAGAAGTTAATTTAAGTTGAAATTTACTAAGAGTAATTATTGTATTTACTTGATTGTACTCTTACCTTGTGTAGTGAGCGATTATTTTCGGACAAATGAACTTTTGTTTTCAAGGTCCCAGCCAGTTTTCATTAATTTAAACTAGAGCTTGGCTCCAAATGACTGGTCCTTGATGCACTGTAAATAAATAAGTTGACACAGTTATAAAGGGATTTAAAAATTGAGCAAATCATTTAAATTACTCTTCTCAGTAAAAATGCCTTTAACTTAAGTAGTATATGGAGTGCTCAATTTGGGAGGAACACGCGGAACTGAGTTCTGGTACCTCTCTTTCAAAAAGATAAAAATATTGGCATAAATATGTTAAATCAAATTAAATAGGTTACAGTTCCGGCACCTAATTTTTTACAAATCGAGGACTGAGTGTATGTACAGAGTGCGGCAAAAAAACTATCTATTTCCTGCAGTGCACTGTTCAGCGACAGGTTGTCTGAGGGTATTGGGGGTTGGCTTGTTGGAAAGCCTAGACACAATGCCACTATCTGTAGTCACAGAAGAGTGGTTGTCTGAGCACTGTGCGTTTGTCATCAAGTCATTTTTTTAAGTACTGATTCAGCAACTCAGTGGCAGTTCCGTGCATTCTTCCCGTTAGGTTAATTAACATGGAGAGGTAACAGGGGGGTTGATCACTTGCCCACATTAAATAGATTAGATTTTGTTAAAATCAAAGAGTGTGTGGGGTGGAATTGTACCCTCTCTAGGAGTGACTTCAAAATGATGTCGACGATCAGTAGGGGGTACAATTCGATAAGGTACAATTCCGGCGATCCTGTTGTTTTATTCATATATCTAATAATTAAAAAAATTTCTAAATCCATGTACATAACTCAAATACTTACTTTAAATATTTATAAAAATGTATAGCAAACAAAATCAACAACACCATTGGTGACTCACAGAGCCGGGCTCCATGCTGCGCGACTCTTCGGGTTTCAACTGATAAATAGGGATTTTGCGGGGAGGTGTGAGATCAAAATTATGTTCAAATCGGTTCCTAGAAAGATGCACGTAAGGTACTGTTACTTAAGTTACCGGCTTGCGATAACAAATATTTTTCTATAAAAACAAACGCACACGGAGGAAAACTCCGAGGTGTCACTGACGAAGGGTTAATATTAAAGGGAGTAAAATTCTGCTACCCACTACCACAACCAAACACTCATAATATTCTAGACTCTTATAATTGGTTGCAGCTCAAGGTATTTTAGGTAAGGTTTTCAGCTTGCTCGTATAGAATCATTGGCCTTAAAGAAAGTGAAGGTGGTGATATGGGGTCGCCGGAATTTTATCCCCCTGGAATTTTACCCCCTGGGCAAAGCTGACGTCACTATGACGTATACCTTTAGCAGTTCGGGAGTGTCCCTGAACCCCAGGTAGGCTCACGCACACACACTCAGTCTTCACACACACAAGGACAGGGGATTAGGACCGGCCCCATACTGTCCCGCGCTCCGTTAATTAGTCACAAGCATGTAACAAGTGGCAATTCCTTTATCAAATGTAAAAATTGTTAACTTAAATATTAAGATTAAAACAGTTAGTAGTAATTGATTCTGCTCATCAACACGATAAAATAGGTACCAAACACAATGTAGCATTTATAAAAACAATAGTAGTGGGAATACCAAGAAATACAAATGAATAAACCATATTGTCTTACTATTTATTAAGTATAAATTATTTACATGATTATAGGCACAATTATAATACCAAAATATTTACAGTTGCCAAAGTCAACTAACTACGCACATAATTTTAGTTTATAAATGGTAAATAAGGAAAGTTACAAAACCGTGTAAAACATAAATAAATAAATAATCCGTAACAGTCTGTGAAGACGATTTTATAAAACACATACATTAAAACGGACATTTACAACGATGATAAAAGTGTGAAAAGAAACAATGGAATAATTGGAGGCATTGTATTATGACTACACCCGGCTATAAATACACGAAAATTAATATTTACAAATGCAAATAAACAACTATAGTGAACGCGTTAAAACAATAATGGAATAATATGGTAACATTGTCGTACTATGGCCGGTTAAAAAAAATAAACACTAAAACTAATCTATACAAATGCAAATAAACAAATATAGTGAAAGCGTAAAAAATAATGGATTAATATGGTAACATTGTCGTACTATGGCCGGTAAAAAAAATAAACACACTAAAACTAATATATACAAATGCAAATAAACAAATATAGTGAAAGCATAAAAAATTAATGGATTACTGTAAGGTAACTTTGTCGTACTATGGCCAGTTTAAAAATATAAATACACGAAAACTATTATATACAAATGCAAATAAACAAATACAGTGAAAGCGTAAAAAAATAATGGAATAATATGGTAACATTGTCGTACTATGGCCAGTTTAAAAATATAAATACACGAAAACTATTATATACAAATGCAAATAAACAAATACAGTGAAAGCGTAAAAAAATAATGGATTACTATGGTAAATTTGTCGTACTATGGCCAGTTTAAAAATACAAATACACGAAAACTATTATATACAAATGCAAATAAACAACTATAGTGAAAGCGTAAAAAAATAATTGATTACTATGGTAACTTTGTCGTACTATGGCCAGTTTAAAAATAAAAATACACGAAAACTATTATATACAAATGCAAATAAACAACTATAGTGAAAGCGTAAAAAAATAATGGATTACTATGGTAACTTTGTCGTACTATGGCCGGTTTAAAAATAAAAATACACGAAAACTAATCTATACAAATGCAAATAAACAAATACAGTGAAAGCGTAAAAAAATTATAGATTAATATGGTAACATTGTCGTACTATGGCCGGTTTAAAAATAAAAATACACGAAAACTAATCTATACAAATGCAAATAAACAACTATAGTGAAAGCGTAAAAAAATAATGGATTACTATGGTAACTTTGTCGTACTATGGCCAGTTTAAAAATAAAAATACACGAAAACTATTATATACAAATGCAAATAAACAACTACCTATAGTAAAAGCGTTAAATCAATAATGTATTAATATTTTGTAACATTGTCGTACTATGGCCGGGTTTAAAATATAAATGTAGGAAATTTAAAGATGCAAATAAACTAATGAAATAAAAGTGTGAAAATAAATCGTAGAATAATTGTTAATATTGTGGCAAGACTATGACCGGGTTAAAAATATGCATAAATAAGAATTAGCCAAATATTTACAGATGCTTGTGTTATTAAAAATAGCTAAGCGGAATCATAGACTTAGGGCGGAATACACTTACTCTAGTAAATCGACACCTAAATCATCTTCACTGCCACTGTCTTCATCACTGTCTTCATCATCTGGGAGTAAGGTGATAAGGAACTGCCGCACATCATTCTGGTCCAGACCTTCCTTTATCCAATCTGCTTCTATCACCTTCTTTACGTGTTCGACGTATTTGCTCCACTGATCTGCCCTCACCGTACTACAAGCTTCGTAGAATAGGTCCTCAACATCTGTAATTTTGAATGTGGTGTTTCGTTCCCTGACAAATCCTTTGAGGTAACTCCATACCATCTCGATGGGATTATAGTGGCAATGGTATGGTGGTAAACGAATGACTTTAAATCCCAGTTCTGCAGCCTTTTCGTCTATTACGTACGAGGGTGCTGGAGGTTTGTTCAGACGAACCAACTCGTACAATTCAGGTTTCTTAAGCTCGAATGAAACTGCAAATCCCCGCTTTTGTAGCCACTCGATCATTACTGATTTGGTCGACGAAGAAGTCGGTGTCTTCTCTTTAATTCTCGAGTGGTACGGGGCATTATCCATGACTATTGTGGCTCCACGAGGAAGAACGGGTATTAGGGTATTGAAAAACCATTTTTCAAAAACTGCACTGTTCATGTCTTCGTGGTAATCCCCAGTCTTCTTGGATTGAAAAATCAACGGCGGGGCTTTGATCCATCCCTTCGAACTCCCTGCGTGGCAGATGATGAGGCGTTTCCCTTTTCCTAATGGTGCTGCTAGGGTACATTTAATTGAATCATCCGTCCATCCCTTTTCTTTGCATTCATTTTGGTTCAACCAGGTTTCATCCAAAAAGTATGTTTTCGATAGATCTACGTCACGCATTTTTCGTAGGAAAACACACCTTAGCAATGCTACTGAGGATTTTTCGAGTAAAATCTTCCGTTTTTGAAACTTTTTGTACCTAAAACCAAGATCTTTTATAACCTTCCGTAAAGAGCCATAACTACCGTTGAACAAAGCTGCTTCTTTCAATGACTGTGATAATTTAAATAGAGTAGGTACATCTTTTCTGTCATAATAGGCCATAATGTGCCGCCTAATTGCTGCCTTGTCAAAATCATCCAAACCTGTGATTCGCTTTTCTTTTGGTGTGCCCTTCTTCGGTGTACGTAGAACTACGTTGACGTTGGATTGAATAGGTTGAAGTGGTAACTGATCTTCCGCAACGGCCACAGCTGCTCCCGTAGGGTCTTCTTTCTCGGCATCACTAAGAGTCCTAATCACTCCGCGAACTTCAGCTTTTATATTCTTGACAGTACTCATAGATATTCCACATGCGTCTGCAGTACGTTGTAAGATTTTTTTTACGTCGATCAAAGGTCCATTGTTGTTTTTCTCTCGCTCAAAATAATCAATAACACTTACTATCATATTTCTGGCTTGTGAATGAATTATTTGGCGTTTTTTGACTGACGCCATGACTACAAACAAACGCACGAGTAAAAAACACAACAACTTTATTATACACTAAAACAAACTAATTCACATACTGTCAGAACACGAACAACTGTATAAAACTTGGCAACCGTTTACTCCGGAGTCCGGTGTAGTACTGAGGAGCTTATTTGTTGGGCTAGAACTGTTAGAAGCTTATGACTCACATTTATTCTAATAATTCTATTAGTCATCAGCGTTAGTCATCAGCGACCTGAAATATATTCCAGTTATGTTTTGTAAAGGAATATTTAAGTAAATCATGGGTTGTTTGGTATCATTTTTATTGTAATTTTCAGGGGAATTAAAATGTGTTAACCGTTTCTATTTAAAATTACAACTTTAAAAAGAGACATTTTGATTACATGTGGTATCTAAAAGAACTAATTAGCGGCCGGTCTAGGGTGGCGAGGGTCGGTCCTAATCCTCTCTGCTCGTGAGGGTGAGTGTGCGTGCGTGTGAAGGGAACTGACCTGGCGTCCAGGGACATTGGCAAAATGCTAAGACTATAGTAACCTGAGTGGCCAAAAGTTTGTTCGCGGCCGGAATTTTACCCCCGCGGATTTGGAAGTCTAATGAAAATAGTCAGAGCGTGATTAATTAGATTAGCGATGAAAACCGGAATTTTACCCCCTGTCCATATAACTAGCGTTTAGGCAACTGAAGATGTACGGGCCGGATTTTTACCCCCGGATTTTTACCCCCGGAATTTTACCCCCTGGCTGATTTTAGAAATTGAATGATTGATTTTCTTATTTCTGTTTTTAATTAATTGGTAACATTTCATTATTTAGTAGCCTATCTTTATTTATTTATTTTGTAATCTCAACTAAGTAAACAGAATTCGCTGTTTTATTTTGATCATATTAACCAACAGTTGGCTTCAAAGATCGAATCCTAATACTTGAAACTCAAAATTAAAATTAAAAACATGTTCGATTAGTTAATGTCACAAATAAATTAAGATAGGCTACTTAATAATAAAATGTTTACTCGTAAATTAAAAGAAGATTATTAATCATTCTCACTAATTTTTATGTCTAGCCAGGTGGTAAAATTCCGGGGGGTAAAATTCCGGGGGGTAAAATTCCGCAGGGTAAAATTCCAGGGGGTAAAATTCCGGGGGTAAAATTCCGGGGGGTAAAATTCCGGGGGGTAAAATTCCGCAGGGTAAAATTCCAGGGGGTAAAATTCCGGGGGGTAAAATTCCGCAGGGTAAAATTCCAGGGGGTAAAATTCCGGGGGTAAAATTCCAGGGGGTAAAATTCCGGGGGTAAAATTCCGGGGGATAAAAATCCGCTACCCCGTGATATGTTAAATTAAATTAATACTACTCCTTATTACACTATGATTATTATAATCCGTCTAGCTTGAGTGGAAGAAATTATATGTACTTGTTGTATGTCTTGTTGGTGTAACCGTTGAGCAAATAAATGCATAGTTAAGCTATGTTACTCATGAAGTTAAATAGCTTGTATATTAAACATTAATGTGAAAATCCAACATAACTTTTGCAAATTATAAACCACTACTTACAATTTTAGACAAAGACCTCACAGGTCAAATGAAAGATCGTATTACCGAACCAACATTAACTAAGATAAATTGGCTACACATCTCACATGTAGGAATAACTTTAATTTCTTGTAAGTTACACGAATTATGAATAAATTAAATCCAGTACAACAATTTGGAATTTTAAAAAATAGAGCAAAAAGCTACAAATATCAAAGGAAAAGAGAAATTCCAGGGCAATTATGGTTTAAAAAGATTAAAATAATATTTCTAATAAAATCACCAAGTTAATTTACTCTGAATGTAAATAATGTGTCATAAGTAAATTAACAACATTGAGTGACACTGTTGTTCTTGAAATTAGTGTCATATTGTTAAGGTTTTCAGGCATAGGTACTTTATTATAAGATAATAAATCCTCTTATTTTGGGCAGTACTATCAACACAGTAAAACTACAAAATGAATGTTATTAAGTAGTGTATTATATTATATCCAACACAGTTTAGAGAAGTATGCCTGGTAAGATAAAAAAGATTACAGTACCTAAAAGATATCCTTAATGATTTTATCAAAATTTGATATCAGGAATCTAAAATCCAAAAACTTTCTATTAATCTTGAAAAATCTTGAAGGCCTTGTTTTACAACCTAGAAAAACCTACCAAACTAATCTAACAATCTAGGAGGGGCATTTACCTAGTTTCAACCAAAGACAAAAAAGTTTCACGAAACTGTATTGTGAGCAAAAATGTGAAACTGAGTTTGACCAGTCCAAGTCTGGACAAAACATAAATCCTTGGGAAATAAAACTTGAGGCACAAGACATTTTACTTAAGCTTAGCTAAAACAAAATTTCTCATGTATGATAATGATAAGCTATTTAACGTAATACGTCATATTGTGATAGTAAAAAAGCATATAATCAGTACTAATTCGGATATCAATTATGTTGAACAAGAGTCAATTGTTGAACACCAAGTTCACACGTGCCCTCAAAAAGCACATTTTGTATCAACACTAAAAATACAAACCTCATTTTATAGATAAGCTACAAGGGAAGGTGTAATTATTGAATTATTGAATAGATAAGTGTAACATTCCAGAATATTAACCTAGAAATAGATACAGGAATACTCACGAGATGGGGCAATGGAACAGACCACCGGCTAACACGATGTTGGTTTGAGTTCGACGTTTGACGACGATCTAACCTAACTAAATGACAGAGCTGAGCTACAGAGGTTGATAGTAACAAAACGGTGGACTCAGTGATAAGAGGGTTCGGGGTTGGCAATGTCAGTGTTCTTCTCTCCTACCTTGTGTGCAGGCTCTGGCGACGTTGAACACGTCCTAACCTCACAACGCATTGAACGAACCAATAAAACACCACGCAATCGCTACCCAAAGCTTTCGTCTTGGTCCTTGTTACAGAGATGATTTGTTTAATGAAACTAATTGCTTTTAATACTAAAACAGACTTGGTACCTTCAACTGGAACTTTTAATTAACTGGTGTGTTTGTTTCATTCCATGTACACATACGTCTCACTCTTTTTAGGTAAATTGTACAGTGTGCAATTTTAAGACACTAGGCCAATACGACTAATATACTGATTAAACTGGCAAAATGAGTTGTATTTCCCTACTGATTAGTCCAGGAACGTACAAGAACCTCTCAATCACAACTCATGCAAAAATAATACATAGGTCTTGTAATTTATTGTAGTCACTAAAAATAAACTTTTGACGTTGAAATATACTAAGAGATTATACATTCCTGATTACTAGACATAATTAACACACCAATACAAGCATACAATACAACATTTTACAGTATGACGAGAAGTGTGTTTGCACTAGCCTACGTATCCAAAATCAAAGTTACTGTACAACGTGTTCATTGTAAAAATAAGTCCAATTTAAAAATGTAGAAAATCTAGACTAAAGGAGAGCAGTTAACAATTTAACACACCTATTTATCTTTTACTACTTTGTTTTATAGATGTGATTAATTTATCAACTGATTCCTAATAATTATAAATAACCTATGTTTTATACTTCAACTAGTTAAGGACGCAATAATGGTTCATAAAATGTGAATGAAGACATGTGATAGTATATTAGGTACTATAATCACACAAATCAATAAGAATATTACAGTGTATTAAATTACATACCTTAAAAGCGACCACGAGTCCTGTCGTTGCCGTCTAGTACAACCGACCTACCCCGCGCACCACTCCTATCCAACTGTACTACACAACACAACACAGTAGTCAGTAGATCCTAGCTCAAGCACTCAAGCAGTGTTTCCACCCTACTAAAATAAAAAATCCCGCTCGCCGAGTCAAAAAATCCCTTTTTATCATGTTTGAATATCGTTATCTCTTTTTTATTCCAAGTGATCTTCGTTGACGTATCAAATAACAGTTTCACTTGATATACTATGCTAAAATAATTTTACTAACCAAGATTTTGAAATCGTGTGAAAATTTAAAATGGTGGAAGGTGGAACCGTAAAAAAAAAAAATAAAATTAGGCATCAATCCTGTGCATTGAATAAGTACAGTATCCCGTTTTCGGGAATTCTCCCGCTATGGAAACACTGCGAGTGCGTTGTGCGTTGATTAGTTCTTGACTGTCGCGACATAGATGCAAAGAAACGCCGAAAACTGGCGCGACTGTCTGGCGCCAATAAAGACCGTTAGAAAAAACTGTATACAGGACGAATAAAATATTGATATCTTTGACGACTCATAGAAGTCCAACTTAACATACCCTCGTAATACATAAACATATTTATGTACCAAATATTAAGTGATTATAAGTAATTTTCTCTGTATGTGTTTAAACAATAGGTGCATATGCTAAAGCTTTTATTAATTTAAAATATGAGGGGTCAAAAGATGTGTAAAATTTAGGTTACCTCTCTGTATAATCAGTCATGTGACATGTCACTGTCTTTCCTTCAAAAAACAGTGGTGCGATCGAAATTCAAAAGGGTTGTACCATTTTCAAGATGTCTATGGTGTACCAGTCGAGTCGTTATTATGAGAAGATATATAGACTACTATGTGTTAATAACACCACCTTTTCTTTTTCTCCCCAAAAACAAGTCCTGCAAACTATGAAAAGGATTTCATAGTTTTCAAGATATTTGTAGATAAAACCAGCTGATCGTATCTGTATACGATAGAATATGCAATATTCCCAAAGTGTTAATTTGCTAATATTTAAGTCCACACATATAAATGATAACATTCACACGAACTAGTTTGGCCAGTTTCAAAATTGCTTGATCTGTATGAACTGCTAAGAACTCAAAATCAAAAACAATTGTACCGTTTTCAAAACACAGTAGCTGTAGCCTACGTCTAAGTTTTAGGAGTCGTCTTCAACAGTTTTAATGAATGTAAAAGTTGATTTTACGTTTCTATGATAAGCTAGTCATGCGACATGTCAAATAACACTTTCTTCTCTCAATGAAAACATTTGTGGAATCGAAATTCAAAATGGTTGTACCGTTTCCAAGATATTTGTAGGTCTGAGATGTAGAAGTTGACTTTTCGTTTCTATGATAAGCTAAGCTAGTCATGCGACATGTCAAATAACACTTTCTTCCCTTAATGAAAACATTTGTGCAATCGAAATTCAAAATGGTTGAACCGTTTACGAGATATTTGTAGGTCTGAGATGTAGAAGTTGACTTTACGTTTCTATGATAAGCTAGTCATGCGACATGTCAAATAACACTTTCTTCTCTCAATGAAAACATTTGTGCAATCGAAATTCAAAATGGTTGAACCGTTTACGAGATATTTGTAGGTCTGAGATGTAGAAGTTGACTTTACGTTTCTATGATAAGCTATTCATGCGACATGTCAAATAACACTTTCTTCTCTCAATGAAAACATTTGTGCAATCGAAATTCAAAATGGTTGTACCGTTTCCGAGATATTTGTAGGTCTGAGATGTAGAAGTTGACTTTACGTTTCTATGATAAGCTAACCATGCGACGTGTCAAATAACACTTTCTTCCTTTAATGATAACATTTGTGCAATCGAAATTTAAAATGGTTGTACCGTTTCCGAGATATTTGTAGGTCTGAGATGTAGAAGTTGACTTTACGTTTCTATGATAAGCTAACCATGCGACGTGTCAAATAACACTTTCTTCCCTTAATGATAACATTTGTGCAATCGAAATTTAAAATGGTTGTACCGTTTCCGAGATATTTGTAGGTCTGAGATGTAGAAGTTGACTTTACGTTTCTATGATAAGCTAGTCATGCGACATGTCAAATAACACTTTCTTCTCTCAATGAAAACATTTGTGCGATCGAAATTCAAAATGGTTGTACCGTTTCCAAGATATTTGTAGGTCTGAGATGTAGAAGTTGACTTTACGTTTCTATGATAAGCTAGTAATGCAACATGTCATACACTGCCTTTTTGTTAGAACATATAGGTCTATTCATTCATTTTAGACCTAAGATATCTTGAAAACGGTGCTTTAATTTTGAATTTAATTTCAGCGTTTGCAGGAGGTAAACGGAGGTAAAGGGAGTGATGGGTTTCATGGCCAGCTTCTCGTAAATTAAATATACTTAAATCGACTCTTACAGATATCTTACGCCTACAGATATCTTGGAAACGGTACAACCCTTTTGCATTTAGATATCACTACCCTTTTTAGGCAGGGGAAGCAGTGTTATTTGACTAGTCACATCACTAACGTATCATAACACGTGGGATTTGATTCCTACACCTTACGCCAACAAAAAACTTGAAAAGGGTTTTACGCTTTTGAATTTAAATCGTAACACTGTTTTTATTGAGGGAAGATAGCGTTATTTGACACGTCGCATGAATAGCTTATCGTAGAAACGAAAAGTCAACTTCTACATCTCAGACCTACAAATATCTCGGAAACGGTACAACCATTTTGAATTTCGATTGCACAAATGATTTCATTGAGAGAAGAAAGTGTTATTTGACATGTCGCATGGTTGGCTTATCATAGAAACGTAAAGCCCACTTCTACATCTCAGACCTACAAATATCTCGGAAACGGTACAACCATTTTGAATTTCGATTCCACAAATGTTTTCATTGAGAGAAGATAGTGTTATTTAACATGTCGCATGACTAGCTTATCGTAGAAACGGTGCCTCAAGTCCCGGGTTCCCGCCAAATAACCAATTGATTTCATCTAAGTGATAATGCCGCAACCCCTAGGTCCAGCCTAAACATAGACTTGGGAACAGTCTATGGCCTGAAGAAAGACGGCAAGCAATTCTGAGCTCGTGCCTAGCGTCCTAGGACAATAAAGTTCCCCATTACAACTTTCAATTCGAATGACACGTTATACCGTGACATGTCAATCGCATGACTTCATTAAAACGTTCAAGTTTACTCCTACATATTGCTGAGATATCTTGATAACTGTAAACCTTTTAATTTCCCATTGTTTTCATTGGTAAAATATAGTTTTATCTTACAATGTAATGTGACTAGCTTCACATGAAAACAATCAAGTCAACCGCGATGTCTTATACCTACAGATATGTTAATTAAGTACATTTTTTAAATGTTGATTGTATCTCGCAATGTTTTATGGGAAAATGCAGCGTAAATAGACGACGACGTGTCGTCCTATCTTACTATATCTTCGCATAAATAATTCTGAGTATGACTCCTACGTCTTGATCCTTAGGTAACTCCCAAATTTTAAACTAACTACAAAAATTTAAGTATATACACATAAAATGAATCATATAGTTAAACATAATTGTAAAAGTGTAGAAAAATATAGGGGGGAAGGGACTTGATACCTACCAAACTACCCGTTGTCCTCTTTCATCTAAATAGGTTCAATAGATCGTTGATCATACAGTACTCCATGATGGGTCTGTCTGAATAAGCTGCTGAGTTTCTTTATAGTTGATAAAATAGAAGAATTACCTTCCAAACCACAGTTACAGTTGCTGTTATGGCAGCTAGTTTCGTTCCTTAGAACATCGTCAGGTCATTGTATGCAACCACATCATCAATGTATTAAAATATTGTGGTATGTCAAAAGATTCTTTAAAACACTAGAGTTTTATTTTGTCAGTGACAGTGATAAGACAGTGCTTGCCAGCCTTTACAGTTTTAACCAGTTTTATCACTTTTTATCCAATTTTAATAATTTGATCAACATGACTAGTTTTTACTATTGTGATTCTGACAGTGTTTTAAAGAATCTTTTGACATACCACAATATTTTAATACATTGATGATGTGGTTGCATACAATGACCTGACGAAGTTTTAAGGAACTAAACTAGTTGTCATAACAGCAACTGTGGTTGGATAAGGTAATTCTTCTATTTTATCAATTATATATTCCAACCAAGGGTAACAATGAATAACATTTCTTTATAGTTTATATGTAGTTATCATGGACAGCAATCCTCAAATTAAAGGACTCTAGATTTTTTTTTAAATTATTTTATGGGCTGTCAGCAACAACCATCCTACCCAGTATCACCATCCCCCCACCAACACATCTGATCAAGCTATGTTAGCCCTGATTAGCTGAAAGATTAAAATTGGATTATGTTGAATCCAGAATGTAATGATATAATCACGACAATATAAACAAATGATTTTAAATATATCTTAGTACCCAACATGCCTGTGATTAAATGGTTAATCTCATCAACTTATCAAAGTTTTAAAATCTCTTTACAAACTTTCTCTGTTCTTTTACACTCTTACAGTAATAGCAAACTATAAAGTTGCCAATTACAACAAAATTGTGGGATAAAAGTTGAAAATATGTTTACGCCTTGAGCTGCCAAATAATGTAAACCAATGAAAAACACTTATGACGACCAGATGCCGGACTGGTATTCCGAGGAAATCTTTAAATGATGACCTGATGACCATAAACGCCCAAACGTTCGAAAATCTAACAACTATAATTATGTATTGACAAAAACCATAATTTGAAACACTTTGAACTATCCATTGTAATAAAGAATATGTTTTTTCCTACAGTTACCTGACAAAGTGGACTTCCTTGCACCATCGATGCCGTGCACTGATTAAGCACGCAAAGTAGCTAATTGCTGCATTTACTTACTTTTGCCGCACTCCAGTATTCCAACCAAACAACACAAAACAGTGTGTGTAAACGTGAACGCTTAGTTGGAATAACCTAAAAACGTGTTGTATAGTGTTTGAAAGACTAATTATTTATATGTTTTACAGTAACTGTTGGAAAAATATAATGTGTAACTATTTATTATTTGAAAGCAATATTACATGCTTGATAAATTGTAAATATGTTTAGAATTGTTTGTTGTGATGAGTTTCAAATACTTGTATGGTAATAGGTTATACTGTATACGGATACAGTATAAAAACGCCTAACAGAATCTTTTCCGCATTCTGAGTATTTCCAGAGTTAAACTGTGGGTTACAATTAAATTGTGCTATTAGAGCATACTATTAAGTTGCAGTAGTTACTTTATTACAACTAAATGGTGGATTTATTATTTTCAATACAGTACTTACAGAATAATCGTCTTCAAATCTTCTGGATTCGATTTGATTACAATAACACTACAATTAATTATTCGTATAAAATAATAAACAACCGGTGAACTCATTAGCACTGGCAGAAATGAAATGCACCTGGTCTCCCCACCGTTAATATCGTTATCTCTTGGCTTATCTTGTATATCATTCTTGCAAGGAGTTTGGTTTTGGTTTTATGTTATCAATTGATAACATTTCAGGTAAACATGCTACAACTCAGTCGATAACAATGCAAAATGTAACTGAAATTGACAAAGCAATCGATATCTACAGACGGTGACACACTATCGATCTTTTCCCCGAACAAGACCCCGAACCGAGCAGGGAGAAAGGAGAAGGGAGGTCGAAGGGAGGATGTTCGATAGTGTGTCACGGGTCCGTACACCGATCAAGACGCCGAACAAGACATCAGGCCGAGCAGGGAGACGAGCGCTCTGGAGGCGGTTTTTTGGCGAAAGATCAAAGAAAAGATCGGTCCGATGTACGATAGTGTGTCACGGTACATTTTTGCCCCGTACATCGTCGCGAGCGCCGCACCGAGCGGCCGCCTGCGCTAGCATTGATAGTTCCGCGCTCTCACTCGCACACACTCTCTATCCCTCTCCAAACTTCCTTTTGCCGCGCTCGGTAGAATTCGTCTAGTCTTGGTCATGTTCGGGGAAATGTTCGGAGTAAAATTTTGCTGATATTTATTTCCCTTCTCCCTTCTCCCTGCTCGGTTCGGGGTCTTGTTCGGGGAAAAGATCGATAGTGTGTCACCGCCTTACCGCGTGTTTCAAAATGAATGACCCGGCTTTATAACTTTTATACTACAGTATTAAACTTACCGCTATAAAATACACATCAAACGAAAAAGCAACTCAAAGAGTTTATGCCCAGGGCCGGATTTCCCAATAGGCCCGGTAGGCCCGGGCCTATGGGCGCAAGGTCCCAGAGGGCGCACGGCCGAGAGGAAATTTTTTTATACCTAGGCTATCTAAAAATAAAAATAAATAGCCAAAGTTTTTGATAAAAAAAAAACTCCAAAGCATTGTGATTCTGAAGTTAATAAGAAGAAATAATATGTTAGGAAATTTAAACTATTTTTTTTCAGAATTACGCATCATTTTTGTTACAAAATTGGTAACGAGCATTGGTTAACGGGAGTAGGCTGTAGGGATGTTGACGTTGACGAGCGCCCAAGGGGTACGCATCGTATTGCCACTATGCTGGCTCGGACTCGGCACTACTGATCAGAGTGATTAGGGGCGCATGAGTGCTAGACATTGTTACCACCCTCACCGCACAAAACAAAAGTTATTAACTAATATTTTGATTAGTTTACACCAATCTGCAGGATCAAGTTAAAATATATAATACGTTGTGTTGAATATTAATACAACGATAAATTTACCTTTAAATTTAACGAAAAAATATTTATTTCAGTTTGCGTTAGATTGTAGAAAAATTCTATACCCTCCAAAGCACCATTAATGCTGTCATTTTCTCCTCAGGCCTAAAGATCGGTATGGTTGGCCGGAATATTGCTCTGTTTTGCTTTGGAAATATATATCCTAGATGCAGTACGACCATAGATTAAATATAACTCCAAGTCGACTTCTTATGACATTGTTAATTCAAACTTTTTTCATGTCTTGTTCATGTTGGGGACACTAGACGTTAGTTTTGACGTTATTTTGTTTATATTATTTTAGGGTTAGTTCTATAATGTGTGTTTTAATTTCTTATAATATAAACAGTAGACGAAATATTTTTGATGATTAGATCGTTTTATTTTGGAAAACTAGGTTTAAACATTGATAAAACCTATAAAACATGCTTCTTAAATAACAAGAATTGTTTTCAGCTAATCAAAAATGATGACAAATCTACTTAAGGAGTATGTTTAATCTATGGTATCACGTACTGTATGGAGTTCATGTTTTTGGACCTGGAATTGGAATCAATGGCCATGTTTTTTTTGCAGGAATGCTCGGTGGGTTGAGTTGTTTTGTTTCAGTCCCATGGCCACAAACGTGAGCATTTTATTAAAAGCATAAAATTGCTAAAAGTGTGCTAAAATTTAAGACGGCATATTGTTAAGGCTAAACAAGTCAATAAAAAAAACTTGCAATGATTCCAACGTAGAGTGGTATTCAAGCAATTGACTTAGGCCTATGGACATGATATAGTTTTTAAAGAAGGAAAGTAACTGTGACCAGACTAAAGGGGCGGAAAATTATTTGGGCCTAGGGGCGCAAAAATGCTAAATCCGGCCCTGTTTATGCCTTCCAAAGACACATTATTTAACAAAATCGATCCAGCCGAACTGTAGATTTAATTGTACAAAGTTAAAAAGTAATATACAATTTCTAGTGGTAAAAAACGTTTACCACTAGAAATTTGGAGGTTGCTTGACGTTTTTGCAAATAACTTTTAAATGGTGAGGAAATCGACCAATCGTTGGTCTGGGCTGGTCTGGGCTGGGCGGCCGCGCTAGCGCTAGGTAGGGTGGTGTAGAGGGGAGTGTTTATTGCGCATTTCCAAAAACATCTGGCCCACACGGCAAGCCGTCAGTGCAGCGGCTGAGGGTTGTGGGCTGTGGGGGTGAGTGAGCCGTAGTTCTGAGGACGGCTAGTACACAAGGGTCCGCGACTGTATGATGTCGAGATTTGGAGTTACCCTGGCCAATTCAATCAGTAGATTTATCTTGTCTGTGATTTCGTCATATTGCTCTTCTCGTTACTCGTTTTAAGTTAAAGGGGTTTCAAAGTCGCCCCAGAGATTTTTTTTTCAAAATAGATCCAAGAATTCAAGCGAGTTCAAGTGAATGTTGAGTATTTCTAGGACGTCAATTGAAGGATATTGTTTTCAAGAAATAGAAAAATGGCTCTAGCTGAAACTGCTTTGATGTGCTATATAAGCTTCGTTTTGACGTGCTATTTATATCCATAAGGCTAAAAGTATTAAATTTATAACACTGTATTTACCAATTGGGGTTTTCCCATAGTATCACCCTGTCAGACAGCAGATATTGGCTGATTTCATTATACTTACTATTCTATAGTGTAGCATATTCTCTATCCTAATGCATATTGTGTAATACATTTATTCGTAATTGATTTCAACACTCAACACTAACCAACGTTGTTTGCAAATCGAAGTGATTCAAAAATATTAACACTTTTGCGGTGGACTGGTCATTGGGGGGGAATTCAGTGACGATTTTATGACTCATTACATAATATATAAATTATCATTACAGTTCAGAGTTTGCAAACAAAACGTACAAAAAACCTACGGGCAGAGTTCGACACCAATCATAGAATGTACAGATTGAAGAGTCTTTTTCTCCTTCCCCCCCGGCCAACTGCCCAATATTCGATTTTGTCGGAGTTTGTATGTGACTATTAGCTATGTTTTCAACAATACTTGTAACTGCTATGAGCTAGTAAGAAAACATGAGCATAGGAGATAGAATTGAACAGAATCATGATTTTTATACTTCAGTATATATTTACAGGTTTTGATTGGAACACGAATCGTTTGACATAAATTGTTCGTTAGATGTTATGACGTTTATCTAAAACTAGTTTCTGTAGATCTAACAACATCTTTACATGAATAAAAAGTTACAAGCATAATAGTAATGAACAAAATATAAACATGATAATAGTTAAGAACAAACTAAGAACATTATTAAAGTAAAACATACTAAACGAACTAATCTCTAATTTATCAGGAAACTGACAATACATTAACTTGAACTAAATACTAGAATACTAAAAATATTTGTATCTGTGTTCATGACACATAGGTTTAAAATTCAAAACACAACAAATCGGTTATACACTCGTCATAATAACACAACTGTAATATACATACATCTAGCGATGCATGTTTAATTTTTGCACTAACAAAGAAGTGTTTTAAAGGCATTCTATGCGATTTCAAAAAATAAACTGTCATCAATTGGCAATGTTGGTGGTTGATTTTTTGTAAAGCAAAAGATGTATAGCTACAAGTATTTACAATTAGTTTGTATCCGTTTGAAGATTTTTTGGTATTAATAAATACCAAAAATATTAAATAACTTAAACAAAAAGCTCAATCAAAATACTCAATTACTTTTATATTTACCAATTAGTTTATGATTTCATATGATCAGCAATACAAAACACTCAAGTAAATATATATATACAACACACTTTTATTGTATATATATACAATAAAAGGACTACAACACTATATTATGAAAACTGTTGTCGATTCAAATAGAATATTGTTATACAATTATTTAAATCTAACGAGGAGGATTGGTATCTGATATAATCCTGAATAAATTGCTGAAATATCAATTACATAAAGTTAAACAAAAAGACTGAAAAGTCAGAATAACAAATTATATTTGATATTAATAATAAATAAATAAACTTAAATATATTAAAGCCATCTGACCAGAGGTCTAATAACGTATTGTTGAGTTCTCTGGTTTAATCACTGTAACCAGATTTTACAAACTGTTTAAAAACCTTCAGTTATAGTTTCAATATTTTAGATTGAAAAAATAATATATACAAAAACCAAAACACCCAAAATGTTTTAAAGCTCTTAGCACATACCCATACGACATTTATATAAAACAACGTTTTAAATGACACACCACAATTCTTAACTGAATAGTGAATCAGTTTGTTCACTTAGGCTTTGTTCCAAATATATATGTACATTTGATACACGGTATGTTACAATGTATTAAGCACCGTCACCACTTGGTCCACAGCTGTTTGCCGATCCACCTGCTCTTGATGAGGTCCGACCCCTTCTCCGCGATCATGATGGTCGGGGCGTTGGTGTTCCCTGAGGTGACCGAAGGCATCACGGAAGCGTCTATCACCCTCAGGCGATCCACGCCGTGCACCCTGAGCTCCGGGTCGACCACAGCCCCGGGGTCTCCCGGAGGACCCATGCGACAGCTTCCCGCCTGATGGTTCTCCGGGCCCGTGTTTCTTCTGATGGCGCATTCCCAGTAGGCGTCACAGCCGAACGAGATGTTTTCACACCCCATTGCCGGAGTTCTATCTAGCCGGAACCCGTACTTCTGCAGGGCCCTGGTCTCGGACAGCCGTATACCGAACTTGATTCCTTCGATGAGAGTAGCGACGTCAGCGGGGTTTGTGAGATATTTGCCGAAGATCATCGGAGGCGACAGCGGGTTGTTGTCTCTGAGGCGGAGATATCCGCGGCTCTTGGGATGGAGGACAGCGGGGATGATGTTGACCTCTCGTTGTGGAGGGGGTCCCGTGGCGTTGGCGTCTCCCGTCCTCTCGCCGACCTGACCAGTGCGAGCGCAGTTGGCGAGAAAACCGCCAAAGAAGAACTGTAGATCTGGGTGATCTTCGGATGGATCCGCATACTTGGAGTTGACGAAACCGGTCACCTCAGACAGCCCCGTGCCGGACATCAGCCCGTCCCTGAACAGAAGGTACTCCATGGCAGTGGCCCAGTTGAGGGGAGTCGTCGAGGTGTCGTTGATAAAGAATCTGAGGAAGAAAGCGACGTGGTTGTGCAGGTTTCTACCCACTCCGGGGAGATGGTGGATCACTGGGACACCCACCTGAGTAAGATCGTCCTGTGGTCCGATACCTGACAAGAGAAGAATCTGTGGTGAATTGACAGCACCTCCACTCACCACGACTTCATTCTTAGCGAGAATCTTCTCTCTCCTTCCATCGCCTCTAACGACCTCCACTCCGTACGCCATCTTCTTGATGGGATCAACCAAGACCTTGGCGACAGTGGTGTTCAAGAGGATGTGCAGGTTAGGTCTGTCCTTGACTGGTCTCAAGAACGCTCGTGACGTGCTGTATCTGGACCCGTTCTTGCTAGTAGTCTGTGCAATTGCGAACCCCGTGTGTTGGGCACCGTTCACATCGCGGACGGGGTATCCCACCTCGATGGCCGCCTGGAGGATAGCGTGCGACAGTGGCGGATGGTAGGGGAACTGAGTGACGGGGAGATATCCTCCGACACCGTGGAAGCCAGGGTCCATGATATCAGCCTGTAGGTTGTCTTCAGATTTCAGGAAGTACGGCAGAACGTCTTGGTAGCTCCAGCCAGAATTGCCGAGCTTAGCCCAGTCGTCGTAGTCCTTCCTGGACCCCCTCATGTACATCATGCCGTTCAGGACACTCGTCCCGCCTATCACCTGCAACCAAACAGTCATATCACACACCTTAAAATCTTCGTGTCGATATTAGATTTTCGTGTTCGATTCCAAAGTATCTTCTGCACCGGTCAGGCCATAATAGACTATATACAGTATAAAAGATTAATCGTTCTTCGTATTAGCCGATTAGCCCTTCACGTTTAGGGATTCAGGTCTCGATTCTAGAAAATTGTTTGTTTTAGAGTTAAAAATATCGAATTTTGTGTTTTGTAGAGATTCCTACATAATTAGTTTTGAGGGTTTATTTCGTGAACAGAACTCCTCTTAGAGTTTTTAGCAGCTTTGAAGTTTTTTGTGTCAATTTAAAGAGCACACTCTGAAGCTGTGCAAGTTCCAAAATGAGCATAATAGCCCTCAAAGCTGCCATGTTAATCTTTGTAGAATAATTACATTGGAATTGGCTGATTTAATTTGTTTATTTCAATTTAAAGTATTTTTACTTTCACATGTGCTTTTAAATTAGGTATTTTTTTTATTAATTTATTAGCACACTGGCATTAGGGTATTCAATAATATGATTAAATCAAGCTTACAAGCTTCAGAAAGGGGGGTTTAAGAGATTTACTGACATTCGTGTTATTTTATTTTGAAGTGTGTCAGAGTGTATTAAATTAGTGGACGAGTTTTCAGCATCTGGTATAATAGTGATGAGGCATACTTTTCAAAATTACTCATTAATAGGCCTATGTCGAATATTTACAGGCGGTTCAAATATAAAACCGAAGAGTTTGGGAGATCAATGTTTGGTGGGATTCCTTTATTGGTGTTTGGTGATTTTAAACAATCAAGAGTATTATACATCGATGATCATTGTACTCTACCACATTCTTGATGATCGGCATATGATTCCAATTGCAAAACTATCGGTTACATCTAATCTTGGTAATATAACCATTTTATTTGCCGGCACTTAAGTAGATTACATTATCGTCAACTTTCCTTTAGCGTTCCCTCCTAAAGTTCATTCTGCTGAGTGTGATAATTATTTTTGAAATATCTCGGTTAACATCGATTAGGCGTACTGAAAATGCATGACGTGATATGGTCACAGCGGATTCCCCAGTTAGGGGAGGTCAGTTTGGTAACATTCAGGGAAATCGGGAATGAGAAAATCTCTATTCTTCTTACCAACCGCAACAGTGATTTTGAGGCACGACATTGCTCATTACTTAGTTCAATGCTTTAGATCTTGCTACTTCATAGGTTTCCGTAACTTTCCATTTATATTAAGTGGGTATTAATAACTTTGGTTAAGTTGTCACCAGTTTATTTGATTCAAATCGTCGTAGTTGATGCGAACCATCGACGGATTATGCTGGTATAAATTACCCATTTCTGTTGAATACACGAACTTATTTACCAAATCAAATTAATTGAATGACTTATTGAGAGCTAAACACAATATAAAACTGCAACTATTACGACCCATCAACTTGGCTAGTGACAAAAATAAGGCAGAAATTTAAGATACTAGCGGACTATGTGACTGGCTCACACAACTATGTTATTTTTTTATAAAAAAATCGCAACA
The DNA here is from genome assembly GCF_028750875.1 of Macrosteles quadrilineatus. NCBI lineage: Eukaryota > Metazoa > Arthropoda > Insecta > Hemiptera > Cicadellidae > Macrosteles > Macrosteles quadrilineatus. The sequence goes on along the minus strand of NW_026542600.1, from coordinate 74,693,018 downwards.
GCTGGTCCATATAGATGGGATTACTACCTCAGTATCCAATAGTCAATCCTAAGAGTCTTCATCACCCCATAAAAAACGCTAAAAACATGTCTTGGTATTCCCCTGTTTCGGAAGCTATTTTCAAATATCAAAACTAAAATCATTTTGTATCAGTTAAAGCGGTTAGTAGTATATGTTTTCTGTGGTTAAAGGCTAGTTCTACAGCCCTGGTACCTTATATATTGGTTAAACGTAATTTTAGTATTATAAAAAAAATTTTAGAAGTATGGGAAATTCAATTACTTTGCAACGTCGGTGAGAATTTTCTGCGAACGATTTTAACATTTTGAGGTATGTTGGCCCTGATGTACCTATCCAACTAAAAGATTTCCAAGTTCCAAGACAATCGGTTGAAAAATAGCGACACAAACAGGGACATACAAAACCATCTTTTGCCTGATCTTTTGCCCATCGGCTGACGGAGCCCATTTCACTACTACCCATCTCCAAAACTTGGCCGAGTCTGCAGATGGCGCGGCGGCGGACAGACGGATGGGTCAAGTCTCGCCTGTCTCTCGTTTTTCTTAAATCTTAAATCTTAGATTTTTCTTAAATCTTAATTTCGTATTAACTATAGGAACGCCAGCAGTGGAGGGCAACGGTGATGGTTTCGACCAATGAGAGAGCAGAGTTGCGGGCGGCATCTTTTGTCCAGGCACCGGTGGCGCCTTCATAGGACAGACATGAGGCCCGACGTTTCCATCAAAACCCCGCACTGCGTTCAACTATCGGATGAGTACAATCGATTGTTCTACGTTCGATTCTACCGTACGTCCCCACCAACACTACACTGCATTCGAATTTTAGATGAGTTTATCGTTTATCGATAGGTGTTCGAGTAAGTTCCTGACGAAACATCGTCTTTTTACGTTTTAATTTTCCAAAGGTTCTCTCCAAAACTGTGCACTTAATTCAACTATTGGATTACTATCGGTTGTTGCATCGAATTAATTCCCACCAAACCCTGCTATGCTTCGTTTATAAGATAAATAACCGTTAGTGTGATTCATAACGTTTATGATAGATCTCATTAAACACGGCCATTCATTTGTTGTCCCCAATAATAACAAAATGTCGACGTTAAGGTTAACAAGATCAGGGGTTTAAGGGGGGGGGGGGGCAGTTAAAAAAACACACGAACTGTAAAAAATGACTCTGGTGTAGAAACACCTACACAAAATTTTTCAACATACAGTATCTTGCCGGAAATGCTGCATGTTCAGTGCAACTCTGTAGTCTGCAATGCATGTTTAGGCCTACATGTGTATTGCAATATTTATAAATAAATGACTTGTTATGGTATAAGTCCAATGGATACAACCAATCCCAAATTCTGGCATTTAAAGCCGCGTTTACACCAAAGTCTTCCACTAGCTGCGGAAACTAGTTGCTTTTTCAAAAAAATACAGCAAATTTATCTGTCGTCCACTAGTGGAGGGACAAGTCGTCCACTAAATTTTGGATTCCCGTGGAGAGTCGAGCAAACAAAGTTTACAACAAAAACAAGTTTTCTCTAGTTGCTCTAAATTAGTGAGGAGCATCTTTTGGTTTTCAACAAAAAATCTTCCACTAGTTTTTAAAATATGTGCAGAGCAACATTTAGTCGTTTAGGTTGTAAACGTTTTGTTGTCAACTTTGGTTTAAACGTGGTTTTACAATGCAAAAATGTACAATATACAAGACGTGATACCATACTAATACATTATTTAAAAGTTGTCATTATGTAAGTTGTCTTTTAGAATGTATTTCAAATACATGCACAACAGTCTTATCGGGAGTTTGCGGGAGCTAGCAGCAACTTCCGGTCAGGGCGGCGCCGTCTGAGAGACCTGGGACCGTTGTATTCTAAATAACTATGTTTATTCCCTGAAAATTTAGCAAGACTTGTATACTACATAGGGTGATTGTGAGCTATCTGGTAATAATGTATAGGCCTTCTCTAAATCTAAAATATTACTATAATCAAACTTAGGTAATCAGAAAAAATCTTTTAAGTGAGGGTTCTTTAACTCAATAAGATAATTTTTTTAAGTGATTTCAAATTTTTTTATGGTTATCAACCTAAATGTTATGTATTTACCATGTAAGTCCACAGCGTTGGTCTACTGTCGCAATGCATTGCCCTGCTACTCCTCTACAGTAGGTACTGATAGATTTATGGATCACTCACAGGTTGTAGTGACAGAGTTCTCATCGTCTTAAGCCTATATATTTCCTTCATCTCGTCATTTCAACGATTTGGCCATTTACAGTGATCTAATTGTGATAATGGCGGGCAAATGGAGATATTAAACAAGCAACTCAAATAGTACGCAACAAAATCCGATAATAGTAGCAGGAGATATGAACATAGGAACGTTATTTTATTTCCATTCTTATAGCTAGAAAGGGTGGGACTCAGCTGTCTTACAATACAATTAATTATGACCAAGCGTGCTTATAACATCGGTTGCATTGTTTTTATTCTAAGTTGCTGGTTTGTGTTCTTGCCTCACATTTCACTTACATTATTTCAATCTAGGTCTTGACAGAGGATCGCGTTATGATCATATAGCTAAAACAAACCCACTAGAGACATTATCATATTAATATATCTATAAGGGGCTATAAACAAGAATCCTAATATAAACATTTTTATTGTTATCCTCAATAATGGTCTATTATTAACCTTTGTTACTAACCTACTCATTACCTTTAATGTTGCAATAAAAATTTTATCACTTAACTAACTGGCAGAACGATAAAAAGTACATAACGCAATGAAATTAAACTTATTTGGTACATTTATTACTAAAGGCATTAAGTTCTGATACTTAAACGACAAATTGAAGCAATCATATCCACATGTATACGACAAATATAAATACATTTATCAACGAGTTAGTTTATTAATTAGGCCTACATTTTTTAAAATTATAAACTACGCACAATATCTCAAGTTTTATTGTACTCTCAGTACTAAATACCGTAATCCTTGGCGACGGCGCCTGACAGGCTTGTGGCGGAAGTCATTTCTGGGAAACTTCGATTATAACAAAAACATTAATCCTACATCCGGCGCGATAAGGTTCATTTTGACATGATAGAACTAGTCTTTGTTTGAAGTTCAGTTGGTGATGGTGGTTGTTCAAAGGTTTATTGCGGACATTTTTTTTTACCATCGTGATGATGTCCGCAATAAACCTTTGAACAACATAGTGCTGGTTCCTTCACATACCGTTCCCACCACTTTGGACATTATGGTTTGAATCTTAATTATGAAAAAATGACGTTGTGTTAAATTACTTCTTGATTTTTATTTTACGTGTTGATTACTATTGCAGGAATATAACAATTACGTCCTGCAACACATTCGATACATTTGCACTCAGGCAACAATTACAAGACGGTAAACTGATGTAAATCTTACAACGGGAATTACATAAGATACACAGATCATCATCAGACCCATTCAGATACATCTTAGCGAATCTCCCATAATAGGGAATAACTATCGTAGGTCTCGTGGGACGATGCCTGCCTTGATGCCCCAGAGGCCAAAAACACAATCCGTTCAAATTTATAAATTCCGTTAGCGAGTAAAAATCATCCGAGTTGAAATTTGATGCAAACTTGAAAAAATGTATGTTTATTCGAACGAGTTCGCGGATCAGCATGGTTGGACTTTGGAAAACGGGGTTTGATTGGTGAAGTGGGGGAAGTGGGGGGTTTCCCATTTTCGAGCTCAAATCATAAAATTTCACAATTTATCTCCAAACCATTTCATAGAGTTTAAAAACTAAATAATTGTTAATACTGAAGCGTGTTGCATGATGGTTAAGGAGATAAATTTGAACAACCCTAAAATAAAGTTCCTTATTTTCAAAATCAATTTTCTTGTTATTTTATGACGAATAAGTAAACTGTTGTTGTTTGCTTGTTTATGGGTATTATTTTAAACAAATTTGGCAATTTTATTTATTTCATACTAAGTTTTATTTTTATGTAAATACTTACAAAGTTAAAAAAAACCACTCAGCAAAATGTTGTAGCTAAGATGGGAAGTTAAATCACAGATAAGCGTAGGAAAAATTATTTTAATTCTTTAATTTATTTATAATTAATTCAAGTATAGTGTTTAATTTTTTTTTTTTTGCCTATGGTTAAAATCATATTTATATTGAACAGATGTAAATCAACCCAGGAGTAACAGGGACCGAAAAAATACTTTCTTCTAAACACTGTTTTTAAAACGTTGATTTTAATAAATCCTACATTAAATTACCCTTTATAAGCCAATGGCTATTGTTCGTTTTTTAAATACAACCGTGAAATAGTACGGAATGTATCATAGAATATTAATCATTTTGTAAAAAATAGTAATATTTATGGCCTAAGAAGCAAAAGGTATTATAGATATAGATTTTAGACAGTAACACAGAATATAGAACCTAAAGGTTTTAGGTTCTATTTTCTTTGATAATGAGCATAATATGCTACAACCTTGGACTATTCTGTGGTGGCGAAGCCTTCAAACGGCGATACGCAAGACATATCACAGACCTGTATTGCTGAAGTGAAAGGCACTTCGAATTATCAGAGTTTCTTGTCTTTAAGCTGTATTTATCCATCAAACCACTTACAGTATCGTTTTTTATTTTTAAATTATAAACTGAGCTTAATACAGGGTGTTACCAAATGGTATGTTTTATCATCGGCTGTAAACATTCACATCGTGTAAATTATGCCCAAAACATTTAGTCACATGTTGGTTAGGGAACAAATGTTAAAAAAATAAATTCCCCCCAAAACCGACTTCAGATTGCACCGGTACATGATAAGTACTGTCGTCAATACAATAATGAAAAAATATGTACAATTCTAAAATATTTGAGATAATATAGATTAATAAACCTATTGTTTTGTTGCGCTTTAATTATAATACGATTAGGCTTAAATTTTAACCTGAATTAGAATTTGCGTTTTAAAATTATTTGTGTTGAGGTTCACAATGTATTATTTTTAAATTCTAAACTAAATATATTTTAGTAAATAATGACACATATTACATACTTTAACAGACTCTGCGGTCGGTTTTTATTCTTGACTATTGGGCCTCAACGGGGGCAAGCCGATCCAAAAACCTAATCGTCTACATTGTACTTACTTTAACAAATTTTATGATCCAAAGTAGCTTTTTGAAAACGATTCTTTGTTCTATATGGAAATTAGTCTAATTTAAAAGTTGGTACCTTTATTAATTAATAAAAATACAGAGCAAGATTTGGGTTATCAATGTGTGTTAGCTAAAGTATTAATAGTCAACATTTAAAAGATGTAGACAATGCACCAACTGATTATAAAATGTGAATATAACTATTTGTTAGTTCGATTTAAAGCAATTACAACACGAACCCTGTGGTTGTGAAATAGGTATCTGCGTAAAAATTTCCAAATAAACATAAAAAACAATGTATTTATAGTAATACTAAATCCTGTACCTGCCTGTAGTATATGTTATGAAAATGCTTCTGTATATTTAATGGTACTGAAACAACCAATGGTAGGGGAGAGTGTTGTACCTTTGAACAGTTTTCACTTAAATTTTTTTTGTAGGGACAGGAAAGTTCCAATTATTTTAAAAACAATCAACGATGATACTTAACTGTTTTATCCATGGATTAAATATTTTTTCCAATTATTTGTCATAAGTTTTAACTTATTTTTAGTAATAAAGAAAATTTGTTACATGGTGGTCAAAGGTTCAACATGCAGTTGTACCTTTGACCAGTGGGTGTTGTACCTTTGACCAGCATATCGATTTCAGCCCAAAACGGGTAGAAAAAAAGCAAATATATATCTTACACAATAGTTTTTAAATATAAAACCAGATACACAAAGTTGAACTTATTATTCATTTCGTCAAGATTAAAAAAATGGTTTTTTTCTACTTTTTAGGATAAAAAGTCCACTGCAAAATTGAAAAATTCTCTTTGACTTGCTTATCCACTTGATTTGGGAGTGTTGTGGAGCTTGGTGACAACCTCCTGTAGGTTCCACAAAACAATGGCTTAATATTAATACATTAACATATTTCAATAAAAACCAGTCATAACTACACTGAATACAGATGATGTTGTACCTTTGACCTGGTCAAAGGAACACCACTATTAAGTGGTCAAAGGTACAACCAAACACTAGTGCCTCCCGCCATTTTATATATATATTCTCAAAAGATATGTGATAATATCAGTTTCAAACATCCAAGAGAAGTTAGAGGATAAACATCAAATAATGACCCCTCACTTTCACTTTTATTTGTAGAAAAATATACATTTTATAAAACAAACAATAAGTCACCATTTTTTTACTTTTCAGTATCAAAAGTGAATAAACTAAAATATCTTCCAACTAACACAGTTTTCAATCTCCAATGCAAGGTGAAGTAGTCCTCTGGTGGCTGATCTATGAACTAGTTTAATTAGTTTCCCTATACAGCCTCTAGATTTCACTATATGACTTTTGGTCAAAGGTACAAGATGGTCAAAGCTACAACACTCTCCCCTACTCAATGGTGGTTGAGGTGCCAATGGTGTATTTGAATGAAACGCAGCGTTACTACTGTAATACTTTATAACGCTAATTTCAAATAAATAGTCAGAAATAAACTATCACAGTATTATTTTTGTAATTGTGATTTGTATTTAATTTTTAAGATAGTTTACAATCCAAATATATGTTGTTTACTCCACACGACTTTTATTCAGTGGCTAACAAACAAATGGCGATTAAATTTTGAAAAATGACATGCAAAAAGATGCCAAAAAGCAACGATGTTACTAAGGGATTCTATGCTAGGAATATTGCTCTGTTGTCATAGAATAAATAAATATGTAGAGTTACATACTTAACACCACACTACATTATTTTGACGAACTTCCCACGCAAGGATTTAGTCCAGAAAACAGCTGTTTGCCGCCAGCTTATTCAAATGGGGTTTCATTGCGTACTACAGTACTACAATGACACCAATCAGCTGATTATACTGTATTTAGGTGTCAGTGAGTGGTTATAAACAAAAACATAAGGTTATGACTAGTGATTTTTAGTCCTTTAGTTGGTGGAAATATATAAGGATTTGTACGGATTTAGTAGTATGGCGTAAACTATTGTACGCAACTCGTCCAAAATGTGTGTACCGGACTCGTATGGTAATCCCGTACTCGACTTCGTCTCGCACGGGAACGACCACTATCGTCCGGTAAACACTTATTTTCAGGACTAGTAACGTAGTATACTATTTTGTGCCGTGATGGTGGAGCTTCAAATATCAAAACGCAAAACGCGGCACATTCATGCACTGCTAGAACGAAAGGCACATTGCCGATTTGAGTACTGTACACATCTCAGAAACAATATACACTAGTGTTAAAATCATAATGATGGATACATTGTTCGTTAAAATAACTTGATAATTTAACAAATAATTTATATTTTAAGTCATTTACTATCTTTGACATTTTTACATTTTGGATTTTTTTTGTCATTGTGTTCCCATAAAAAATAACAAACGCATTAAAATAGATTAGTTTATTTATAATTTTATGCTGGACACCATTAACATGGTAAAATAATTCTAAACTACGTTACCGTAAAAGGATATAAGCTAATGTTTACAATCTGTTAGAAAGTTTTCGATGTTTACATTTTTTAAGTCATCGTTTCACCTCAGACAATTTAAGGCCACAACATTGCTATAATTTTTAATTTTATACAATTAATATTATCTGATCCATAATGTAAATACTATATAAAGGTTGCGTACATGTATAGCACTAGTAACACTGAGGACTGTATTGATGTTGTAAAAAAGGCTCATTCATAAATCATGAATTTTGAAGGTTGCACTGTTAATCAGCCTTACAAAGTGCAGGGTCCTACAGAATGAAAATAAATTGTAAACTGTCCTAAATTTCCACACCCTTTGTCCAAAGGTTATATGATTTTATAAATGTTGATGCAGTAAACTTCAGTTTCAGTAAAATCTCTTACAGGTATGTAGTTAACACCGAATTATTCGCGGTATGTAGTCTGGGACTTGTACATTTTCATTTTAGGGCCCCAAGAAGACAAAAACTTAGTTCATTCATATTATTTGACATGCATATTTGCATATTTAGTGTAACAAAAAGTGTTAATAAATTAAAATAAATATTTCCTAATTTCGTATACCGATACGGAAAGTAAATAAAGATACGTCTTGTAACACTTAAAAGTTTTATAAGACTTTTTAAGTGTTATAAGACGTATCTTTATTTACTTTCCGTAAATTTTATAACACGTACAATGCTGATCAAGAAATTATTTAGTATACCGATAGTCCAATTTTTGTGCCAAATTTTTATACAGACTAAAATGATTTAAGTCAAATTATACAACGTTTTGGATTAAGTCTCAAGATTAGAACTAAATCCTAAATCGATGATATGAAAAGCATTAACAAAAAGGCATAACAAATAAATTTCCGAGTTTCACCCTAAACATGCCTCTTGCGTTTACAAACCATAATAAAAGGAAGATATGCTGAGACAAAAGAGGAGAAGTAATGTCCTTCATGTTTAGTGAGCTAATTTCTCTAGATTTATCCATGAAGGCACACCGCATGTTTTCCCATGTTTTCATGGGTCGTTCAGAAATCATCCAGAATAAGTCATCAATAAATATTATGTAGTAAATGCATGCATTTTTAAATAGTGTTCTATTTGAAAATCTGTCATGAATAAGATCCTTATTTTGCGTATTTAAATATTCGATTTTCCTGTCGTCATAGACCATGAGTAAGGTATGAAAGGGCAACAAATAGTATCTCTGTATCTCCTGCTATATATCCCATTTTAGGTTATTAACAGACAATTCGTAATACAGGACTTTGGGAACCTTAAGCCTTAAGTGTAAAAAACTTGAAATAACAATATTAAATCTAGTATCTAAAGGAACAAGAAACAACCAGTAAAAAGATGTTCTTGACGAATTTATTTTGGCTACCCAAGAAGATAAAAGTGTAGAACCAATTGAAAATACTAGTTTTATGGGAAGTTTCTGTCATGACACCGAGCGGGTAGCTTGTTCTTACGTTGATTTATATTTCACGTTTATTATACCATTGTTATGAAAATCATAATGGTACTGTGAATTAATCTATTAAACTTTTCAGTGTTAATCATTATGTAAAATTATTGTATCTTATTTCACTTTGTTGGTCAATTGTTAATTTTATTAAGCGTTAGTGTGTAACAGCAGTTAGTGTGTACTGTGATAATGCTTTTGCTCGTAGCTTTTAAATAAACACGCATTTCTATTTTTTTACATTTGAATTTGTACATTGCATCTACATATTGCCACGCATGTAATTGTTTGTACAAATTCAGTTAAAAAAAACGAATGAAAATGAAACATCAAAAAGCTTTTATAAAACATTCGAGATAAATTTTGCTGTTTTCCCGAGAAACGATTTGGCTCAAGTTTGCACGTATATTCTGGTCTGGGTCTGGGTGGTCAACTTGGACTGGGAGGATGGGATGCTGATCCAGTAACTGCTCCAAGGTCGATTTTTGGATCCGCCCCGCAGATGACATTTTGGTTTCGTTTCCACAGATTCCGTTATCATTATGCAACAGATGCTCTTTCCGAAGAACCGCACCCGGGTCGACATTACCAGATTTAGATCTTCCCAGTGGGTGCGGCTTCTTCTGCTGCCCTACATCGGTTCTTTCAAGGTTGGTATCAACATCAAGTACTGAATAAATTACTTATAAAGTGTTGGAAAATAGTCGTTTCGGTGAATCATGGGTCATTTTGCGTCTACCCTTTGTTTTAACTTCCCTCAATTTCCTAATGTTAAAATAAAAACAACAACCTTGTAAATGGAGTTTGTTTTGTAATAGTTCGAGGTTCTTAGTGGTGTACGCAAACTTCGTCTATCAAATTCCACTATCTTAAAGGTCAGGCCTTTTTTCATCCTCGTCAACATCAACCTGGCGGGTTGTACGCAGTCTTCGCTAAATTCCAACTGTACGCAAATTTCGCTGTACGCAAACTTAGCGACTACGTTTTCATGTAATATTTTTTACGTACGACAGTTTTTAGCGAATTTCCCATATAGGGAATAAACTATTATCGTAATACTCATGGTAAGACCGAGTCCCGGGACCGATTTACTTTTTCATTTTGTTCGTTAATACCTACAGAATAATCTTTTACAATATCATCCGTGTTTTTTATGTATCACTAGAAATTTTTATATATCGTGAATCAATGCTTAGATTTTAAATTGACTTCCAAGGCGCTGTTTGGTATCCTAGAAAAGAAGTATTAGTCAACAGATTGGAGCTATCAGGCAAATGATCACGTCCGTATGTGGTTGAATTTACTTCGGTTAAAACACATCTGACATTTTGCACTTATTCGATTTGCAGCCAGCAATGACTGCCCACATTTCTATTTCTGGGCTTCATCAAATGTCAAATATGGGGCTTACACAACCCCTTTACCGGTACTTTCAATAATGAAGCCAAGGTGATTCAAATTGGAAAACCGTAAACCGATTTCCGCTGGTCGATTGCTGGCGGAAAACCGCAAACTACTTTGCTCCTTGGCGAATTGGTACTACAGTGCCATTACTTGGGACTACAAGTGTAGATTCTTTATTATCGATTGAAAATATACTAGTAAATATATTTTGATGGTACTGAATGGTCTGATTTTAATTTTGCAAGATTCGTGCTATGATTACTGAGAGTCACAAACATATGTTGATGAAACAACTTGAGTTTTGAACTGCTTTGGTAATTAATTATACACAAAGGATTCAATATTGCTGGAGGTGCGTAGCCTATAACACCAAACCAAGGGTTGTTGGCTTGAAAGGTAAATTGCTGTGATCAGACTGTAAATTGAGCAATCATTGATTGATCTAGAGTGAATAAAACCACCTCGAATGTAGACGAGAATTTAATTTGTGGTTTCATAATTTAATTTTAAATAACAGTGTAGACAATCCAGCTAGTTTAGCCATCATAGCATTTTATAGCCTATGTAGGCCTAGCATTACTTAACAATTATAGTGGTGAGAATGGATTGTTATGTATTGTTCAAAATATTGATTGCACTAAATCAACACTAACACCTCGAGTGTTGGAGGCGACCATTTTCTTTCAGAGAATTTTCCATGTAGGGAATAAATTATTACCTAAGGTCGTATGGTAAGACCTGGACCCGGGACCGATTTACTTTTCTTGTTTTGATTTCCCCAGAAGCTAAAAGCACCATCCGTTCAAATTCATATACAGTGTGTGTGTCCGTTAGCGTGATAACTCGAACAAAAATGGTCCAATTTTGATTAAATTTGAAATAAACGAGTAAACCTACATTTATTCGAACGAGTTTACGAACCAACATGATCGGACTATCGGGCTTTGTGTGAGATTCAATAAGTAAAATGAGTTTTCCCATTTTCATCCTAAAAACATATAATTGTTTAAAAAAATAATTGTAGAGCTTAAAAACAAATAATAAAGTATATTGAAGTGTTGTTATGCTTTTAATGGTTAGGGGCAAATACAAAATTTAAAAAATCCCATATTATTGAGAATGAGTAAACTAGTGTAGTTTGCTTGTGTAGAACGCACTTTTTGATCAAATTTTTAAAATGTATTTATTTCATACTGAGCTATTGCCATTCTAATACAGTAAAACTAAAAACGACTTTATTACCTTTCCTGTAGCAGCAAACCTAAGTACTTGTTAAACAAATTTATTTAAATTGGGAATAAATATGACATTTTAAAGGAAATATTTAAGTGAAAATCCGACCAGGCTCATGGAAATTCGCTTAGTCTGCAGGTTTGATGCGGTAGGGATATTTTATTTTATTGTATTAAAATCTATTTTATGTGAATCACGCTATAGTGTACCTACAATATGAGACAATTTTAGTTCGGAATTTTAGTAGGGCTTGGTTAAAAAATGTTATATACAACAGAAATGAGTATTTACAGCCTCTACTAAACTAAACTACGCTAATTTGTCAATAAAAATGTATACAACCATTAGATTATTATTTTATCACCTACCGTACTCAGATGGGAACCCAACTAGGCGTATTTTAACCCAAATGCGAATGAAGGATGAGGATAGAATGAATTTCACGTTTTGTAACTTTATTATTGGCTAAACAAGCTGTTTCTCTAACCAGGAACAATATATTTAAAACATAGCCTAAATAATTAAGAATACCTGACTTTTAACCATTAGAAAGCTATTTACTTTACTCAGGATCGAACCGGCAACCTTTGGATTGCTAGGTGAGCACTGTAACCATTCAGTTTACGTGCTCCAGCAAACTTTACTGGTCTGTTTCGAAACAACGATTTTTTTGTCAACAATAGTATAGAAACCAACTGTTTCATGTGATTAGTGGTAAAATATAGTATTGCTTAACAAATATAAATATAGTATTGCTTAACAAATATAAGTTTCAACAAACCTTTCCTCTGGGCCAGTAGCACCTCCGTTCGTTCTCTGACAAACAAGCCATGTCCTCAGGTTCAGTTCTGTACGCCCAGTCGATGGAGGTGCCAAGGAAGTTGAGGAACATGGAGGGTACCTGGGTGCCTGTGGGTTCATTCTCCCCGGCCTCCACCAGGAGTACTCGCCAGTGGGGCACCTCCGACAGTCTACTAGCGACCACGGCACCCGCGGACCCGGCACCGACGACGATGAAGTCGTACTCTCTGTCGGGCAAGTCGCGGGACACGGGACGGCCGCACGGGTCCTCCAGGTCACACTGGGAGCGGATGAACACCTCCAGTAGCCCCATGAACAGCATGAAGGTAGAACCCCCACACGTGCTGGCCAGGGTCGGCCCCGGCTGCGTCACCGGGCAGTTGCAGTTCATCTGGAAAGAACAGATTCTTAGAAGATCTCCAGAAATATGTTAACAAAATCGGAATGTAATAACTCTAAAATGAAAATGAAACCTCAGCGGAGAGTAGGTCCGTGTGGTTTTTGTGTAGTTTTGTGTTCTTTAGCTTTAGCTGGGTTTGTGTATTAATTTTGTTTTGTGTGTTCATTCTGAAACGTGACAAAGTGGGCTTTCTTGCACTGATTATAGTACAGAAAGCTGCTAATTGCTGCATTTACTTACTTTGGTGCACACTTATCACTTTGTTGTACATCAGTATTCCAACCAAACAACACAAACCAGTGTGCTTTTATTATGCACGTACTCCGTGTACGCTTTGAAATACTTTGGCAACACTTAAAGATGCTACGACTACGATCAGGTGGTGCAGCGTTTCCCATTTCGTCAATGTTTCGATTTAACCTAAGTGTTGTATAGTGTTTGAAACAGTAATTATTAATACGTTTTATAGTAACTGTAGGAAAATATAATGTGTAGCGCGAGTGCACTCGAGAAACTTTTACACTCCCCGGCTCGTGCGTAAACATTTCTCTCTTCGCCCACTAGTTACACAAATAACTATTAAACAAATTGCCAATTAGCTATAACAATCAAAACTATTTCCAAGAATGTTTAAACTTTTTGATCTACGGAATACAGGGATATCGATTCGGAAGGTTTGATGTTCTCATAACACTTTTTTCTGATAGTTTTGTTCAGTCATTGTAATATGAACCCTGTACTAATGATGCTAAAATTATAATCTTCGCCCATACCATCGGAAATTGACCATGACCAGAAGCACTAGAAGGACTTCAGTTTTAATGTTAAGCTCGGACTTTGACTAGACCTTGCTGAGCTCACATTAACGCATACAATGAGCACTTCACCAAGTTGTCTCCGACTTCAAATTATAAAGTAATAGACCTTGATTCCTTTACGCTCCATTGGCTAGGATAACTACCTCCTTCCACGTTTTAATGAGCATACAGTCATATTGCAGTAAGGTAGAAAGAAGGTAGTAAGAAATGTATTCGGTAATGAAATAAAACACTAATTGCTTCTTACGTAATAAAATATATCCGACATGAATTCGAACCATCGGAGAAGACTTAGAAATGGAGAAACTTATCATACCTTTAGTAGTTTAAAGTTTTAAAAGTATAGCCACTCCAAACTTGAAAGGAAAGTTTGTGTGTCATTTTATCAATCGTTATACCCTAGTGCACACGTTTTTAGCGAATTTCCCTATAGGGAAGTAGCTATTACCGTAGGTGGCACGGTAAGACCTAAGCTCGGGACCGATTTGCTTTTTCATTTTTATGTCCCCAGAGGCCAAAAACACATTCGTTATTCAAATGAGTTCGCGAACCAGCATGATCGGACTGTAGGAACAGGGGTTTATGGGGGGTTTATGGGATAAAAATAGGTTGTCCCCATTTTTGACACTAAAAACACAAAATTTCACAATTTCTTTCCAAACTAATTTGTAGAGCTTAAAAATACAAATAATTTAGTACATTGAAGCGTCATTGTGTGCCTAATGGTTACGGAGGAAATTCCAAAAAAATTAAATTTGAAATTCCCATGTTATTCTTATGGAGAATTAGTCAACTGTTGTAGTTTGCTTGTTTCTTAACATATTTTGATCGCATTTGGAAAATACATTAATTTCTTACTAAATTATTAACATTTTACAACAAAAACACTTTTTACCCTCCCTGTTGCAGCAAACCTAAGTTCTCGTTAAACTAATTCTATTTAAATAGGGAATCAATGTGATATTTTTAAGGAGGCATTTTAGTGTAAATCCAATCAGTCAAATGGAAATTCGCTTAGTCTGCAGGTTTGCTGCGGTGGGGGTATTCTGGATTTTGCAAGATCTGTTTATTTTACTATCTTTTAGAATACATAAAAATCTATTAACTGTATGTGTTAGCTTAAAAAGTCAAGTCTATCGGGTTTTACTACCACCCACACGTTTCTTAAATTGTAAGAGTGAGATACTGGTTGTGGTTAGAAGTGTAGTTCCTGTTTTTTGTAATGAGAAAAGACAATTTATTAGAAACATGCTACTTTGACATTATAAATTCCATCAGTACATTCTATGACATATTTTGTTTGGATTATTGTATTCTGTAAAGTGAATTGTAAAAAAAACATTTATGTGACGATTTTGTTTACCACAATTCAAGTTTCACTATGCGATTTTCTTTACTGGAATAACTTAAGAGGCAAATGCATTTTATAAACGCAACCTCATTTGTGGAAACAGTTTATTACACTCTTTTAATTTATGTTTTCAATTTGATTTTATGGTCTCTATTGTTCTTGAGTGATGAGGCTGATTTCCATCTTTTGAGATGAGTCAGTAAGCAGTGCATGTTTTACTGGAGCCCACTCAAATTCAGACCATTTCTTAATGAGGGAAAAGTGTCGTTCCAGCCACGAATGATGCTGTCTGCCAAAACTTATGAAATCGAGTGAGACAGTGCATTCAAAATAGTGAACGCTATTTGCCCGACACATTTTTTTAAACCGAGTAAACATAAGTTTCCAATACTATTCTGTGTGTTGTATTAGGAAGAACAATTTTATCTGTACAAAATTACAAGTGTTGTAATAAGTTCCTGCCCTGATCTGTACAATTACCAAGCTCCTGGTTTGTCAAAGATGACAAACTGTTTTCGTTCATTTTGGCAATAAAGTCTCGAAATGGTGATGTCGTATAGTTTGCTACATGAGAAAGCAAAATCTTGACCTTCTTGACCTTAATCGCCACCATGGCCTTCATTGTAATATCAATCTCTGATGGTGCTAAAATGGGATACTTCTACATTCTCCTGAAGGTTCGAATTTTGCAATACACCTTTATTTTAAGATACTATTTTCTCGTGAAACAATCAGTTTGAAGTTTTTTTCAAGCTTAAAACACATCTATCAAATTTAATAGAAAAATACTCCTCAATCACTAAAAGAACCTCCTCAATCCTATTTATTAGTTAAATGTTGTTGGTTATGATTTTTTGCTATTTAAAGAATTATTTCGGGAATTTTTCTTTGGATCAATAAAACAAAGTTTTCATGACGGTTAGAGATCTGGAATCTGATCCCGTGCTTAGGTGAGAAATTCTGTTGGATTTATCTTTGAATTTGTTGATTATTATTGTATGGAATTATTCAATCTTATATCCTCGAGACTTGTAGCAAAATTTATAAATTGTTGTAAATTGTGTATCCATCGGAAGAATAAATAAATCTAAATATATAAAAGGCAAAGCCCTCACTGACTGACTCACTCACTCATCACTAATTCTCTTACTTCCCATTTACCTAGGAGGATGAAATTTGGTACACTGATTCTTTAGGCATTAAATAGGAAAACTAAGCTGTTTTTATTCTGATCGGACTCTCAGGCTCAGTGGCTCTGGAGTTTCCCATGTTAACCCTATGAGTACTCTTATTCAAATGGAATCAATGAATCTTGACAGCTGTTTCAATTAAACAAGTTGGTTCTGTTCTATGATGTTCAATAGCATTACAGTTACATGGATTACCAACAGGGTGCAGCACTATTATTATTTTTTTATTTATGACAACAGCTAATTTGCAACCAAAAGGTGAGTGAGCGTAGCGAACGAACTTCAACCTGGAGGCGAGTTAGCGTAGCGAACGAGCTAACCTGAAGGCAAGTGAGCACAGCGAACGAGCTCCAACCTAATGGTGAGTGAGCGTAGCGAACGAACTTTAACCTGGACGTAATTGAGTCATGCGAATACTTATGAAGTTAAACGGGGCAAAGCCCGCGGATACAGCTAGTAATATATAAATCAAACTGGAAAAATATGAATACACTAATAATGTATCTTTGGTTTGCTAACAATATCTTACTTTTTGCCACTAATCTGTATTTCATACAATAATGTCCAGACATTCGCTAGAGGCTCGTCGCGGGTGAACTTTCTCTGAAGGATAGCAAGCAGCAAGCAGCAAGCAGCAAGCAGCAAGCAGCAAGCCAGTGGAGAAACTCGACCATACTGATTTACTGCCATGTTGGTTTCAACTTAGTAATTAGAAGACTAAAATACCAATAAGAAATTCCATATCCGCAGTTTCTCTTAACCACTGTTGTCAATACCACTACTGAATGATTCTGATTGGAACCGGGTTATTTGAAGTACAGCGCAGCTTCATGATCATCCATTGTTGTCTGGTTCGATTTGTTTGCTATTTTACAAAGTTCCGTACTGTTTTTCAAATTAATTTAGGCTAGTCCCAGGGTTTAAAGCATTATCAGTTAGATACAATCCATTATTGGTGGGAATTGAACCCGGGACCTCGGGCACAGAAGTTCCATTCCATGTAATATGAATTCTATAACCTGAATAGATACCGGTACTGGGAGTACGGATATTTTAAATTTCCTATGTGTTCTGTAGACTGACATTTCTATATATGTATTTCCAACGACTGAATACGACCTGGTCCTATAACAGCCCAGGTGGGAGCTCGGCTCCCGGGACTGAAATATCACGATATCAATCTGTACTGTATTTCCTTCCAAATTATAACACGCTCGGGCGTGGCCCAGAACTGTTTTAAACACTACTTCAAACCTAGAATCACATAATCTTAAAGCTAAAATACATTACTGTAGTGATTGGGGTAGATTATCCCATAGCCCACTGCAGGCCTATCTTTCAGCAACTGAACATGCTAACATTTGCTTCAGCCTTGGTTCTGGAATCAGCAGTCCTACTAAGAAGAAAACCAGATTATTTTATAAGTAACCAACAAATGCATGGATACAACACCAGACAGAAAAAAGATAGTCATATTCCACAAGTAAACTCAACATTAATGAAAAATAGTGATTCAAACTGTATAAATAAATATTATTGATTTCTGTTCTTCTTGAAAACATGTCTTATTTTTTTCTTCTGGGCTTCTTGCATAAGAGTCTTTAGGGCTTCGTGTTGCACAAATGATAATGTTTCTTCTTGTTCAACAAGTTGGTCTATGATGTTTTTTATTTTGTTCATACGAACTTTAATAAAAGATGTGAGTCTTGTATACGTCTCAAGTTTAAAATCACTATTTGGAGATGCCATTGTACAAAAATGAGGAGATAAATGTAAAAAATTCAAAAAGTGTAAATGAACAGGTTGAGGAGTTCCAAAATGGAAATAAGAGTTCGGTTGGGTAAGAGTTCAAAGGCACATAAGACAATGGGTAAAATGAGGAAATATTAATATAAGAAGAGTTTAGTGGATGTGTGTAATATTCCAAATCGCTTAAGTAATATCTTGGATCGAAGGACCATTAAATAATGTGGAGTGTTTGTGAATAAAAATGAATATTAAATAATGTGGAGTGTTTGTGAATAAAAATGAATATTAAGAGAGAAAAAAATAAGTCATGTTTTCAAGAAGAACAGAAATCAATAATATTTATTTATACAGTTTGAATCATTTTTTAAACATCAGCTGTTCTAAATAAAGGCTAAAGAAAATTATTAGGTGATAGAACTTAACAAATAGTGCCTACTATAATACAACAAAAATCTATAATAAAGTACCAGAAGACATAAAAGGTATTCAAGACTTAAACAGATTCAAGCAACAATATTAAAGAAGCATCTGATGGGAAAACAGTATTACAGCATGAAAGAGCATCTGGAAGAATAAGGAGATGTAAACACAACTATGACAACCGTGGTGCGAATGCACTTCCAACGGGCTTACTTCAAGTATCAAGTAATTAAGATTTGAATCTGAGACCTCAGGGATCAAGCCCTACTACACCAGCCCGTTTCATTTATAAATGTTTTCGATGATGAATGTTTTGTTTATGATGATTTCAGCCATTTTCATCTATTATTTCCAAGAAACCCTTTTAAAATAATTACAACATTCTGTTGAAAACAACATTTTTTACACAAATATTTGGCATCGACCTATTTTTCAGATCCATGTGGTTCAGACTTCCAATTGGCCATAATGGGCAGCCATTGACCATTGAGCTTTACCATTAACTATAAAGTTAAGATTAAAGTGAAAGTATGACTATGAACTTACTAATTTACGACTAAACACACAGACTAAACCGATCGTCCTGGTGTACGTACAAATTGTATTGTTATATTTTATTGTTTTGGGTCTGTAAACACATGATGTGTGGCTTTAAAACTCATCCATTCATGCATTATGATAGTCCGGACATTTTAAATTTGGACAAAAGTCGTTAACGAGAGGGAATCTACTGTAGGTCCATAAACTAACAATTATCTAATTCACATGCACCGTAAAAACTACCGAAAGCGAAAATGTATTAGAGACTATTCATTTCAATGATTTCAAACAGATCTTTACTTATTTCAACCATCACAAAGTGATATCTCATTACTTATGCATGGGTTTCTTCCCAGGCTAAAAGTCGTGAAAAACGTCCAGTGAAATGAAAGCCGATTGGCAATGACTCCGAGAGTTTCATTGCCAAGTTCACGGTGATGTGAATAACACCAAACACCGGTCTGACCTGTTTGACTTCTACAATCTACATCTGTAGCAGAGGGACATATTTCCATTTTAATGGAAACCGACAGTAAACCGTTGATGAAGGGTTTGATCATCAAGTAGTTCTACTTCAGTAGATCTGCTTTCACATGGCAAAATTTCCAATAAGATTTATGAAACTTATGTTTGCGAGAGCTGGTGCCATAAAACGCTATAGGGCATCTACTGAATGCTGGATGTTATTTCAGGATACTGTCATCATGACCCAACCCGTATGTAATGTTCTGTAGTTTTAACAAACGAGTATGTTTTGTAAATCTGGACATCATGTTTGGTAAATGATCTGGAACTGATTAATATTACCTGATAACATCGTAGGAGTAATACCATAACCGTTTATGGATTGTGGATTTGTCCACCACTTTAACTGTGGAATAACCTACTCCCGCGTTTTTTTTATTTACTGAACGGAATAATCTCAAAAACTAAAAGTCACCTAACCTAAACTGGAGGTTTTCCACAGTTTAAATAGTGGCGGCCCTCTTCTGAAAAAGACCCACTTATACAGGTACCTAGTACCTATTGAAGCGGCCCCAACCGTGAACCACGAAAATGCTGTAATACCCTTGTGATCAGTCCAGTTGATAACGCGTATGATGTTAGTCCTGATTTGTACAGGGCTGTCTGCAGAGATTAATATAGGACCGCCCTAACGTTAACATTCATTCATAGTTCCCGTTGATTCAGACCTTAAACATAGAACACTAATCCTACTCAAACATGTATTCATTCATGATTCCAGTAGATTCCGACCTTAAGCGTAAGCACTGCCACTAATTCAACTTATTCATTCTTAATTCCCGTAGATTCCTACCCTAACCGTAGACATTAACCCTACTCAAACGTGTATTCATTCATAATTCCCGTAGATTCCTATCCTAACCGTAGAACATTAACCCTACTCAAACATGTATTCATTCATGATTCCCGTAGATTCCTATCCTAACCGTAGAACATTAACCCTACTCAAACATGTATTCATTCATGATTCCAGTTGATTCTGACCTTAACCGTATAGCGCTGCCACTAATTCAACAATTATTCATTCTTAATTCCCGTAGATTCTTACCCTAACCGTAGAACATTAACCCTACTCAAACATGTATTCATTCATGATTCCAGTTGATTCTGACCTTAACCGTATGAGTGTAGGAGTTTTGCCAACGGGTATCAGGTAGAAAGGGTCCCCATCCATGAATTCCACATACTGCGGAGTTTTGCCAACGGTTGTGGGTTGCGCGAGAGGGGGTGGAGGAGGGAGAGAGATTACACGTGACCGTGAGGGTGGCTTCCGCTAGGGGTGGACAAACCAGGCAAGATGCTGACTGTGTTCAAAGTAATGGAGTTATGCACTTCTGACTGTGAAAGGATATGTATTGAATTTTTAACCTAATCTCACCTAACCTAACCTAACCTAACCCACTGCGACAAGCGCATAACTGCCAAGCGTAGACAACCCTAACAATCGCTCTCCTTCCCTCCGTCACACTCTTTCTCCCACCACCACCGTTGGCAAATCTCCGCACCAAGAGGTGGCCGAAGGCATCCCCCCATCTACCTGACACCCGTTGGCAAAACTCCGGTTCCCAACCGTATAGCGCTGCCACTAATTCAACAATTATTCATTCTTAATTCCCGTAGATTCATTAACACTACTCAAACCTGTATTCATTCATGATTCCAGTATATTCTGACCTTAACTGTAAGCACTCCCACTAATAAAAAAAAAATATTCATTCCTAGCTCCCATAGATTCCTACCCTAACCGTAGAACATTAACCCTACTCAAACCTGTATTCATTCATGATTCCAGTAGATTCCGACCTTAAGCGTAAGCACTGTCACTAATTCAACAATTATTCATTCTTAATTCCCGTAGATTCCTACCCTAACCGTAGAACATGAACCCAACTCAAACATGTATTCATTCATGATTCCCGTAGATTCCTACCCTAACCGTAGAACATTAACCCTACTCAATCATGTATTCATTCATGATTCCCGTAGATTCCGACCTTAACCGTAGAGCATTGCAGCGGTTGCGGCATCGATACCGTACGCCACAAAGTTCCGCATCGCCTCGTGCTGTGTTGCATAACCGGTTTGCATCATTAATGGTCCTGGTTTACATGCCGATTCTTCTTCCCATTCACCAGTCTAAATGTTTCTTTTCCTGCTACAGTTCCTCCCCTCTTCGTTTCATTACCCTCTCATTGCAAGCTTCCACAGCTTTCAGATATACAAATGTTATAACCTATTTTACAAGCATTTTAACTCTGTAACTTGTTGAGAATTTAAATGGACATGAGTCTTATTTTTAATTGTAGTTTTTATAGTGACGAAATTATGGTTTCGTGTAATTTGTACAAGAAAGCATTTTGTAAAAAGATCTCCAATAAGGGGATAAAATTAAGGTGTCAGATAATTTACAAAGCCACGACCTACGCATCATAATCATTGTATCTATACATACAAAACATAATATTTATACAGCAAACGATAACTCAAGTGAACCTTATAAAATCTTGGAAAACTCAAATGCATCCAAGTACCAACGTTTTCCCCGATGTTTGCAAACCATTGATTCATTGCTACACTTCGGGCAAACATTTTATTTGCACAGTTGAGGAATGTTCCCAAGAACCTTAATACACTTGATTTAAAAACTATTCGTATCTCTTATCTCGAGTTCGCACCACTTATGTTAAATGAATTACAACCCCAAGCGTTCAAAACACTCATTATATAACACTACTGTGTTTTGAGGGGAAAATACCTTTCTATATAAGCAATAGGAAAACGTCCCTAGGGTTCAAGACACTTATCTTCAGAGCCGTTTCTTAAGCAGAAGTCAAGATACAGACTTTGATACAGGCCATTCCTTGGTGTACCCAAGCAACAGCTCCAAGAGTTCAAAATGCTTTTCGTGTAAGCCACATTGTCTTACTAGTTGGGACCACTACTAGTGATGTATTTAGTCAGAACGGAAACCTACACCACGGTAGAACCTGAAGCATACTCAGTACTTTCATATTCTGTATCGTTGTTTTCGGCATCTGCGAACCGTGGCCCCTTTCTTGACACTAACGAGCTTTTCCCATCTCCATATAAGCCCACGGACCGTGTCCATCTCACTCCACCGCCTGTTCTTGGTAATCTTCTCTTGATCGTCTCCATCTTCTTCTTCTGTTTCCATCACTTCACTCTTATTATTACGAGTTCCGTTTCCGTCACCATAATATTTCGTGTGTTTGTTATTACTGACTTTTCTTACTGCGGCACTTGTGATTTTAGTTGCAATCTTGAAAGGGTTTTGAGTTTTGCTTTTTATCATGGTGGTGTTTTTATGTCCCAACTTTGTTCTTAGGACACTAGGGTTTAGGCCGGAACCGTTTTTCACATTACTTCAGGCTAGGTGTCAGGCTAGAGGGTCACGGCTTCATCATTCAAGGAGACCTCAGGTACCGAGGCTCAGCTTTCTACCAGCTTGTTCTCAAATTATTTAACCCCTATGTAACACTTTATTAAACAAAGAAGGTCGGTGTTTAACTGTAATGATTCACAATTTGGGCTGTGCATAAAACCACAATACGTAATGTAGCAGAGTTAGTTAGGGTTTATTTTTGTTGGTAGTTCCCCTATTGTTGATAAGAAAAATGTTTAAACTGTAATTTAAAATATTTTTATCAAAATTTTATAAAATTCTACCTCGAATACTTTTGACCCTAAGTTGAAAAAAAACAACCACTATTCAAACTCTCTTGACTAATAAACCGATCGATTACAAAGTGTTACTTAATCTTTTAAACTAATATCGAGGGGGAAATAACTGGGTTTAGTCACGAGGGTTGTAAGTATAATATATGCATTTTGAGGGAATGTTGCAGTACTGGAGTTTTTGGGGTTGTATACCAGTATAGACAAGTAAAGACAGGAGTTAACACTGATATTAAGGAGTTCGTATTCTCGTTCTCGTAAGGGATCATTTTACGTTCAGGGAAAGCCAAAACAATCTCGTTAGACTTGGTATAGTTACAGTTCCAGCATATAGTTCAAGACAATTTCTCATTTTCCGGTGGCAAGGCCATAGAACGGGCAAATAATTGCAGTGATTGTAGGTTATGTACACCACGAAACTGTCGAAATATTTGCCCTACTCTAATAGTTTGGCTACTGAAATCTATTGCTTAGATCCGATACACAAGTTAGGATATTCTTTAAAGGAGAGCATTCTGAATATATAGTATTGTAATGTGGAATAACAAAATAATTAGAGGGGGAAATTGGTGAGCCTAGTATTAATTATCTGTGTAAAACACAATACTAGCAGTAATCTATCGTAAACTAAATGATAATACTACATCCACTTGATTTATATTGATATAATTTAAGCCGTGTCGTAACACTTCGGCCCAAGTAACACTTCGGCCCAGTAACATTTCGGCCCGAAACCCTCAGATGTGGCCTACGGTCCAACTCTCTACCTGCCCACTAGTAACACTTCGTCCCAACAAAATATTTGACAGGTTAGGTTAGGTTAGGTTAGGTTAGATAGGTTAGGTTAGGTTAGGTTAGGTTAGGTAAGATTCCACCGATTCTCCGTCATGTGAGGTCAGAGGATGCAAGGGGTCGTGTAGTAGCAGTTGCGCCGAGTAGCATTTGCGCCGCGGATTAAATCGTGCTTCCAGCGCCGCGGAGTTTGATTAGTTCAATGATGCAGAAGTGACGAGGGTCATAATTACTTACACATTACTTGACTGTGTTGCTTGCAAATAGTGTCGTTTTCCATACTCCTAATTAACTTGTACTAGTAGTGCACTATTGCACATAAAAAATTACTAAACACTTGTATACCACCACATGCAGTATTGAGTTGGTATAGATATTTTTCCTGAGCTATAATTGTTATAACCAGTAGATATTTTCTACTTATGACATTACTAATTTAGGAGAAAGGGGGACTTGTGTTTTCCTATGAAATTTGTAGAAAATAGTTGCACCAGGATAGTCTGCGGTGCTATGTGGAATGCAAACAGCTCGTCATATTGGTATTAGGGGGATTTGCTAGGGGTATATATCCCCATACCTTTCGGAGTAACCCACTCCCTTATGTTACCCCTTGGTCACTCAATGGTGTTGTCAGTTTCGAAAAACATTTAGCAGAATGAACATCGTAGAATCCACACAGGAGGGCTCAATTTTCAATCATTTCGTCTACTACAATTAACCTACTGTAGCCTACATTATGTCATCAATAAAAACCTTTCTGAAACCTCTAACCGAATAAATGAATCGATAAATAATTTCGAACCATGCAATTGCTTACAACCGACATTTACAACAGTTGACTTGTACTCCCTAGGGACTAAAAAGGCTTTTTACTACTGGTGATTAAAAACGTTATATAGTTAAGACCCATATGGTTTCGTCTTTTGTTTGCTACCTAAAGGTTATACATCGAAGTGAAGGATCACGGGCGCATACATAAAATCCCATTATAAAATTAAAGGTTTGTTATAATTATGGGATCTAAAAAAGTTAACCATGTAAATAAATCAATAACTTGAGGGGGGGCAAGCCCAAAATGACACTTTCATTCGTCCCTCTGCTATATCATAAGATGTACAAGGACACTTACATCGAAAACATTGGTTAATCAAAACGGGTTAAAAGTTATTTCACAAAAAACCTTATGGTATCAGGTACACAGTTTCATAGTGTGATAGCACTTAGCCAAACTAAACAGACACTACCCCCGCCGCAGCAAACCTGCCGACTAAGCGAATTTCCATTTGTCTGAATTGATTTTCAATTGAATGTATGTAAATAAAATTAGGTTTAACGAGTACCTACTAGTAGGTTAGCTGCTACAAGGAAACTATTTAAGTGGAGTTTTAGTAAAATATGAATACCGGTAGCTTAGTATAAAATAAATAAATTTGCCGAGTTTGATCAAAATATATCCATAAACAAGCAAACTAAAATTACTCAAGCTATCGCGGTGACGGTCGTATATAAATCTATACAAAATGAAAAAGTAAATTGGTCACGGGCCTAGGTCTTACGGTGCCACCTACGGCAATAGCTACTTCCCTATAGGGAATTCGCTAAAAACATCAATTTTTCCGAATTTAACATTATGGTACAGAAGACGTAAGTATCGTTAATTTATTTATATTATACCTATATGTGTAGGTAAATAACAACAGGTTTCATTCCGATATCGGTGGTTCGTGATTCAACCTTACACATTCATGCCAAATTTAGTCAAAATCGCACGAGAAGCGATAAGCATAGGCCGGGAGCACGACCGAGTTCACGTGCAAACCTCGCACTGTCAAGTTGATGATTTTTAAAATATTCGTGGGAATGGATGGGAATTTGTAATGTTTATTGAGTTGTATAATAGTATTGAACATTTGCATGGGCTTGTATAGGCCAACAGCAGGGTCTTTAAAAAATGGCTAAAAAAACTCACCCATGTTATTCTTATGGAGAAAAAGTGCCTTAAGTAAGGTCATATTACTATATTATACCTACTTTACATTTAATGGGTCGATAAATGAAAGAATTAGCTTTTAAGCTTGATTTCGAATATAGTATGTGAGGATTATATGTAGGGATATGTAGGCAAATATCAGGATTTTTGGAATTAGTGGCTAAAAAATGATCACCATGTTATTCTTATGGGGAAAAACGGCTAAAGTGAGGTATCTTTGTGGTAATTGCCACTACACGTTTTAGACAGTTATTTTGTAAACTTAATATGTACTTGTATTTCTATACTTAAGATAAACTTAAATTGATATAAGGCCTGTCTTAACTCCCAGGCTTCACGAAGCGCGATGTATACAGTAGGCCTACTGCCAAACCTGGTACATACACAAACAATTTTTTGTTTAATTTCCTCTCTTTTGAGTTATTGGTAATTAATTGGTTTTAGGTAGCCTGTATACTGAAACGGCGGAGTGTACTGTGTATTGTTGTCAACCAGTGAACAATATTCGCAGATATTTTTGGTGGCATCAATTTTGCAGTTATTAGATTTAAAATTATGTGTAACCATTAGCATGGGTCACGAGGTGACTGCGTGCAACCACTTTACGCTGAAAGTAAAATGTGGTAGGAACATAAGTCCTCAATAATCATATTAGTGCAATTGATTGGTTCCGCCTTTGTTAACCTGTCAAAACTGCTAACCCTCATTTAATTAGCTGGCGCGGCGCTCGTGCTACGCGGCGCAAATACTACTCGGCGCAAATACTACTCAACCGCAAGGGGTGACGGTTGGGCGACATTCCACCAGAGGGTGGTTGCAAAGTACCTCTTCTGGAGGTCATGTACCTCTTACTACCTGAACTGCGTTCCTCAACCCTTGTCAATTTTTCGTCGGGCCGAAATGTTACTCCATTAGCTTATTTAATCATCTGTAAAAGCGAGTGGGCCGAAGTGTTACTACATCATTTAAGCTAGATAAATTGTTGGAAATGCAAGATTTGAAATGTGTTAAAATAGGTCTTTTAACAGTCATAGGTACATACTGCAACCACCAAACAACAGGTGGCAAACTTGGAGCTTGCAGGTGGCTTTTTTGGTTGGTGGAGGTAGTACCTCCAAGCACTGTTGATTCACACAAAAGTTGAAGTGATTACATTTCCACAAATATTGTTAAATCAAACGACCAATGAATGACCAGCAAGAAACAACGATTGAATTATCAAATTATTAAATATCTTATTGACAATTACTTGCAAGTCCAGGGACTTTCCTTTGCCACGACTCTGGTCAGTCTTCTTTGGTCGTCTTGTCGTGACGTTGATCTCTGATCAAAGACGTATTCTATGCTTTCTATGCCAGGTTCGTTCTGTCGTTGGAAAATTAGACAGTTCATCATTATTTGGTTCTCAATGAAAACGTGATGTATGTCTCGATGAATTTAAAGCTAATGTCACATTTCACTGAGAATTTCTCTTCTCAGGGTTTGGAGTCCAATGTCGCCGTTCAAATCTGTTATGAGAGAGAATTGACAAAACTCGTTAACTTCGGCGGAAGTTTCTCTTGTTTAAATAACTCCAGAAGCAGTTCCAGGTAAATTTGAGAACATATTATGATGTTGTTCAATGGTTTATTGCGGACATTTCCCGCGAAACGTTGTGTATTGTTTTTTTACCATCGTGATGGAAAATGTCCGCAATAAACCTTTGAACAACATTAATTCACCATCACCAACAATGAACTTCAAACAAAGAATATTATGATGAATAGGTATATATGTAGGATTTACTTAGTGTCTTTCCATATAACTAATATCAAGGGGAAAATATTTTACTTAAACATTTAAAATTAAAATTATCCACGTGTAAGAACGTTAAATAAGTGTAACTCATGGTTACATAACCATAACTGCACTCCAGTTACGTTAACTGTTTTTTTCTGCGGAATCTAGTAAACCTGCTTATACGAGCATCCGGTTTAATAGAGTCTTGTTTTAATAGAATCCACCTCGGTGGGATAAGCGGAACCGTCTTGATCAGCGACAGCATGAGGCGGAGACAGGAAATAACCATTAACTTGTAAACCGACAGTAAGCACCTTTTACCACATGTGCCGAGGCGACCTTTCTAAGGGGCGGCGAGCGCTGTCCCAGAATCGCTCTTGCCGTGGTGAAGTATGATCCAACTGACGAAATCGCAGTGTAATGATACATCGACTGCTTACTTAATCTGCTATCAACACTTGATTAGTGACCGGGAACGTGTGTTTAGCAAATTTATTGCAGGCTGCATGGTTTTTACTGATTGGCAAAAGGTTCTGTTTGTTCTCGAATAGTATCGAAATAAGAATTTGATTAATTTGTTATTGATAGACATTTTTAGTTGACCAGAATAGGGGTTAAGGCAAAATATTAAATACACTGATGCGAGTTAACGTAATGAACTTGTTACAACATTGCCGTTGATAAGATGCACAGATAATTTATGCAGACAATTTCACATATTTTTCACAATTAATCGGAGCTTTTACAAAATCTTCAGTGCTTGGATCCTATTTTGATTTCCTTAAGTATACCTTCATAATTTTGCTAATTTTTCAAACAACTAATAAAATTTCAATTTTTCGGTGCGATTATTAACAATTTTATTTGAGATTATATACGAATAAAGGTCATGCAATAGTTTTTTGAGGCCGAACTATAAACGTATATCATCCTGAAACCTTCTTGCCATTGAATTTACGAGAGAGAGTGTGTCTGAAAAAAAAGCTGCTCCAGGCAGAACCCAAGCCCCATGATCTTATAGGGGCTCCAGGCAGAACCCAAGCCCATGATCTTATAGGGGCTCCAGGCAGAACCCAAGCCCATGATCTTATAGGGGCTCCAGGCAGAACCCAAGCCCATGATCTTATAGGGGCTCCAGGCAGAACCCAAGCCCATGATCTTATAGGGGCTCCAGGCAGAACCCAAGCCCATGATCTTATAGGGGCTCCAGGCAGAACCCAAGCCCATGATCTTATAGGGGCTCCAGGCAGAACCCTAGCCCATGATCTTATAGGGGCTCCAGGCAGAACCCATGCCCATGATCTTATAGGGGCTCCAGGCAGAACACAAGCCCATGATCTTATAGGAGCTCCAGGCAGAACCCAAGCCCATGATCTTATAAGGGCTCCAGGCAGAACCCAAGCCCATGATCTTATAGGGGCTCCCTAGTCGTCGCCCGGATGAAGTGACACAACAACGTGGGGAAGAGGTGTCATAATTGTATTGTGAGAAAATCTCCGGTTGGGAACTGATGCTTTCTCACGCACAGTTCACTTTAAACAATGCGAATAATTGTGTGGATCAGCGTGATTCCGGCCCAGATCTGGTGGATCTAATGCTCAACAATCTAAACATTAGTCTTTAGCCAACCAAATATCCATCGGGCTAAATGATCAATACATCATTGGACAAATGGTCACTTTGATGAACTATCGACTGTTATGGTCATCCAAACCAACTATTCAACATGATGATTCTAATCAACCATTGAGTGGGCGCGATTGATTCGACCAACTGTAAATTCACTTGAATTCTCCAATCAACTACAATTTATTTGCTTATTTTAGTGAACTATTGATTGACATCATCACTTTGAGAAAGTTTTGGTGGATTTGCTCACGTAATCCAACCATTTATTGGTATTAGGAAATTGATCAACTATTAATTGGCATGATCAATTTGAAGTATAAGAATCAGCTGACATTATCCCTTTATTCAACTATGGGTTCGTGTGATCACTCAAACTAACCATTGATTGTTATCCACTCCAAGACTTTGAACAGTCATTGGCCTAACATATTGTAAAATAATCAATATATAATTTATTTTTAAAGCATTTCATTCTTTTTACCGCCGTACCATAAGCAATTTAAAATATTCTTTTGACTATATGTTTTTTAAAACAATTTTATAACATCTTTAATAACATAGCTGGATTATACTCAAAAAACATAACTGATATCAAAGTTTTCAATATAGTGCTTTAAACGAGGTGAATGGAATTGAAAGGCATTACCGCGACGAAGCACAAAAATATGGCAATCGAACCCGGAAGAAAGTGAACGGAAAAATAATTTTCGCTGTTACATGAAATGGTGCTAGTGAAAGTAGGTGGTTCAAGGGCGGCTAGTTTAATCGTCCTCTCATCTTCACACCCTTGTCGATAACTGAATAACGCACAAGGAACATGGTTATCATGATAGAGAGAAAACCACTTCAACGCGATTGAAGCAGGCTTTGGCAGGGCTAAGTAGTTAAGTTTAGAAGTGGTAGAGTTACATCTAACGTCTTCATCCACAAACCTTTCTGTTAAGATTTCTATTTGTCGACAGGATCAACCAATTTTTCACTAGAGTTGTCGTTTTAAATTTTTTCACTAGAGTTGTCGTTTTAAATTATTTTAACGAGAAAGTTTTTATTCCATTGTATATGAGTCTCTTGAGAAACTGTCTTAACAGGTTTGTGAGATCAAAAATGTTATTTTTAATAAATTATTCTAAACAAACTACCAGGTTTTTATGGAATACGAATTCTAGGGTATCATGACTGATAATAGAGTGCTAAATTACTTAACCTGTCCCTAACATTTTAAATTATTTCATTATATCATTAGATATTATTTAGAATAATTGTGGTCAGATGGCCACAATGGTACCACAGTCTTATTGGTATGTATATGAGACGCTAAAAGAATGGGTGCGCTCCCCCCTTTTAGTTGACTCATACGACGAGCAGGGCATACTGCGGTCTATTAGGTCTATTCTAATGCCGTAGCCGCACAGCAGTAGGTAACAGTAAATTTTTAATGAATCAAGTATTAATTTAAATCTATAATAAGTCAGAAGCGAACCCAAGTTTGATGTAATGTTGGAGACCCCTCATATTTGATCTTATTGCATACTATTTGTTTACCGACGACAATAAAAGATCTGGGTTAATTGTCTGGTGCGCTGAGTGGTTACAGTTCTCTCCTTCAAATCTGAAGGGCGCTGGTTCGAGTCAAGGAAGATCTTAGCTGAACCAAGAAGCCAATTTTTTATCAATTAATGATGCTTCTAACAAAAGGTCAAAGTTAAATAGTAAAAATTACTAGGGCTTTGAGTGCTTGGACCGTTCTCCCACAAACAAAACATTAAACCACAGACGTAGATATAAACAAAATAAAATATAAAAAACTGTTTATATCCAACAAGAAATTGGAAACGCCGGATCGACGATTTCACATGTATGTAGGGATGATCAATTTCCAAAGTAACATAATGTCGCACAGTCGCTACCATATGTAGAACACGTCTGGTTGGCAATGATGACTGAGGACGACCCGTTACCCTTGAGTTTGAGCGGAGGAGAGTGTAGATTGTAGATGTCGACTCCGGTCCTTTCACTAGATCCTTTCGTCCTCGTCGCTTACCGCTACACGCTTACACCAACCCTACTTACACGACTCACGCAACTCATTGCTCCAAGCCTTCCTCACACGTAACTACAGTGTCAAAACCTGATACAAATTCAAAGATGAAGTTTAGGACCAAAAACTAGTTTCCGAGGCAAAATGAACCCAGAGCAATACCCATTTGCCTTTTCAAGATCAGGTTTAGAACAGTTATTAGGTGAATATAACTACTAACAATACATTTGTTGATTTTAGTTCTACACCTTAACGAGTGATTTACCTACCACAATCAGGTAACAGTTGTGTAAAAGTAGCCTATTTAAAATATATTGTAATGAACTATTTAGCTCTTGTTTACAATCTGACTGTGATCAGATATTTAACTGAAAGAACATATGTTAATTACAATTCACATTTGAACAGTTATAATGAAAAGTCATAACTGAATCTTTGAAGACCGGACTCTATAAATGAATTAAACGTGAGGGAGGCAAAGCCCTCAAGGGAATTGTGCTTTTAATTACCATTCGCAGGTGCACTGGATCATAAGCTTTGAAGTGACAACCTCAATCGTAAAAATTGGGCAAGTAGGATGGCTGGAAAAGGGTTGTAACAGGGAAAACACTTATTATAAGTATGTAGATATGTTTTTCTAAATACTATACAGCCGCATATGTAACTCACGGGGGATACAAATTCTAGACCACTTCTAGATGAGCTAGAGACTTGAAATTTTCGGTGTTTTGTAGGTCTAGTGCCCAAACCCCCGGGAAAATTCCAAAAAGTGACATTTTTAAATTTTAACCCCCCCGAAATTAAGGGTTTCCCCCCCATGTTATTCTTATGGGGAATAACATTAAAAATGGCCGACTTTGGTGTGCCCATCTGAACGGTTTAGAAACGTGCCAGAGACTTCAAATTTGCGTAGTATTGTACTATGGGATCTTAAATTTACGGTGAGTTTCGCAAAAGTCCCATTTTCCAATTTTAACCCCCCCAAAAATCCAAAATGGCGGACCTCTGAAAACGACAAAACACGTTTTTTTCAAAGGGATATAGCTAGAAAACGGTAAGAGATAGAAAAAATTTGAAAGTATATCCAGGAACAGGAATTAAATTTTACACAAAATCCTCTTGGGCGTTTTCCAAAAATCGCACTCCTTCAGCTTCAAAAAACGCCCTACTTTCAAAATTTGGTAAATTTTTATTACATTTTTACCGGTTTTCGCCATGTTTTCATACTTAAATAATTTTGTTTTTCAAAAACTATTATTGCTTTGTATTCTCCTTACTTTACTTTAAATTTTACCCATTACATGTTTTTTCGTAACTTTACTCCTTGACCCCCAAAACTTAATTTTAATCTCAAAATTTGAAGGTTTTTCGCCACTTTTACGTGCCCCGTGTTATTCTTATGGAGAATAAGATTGAAATATAATGACTTTGGTATGGTCATATGAATCGTTTAGAAATGTGCTAGAGACTTCTAATTTGGTAGTATTGTAGTAAGGATCATAAGCTAATGGTGAAATTTTCAAAAGTCCCATTTTCAAATTTTAACCCCCCCAAAAATCCAAAATGGCGGACCTCTGAAATCGATAAAACACGTTTTTTTCAAACGGATTTAGCTCGAAAACAGTAAGAGCTAGAAAAGATTTGAAAGTATATCCAGGAACAGAAATTAAATTTTCTACAAAACCCTCGAAGTTGTTTTCCGAAAATCGCACTCTTTCGGGTTCAAAAAACTCCCTACTTTCAAAATCTGGTAAATTTCTTTCAACTTTTTACCGGTTTTCGCTATTTTCTCATACTTTAATCATTCCTTTTTGCAAATATTATTATTGCTTTGTATTCTCCTTACTTTAGTTTAAATTTTACACGTTACGTGTTTTTTCGTAACTTTACTCCTTAACCCCCAAAACATAGGTTTAATGTCAACATTTGAAAGTTTTTACGAGCCCCATGTTATTCTTAAGGAGAAAACATTTACCCCTTAAAAACCACCATAAGTCCCCGTTCCCATGGTCCGTTCATGCCATAGATTTACTCTGGTTTACTTAAGGTTTTATCCCCCTATCGTATTTACAACCCCCCCCCCAAATATTAAATCCCCCCAATGTTATTCTTACAGGTGCATAAGTCTAAATCACGTTTACAACCCGATGTGTAACTGACTGGGGATACAAATTCTAGACCACTTCTAGATGAGCTAGAGACTTGAAATTTTCGGCGGTTGTAGGTCTAGTGGCCAAACCACCCATAAAATTCCAAAAACTCGCATTTTCAAATTTTAACCCCCCCCGAAATTTTGAATTCCCCCCCCATGTTATTCTTATGGGGAATAACATTAAAAATGGCCGACTTTGGTGTGCCCATCTAAACCACTTAGAAACGTGCTAGAGACTTGAAATTTAGGTAGTATTGTACTATGGGATCTTAAATTAACGGTGAATTTAGCAAAAGTCCCATTTTCAAATTTTAACCACCCCAAAAATCCAAAATGGCGGACCTCTGAAAACGACAAAACACGTTTTTTTCAACCGGATGTAGCTCGAAAATGGTAAGAGATAGAAAAGATTTGAAAGTATATTCAGGAACAGGAATTAAATTTTATACAAAACCCTCTTTGGCGTTTTCCAACAATCGGACTCCTTCAGCTTAAAAAAAACGGCCTACTTTCAAAATTTTGTAAATTTCATTCACATTTTTTACGGTTTTCGCTATTTTTTCATATTTAAATAATTTCTTTTTGCAGATATTATTAATGCTCTGTATTCTTCTTACTTTACTTTATATTTTACTCTTTAATGTCTTTTGTATCTTTACTCCTTAACCCCCAAAACTTAGGTTTAATGTCAAAATTTAAAGGTTTTTTACAACTTTTACAAGCCCCATGTTATTCTTATCGTTTTACTGTAATGGATTTTCATGTTCAGGAATTTAATTTTCTACAAAACCCTTACACGTGTTTTCCGAAAATTTCTCCCCTTCACCCCTAAAAAACGTCCTACTTTCAGAAATTGGTATTTTACAAATTTTTACATACTTAAATAATCACTTTTTGCAAATGTTATTATTGCTTTGTATTTTCCTTGGCTTAATTTCGGTTTTAATCATACATGTTTTTTCGTAAGTTTACTCCTTGACCCCCAAACCTTAAGTTTAATATCAAAATTTAAAAGGTTTCACCTGTTTCACGAGGTAATAATAGACTCTTTACCTTTTCTGTATGCACAAGGTTATTAAAACTATACAAAGTTTACTGTATTAGAGCTAACACCAAGGTATGAATATAATAAGGACCATTTAAGAAGTCCCCCCCCCCTCTCGAAATCCCCCTTATATCTATCCTATAGCCACCACAGATTCATCGGTCTAAATCACGTTTACCAATTTCTAGATTAGCTAAAAATCCTGAAATTTGCACCCTGTCCCCCTGAGGCACATTTGTAATTACAAAATTTTACCCCCAATTTTCGCTACTTTTCCCAATCTAAGTAAATTCTTTTTGCAATCATTATTAATATTTTGTATATACTCTGGTTTACTTAAAGTTTAATAATAAAGTTTAAATAAAGTTTAATAAAGTTTAATAAGTTAAATAAAGTTTAATAAAGTTTATTAATATTTTGTATATACTCTGGTATACTTAAATCCCCCTATCGTATTTCCAACCCCCTCTCCCTAATATTATATCCTCCCCCGCCCCAATGTTATTCTTACAGGTGCGTAAGTCAAAATCACGTTTACCCATTTCTAGATTAACTGGATGTCTGGAATTTGGCACGATTGTAGGTCTTGCGCCATGGCCTATTTGTATTTACCCCCAACCAAAAAAGGGGGCCTGGGGGCGGAGCCCCCAGCGAGCCAAAGGCGAGTACTATATTCTACATCAAACTTTTTGTTGCAACCTCCAGACTTATTTCCAATATTTAGCATATGTAACTCTCTGATTTTTTATAGTATAACTTAATAATTGATCAAATTAAAAACATTGAAAGATAATTAGTTGACATACCATTTTTCAATTTCAAATAGCGTGATAATGTTTTTCACGTTTTCCGATTACAAAGCTTAAAATTGTATCAATTTGAAACTTGTTAACAGAAAAACATGTAAATTGTAAAAATAATAAGAATTTTTAGAAATTATTATTTTTTACTCAAGTTAATCGTTCTAAAACACATATGAAGTTCACATATGAATGTGAACGACGTGTTTAAATTTACCTGATTATTTGTTTTTCTATACGAGTATTTAGGGATTGTTTTATCATCGATTTGACTTAAAAACATCGTATTCCTGAAACATTTTGCATAGTTACGATCTGTAAGTACCTCCCCAACCACTGTATAAGCTAAGATATGGACGCATTTTAGTATGTACCATAGAAAAAAAATTATTTAAATAAATGAGGCTACATCACTAGTGTGTCAACGACGATTGTTCACCTGTAAGTTATGACCTTTACCCATTGTCTTATATGGCTAGTATCAGCTATATTTTATACGTATTGCAACGACGAACTGTAGTTGTAGTTCCTCGATAGTCAAGCAGGCTTGTGCATGGTTACAGTTTCAAATTTTATTGCGTACCTAACTAGTTTTAACTATTGAAAAACGTGGAAATGGTTAACTATAACGTAACAATAGATATGGTGTTCTAGGAATTATTTTAAATTTACCTCTATCTTTTTACCTCATAACCATGTTTTATTTTTACACGTATAAGAGGCTAAACTAAATTAATAAATTTATAAGGGTGAACTAGAAACTCCACATTGAAATCATACTGTATTTCCTCACTAAAATAAAAGACCTAAAAGAGTCTAAAATAATTTTATTTGCCTGTGTAATGAACTATATTTTTTGTCATGCTGCACCATTCTAAATAATTTTAAAATCTATATTCTTTTAACTCATTACCTTTCTAAATTAGCACCCAAACAATAACTGTAATATTACTTATAAATAATAATTACTCGTATAACACAATACAATATTATGTATTTCATTTCTTAAATCCTTTAATTTAGATTTGAAGACTAAATGTCGATAAATGGGCATGTTTGTGGTGAAACAAACTAATGTTGGATAGAACATTATAACACGAACAAGTATTTTTAATGACACGATAGTATACTTGTTAATCCGGACTATTTTCTGCTGCAAAATCAGCTGACCAATTTTACACCCATGAAAATTTACAAGTGAGGTCCTCGATTCCAGCTGATTCTTTTTCCCCCTAGGTAGAAAAAGAGCAACTTTAGTCCTTCATGTATGTATTTATAACAGTTTTTACCCAAGAATACGTAATTATATAGTTGATAACAGTTTAGTTGTAAATTAAACTACTCAAAACACAAAATTACAAAAATAAATACTTATACTTTTTACTCTGCTGCTTTTAGGGAGTCTCCTAAGAAGTCATCTGTAGTTTTAATTGCCAACTATTAGCCAGTGCCTTGTGTCTAGACAATTCCGTTACACTCTGGTCAAGCCGAAATCGAGAGTGACCAGCGGGTCGATTTCCGGTCTCTGACTTGCTTATTTGTCAACGAACCGTCTAATTCTTCTCAGGTCCGAATCGATTTGCTGCCATTATTGTATCGGAGATAATAGCGGTGAAATAACACGTTAGGAGACTTGAGAAGTAAAAGTTTCATTTTATTTCAACACATTACGAATATTATAATCCAAAATTTAAACAGGAGCTGCATATCAGGGAAGGACTGTAGGATAATAAAGTGGTTGGCTAATCTCGGAGTAGTCCTAATATCTAAAATAAAATCTTAAATAATTATCAGTTACGGATAAGGTATCTAACGTGTCCTAACTTAACAGACACTGTAGTAACCAGAAACCAATACCAATACACACATTGTCGTGAATATATAATACGTTTTTTGAAACATGATTCAGGTCTTATTTGAGGAATCCTATGCATAGCAATGATTTTATAAAAAGTAAAACTCAAGTTTGAGCTGAAGTCAAATTTATTTTATGGCTAGCAAGACTACATGTCTTTGTAAAAAAACTATCCAAAAACGGCATCAATTTTCTAGAAGCTCTTTATAGTACTGTACGTTACATACGGTAGTTTAGCTTTAGGTTACTTAAATTCTCATTAACTTTTAGAATTGTAACCTGAAGTTTACGATTGGCCAAACAGGTTATCAGGTCACACCAAAGGTCATGGTCATATCCAACCAATAGATAACAGAGGATACGGGATTTTCCCCCAACATGAGTCAATCATGGGATCTTTGTGTTTATTTTTTCCCAATGGCAAGTACTTGAAATATTTATTTTTAAGTTACCTTATTTTTGTAGTGTCTGCAGAAGATCTTAATATAGTAACCGATATATAGCCCCGGAGTGGGTATGTCCTTTTTAAACTATATGTACATTGTACACTATACACTTCATGTCGTATCACAAATTCAGTGTGCGTAATGCTACATTCAGTGTGGTCACCGGAAACGTATATAATCAGGCATTCTCCTATAGAATGCCTAGGTAATCTATATTGCCTGACTCATTGTAGACAAGTCAGGCAGAAGAGAGAGTACAGTCAGGTTTTGTAGCCTCTTCACAAAGACAAAGCATGAAATACTGTATACTTTGCATTTGCCTCATTCTGTGGAATACTCCAGCTAAAGTACAAAATACGCAGTTGTACGACCTTTAAAGACTTGGTTACCTTTTTGGCATTAACTAATCTAATATGAACTAAACTAACTTAACTATACACAAAATATTTTAATACAGTGAAGTAAATAATGTTTTGTGAGTAAATATTATGATTTAAAGCCTTCCCCGACACAACTGTGGCCATTCAATATACAAGTCAAAGGGTATACATTCAATTCACAATTATTAATTCACCAATTACTATCACTCCATTTCATGCTTTTCCTAAAAGCTTTAGGCAATGTACAGAATGCCTGGATTATACTTTGCCGGTAACATACATAGTACATTTAGTTTTAAAAGAACATATATCAGAGATTAGATTAAAGATAGTCTTCAAGAATGAAGGCTACTACGAAAATAAGGTTTGACTAAAAATTACTGGTTGGAGTCGTAATACAGTGAGCCTTGCCCTAGGCCACAGGTCTGCTGTACTCGGGGCTCAAGCCCGTGATTAATCAGAGCTCCTCCACACTCCACTCACTTTCCCTTTCATTCGCGACTCATCCTGTAAATGTTACATGGCCACGGTTTCCACCACGGATATGGCGGCTGGCATCCTGTCCGTAGGATGTCAAAGAAGCTAGGGTCGCATTCATGAATAAATAGTGTGCGGCAAGTGCAGGCTAAATAACATTCCTAAAACGGTTAACAAAGGATTGTTATTCTTCTGCCTTTTTCTGGAGGATCTAACGTGTTGGCAGCTGGGATTTGCCCAAACTGGAGAAGAAAACAAGTCGTCTGAATGTCGTCAATGCGGTGCCGAGAAGGTATTGAACGATGATCCGGTAATTTACAAAATATGTGTTTTAAGGAAGGAGGTAAAGAGGTGGTTCTCTTAAAAAGAAATATTTCAAATAAATCAATTTAATATTTTCCCAAACCTTAACAACATGTGTTAGACACAAAACATACATCTATTTTTGTATTCGGTACGTTTTCCCGCAGTATATCAGTGGATGAGATTACAATAAATACTGTTAATTTCGTACAGTTACGTCATACCTCAATGAGCTCACCCCTCGCCGGAGTGCGGTAATTTGTCTCACACTGTATTAGTAGAAATTTCATTTATGGTATAGGAAATGTATTTAAAGGTGGTTTCTCACACGCTCTGCCATAACTAGAAATCTCTAATTCAAGTTCACTGTTAAATTTTTATTGAATATGTGGATTGGAAGGCATTTGTCATATCAGATATTCAACCATATACTTTTCAAACATGTGAAATGAATAAAACAAGCAATGTACTGAAAAGAATCAACGTGCTTCTACTAAAATAACCCCCCCCCAACAGCAAACCTGCAGACCCAACAAATATCCATTTGCCTAATTATTTTGATTTACAGATTTTGTCTAATTTATTCATTTTGTAAGTAATATTAGGTTCAATGAGAACTTAGGTTTTCTGCTTAGGCGAAGCTTACAAGATGTGTTTTGTAGT
Organism: Macrosteles quadrilineatus; assembly: GCF_028750875.1. NCBI lineage: Eukaryota > Metazoa > Arthropoda > Insecta > Hemiptera > Cicadellidae > Macrosteles > Macrosteles quadrilineatus. The sequence continues at coordinate 74,653,398 of NW_026542600.1, read as the reverse complement.
GTATTGTTAGTAGCTAAGTATGAAATAAATAAATTTGTCATTGATCAAAATGCATCCATAAAAATGCAAATTTCAACTGTTTACTGATTCTCCATCGACGTACAGGTTTTTGGCACTTAATCCATAGTCGCTAAGCGTACAAAAAAGCGCAAATATACTAAATGATTTGGATTTATAAGCTCTACAAAATGAAAGAAATTGCTTGTCTTTTGTTTTGAGGCTCAAATTGGATAAAACCCATTTTTACTACATAAATTCTCCAATATAACTCCGTTTCCACAGTCCGTTCATGATGGTTCGTGAACTCTTTCAAACTTCAAATAAATGTAAGTTTACACGTTTGTACCAAATTTAATCAAAATCGGATGATTTTTGCTCGGGTTATCGTGTTAAAGGACGTGTACACACACAAATATACACGCCTCTAAAATAAGCTTATTCTTTAAAATTAGCCTTTTCCTTTTTCGAAGACATCAAAATACAAAAAGTCAAAATGATTACATGTTCTGATCATGTATCATTAAATGGAAATATTCTAAACACTTTTCAAAATTCCATATTGATACCGAGCAATCTAAGATGATAATTCAAGTCGCAGCCAATCACAGAATCTTTACAATATACAATTACCAACAAACCCTGTCAGTTGAGAGGTTTCGAATCAGAAATCTATCTTAATAAGGATCTGACAATTAGGATTGCTGTTTTAAACTTAAATCAAGAATCCTGAAACCAACTTTCTTGAGAAAGTAGCTCTAATCAGCTCTCTAAGAAGAAATAACAGTTAAGACTAATGAAACCCGCCTTGGCCATCTAGGCTGCGACGATAGCATGATAATTGTGGCGATTGTCTAGACTTAGGCATCTGCGATCATTTGAGAATCATTTCTGCAAAAAGATAGTTCTGCAATCAATCCGGAACTAGAATTCTTCCGCAGCGGAAAAGGATATACGGTTGATAACTCTTTAAAGTAAATTGGAAAGTCTTAAGTAGTAACTTGTGTAGAAGAGCTGCTGAAGATATTGTGCCATATCAGAAATTTCATCGGAAGACTTCAACATGTAGTCAATTTTTACGTTTAAATTTATTTTTCAATGTAATCTTAACTATAGTACTGCTATAAAAATCGCCAAATATGAAAGTAAACCAACTAAAAGTGCTCTTGATCCAGTTTTTACGAATTCGAAAAAAGAGGATATTTGATGTTAATATTGTAATGCTGGAATTTTCAGTATCTGTGCACTTAATGCCCTTTTAGCGAATTTCCGATATAGGGAATAAGCTATTACCGTAGCATGTTAAGGCCTGGACCCGGGACCGATTTACTATTTTGCTTTGATGTCCCCAGAAGCCAAAAACACCATCCGTTCAAATTCATATACAGTATTCGAACGTATTCGCGAACCATCATGATTGGACTATGAAAACGGGGTTTTATGGGGTAAAAATTGGGTATCTGTTTTAACCCTCAAAATTTAGAATTTCTCCCTAAACCACTTTAAAGAGCTTAAAAAAGTCCTTTTGTACATTGATTTGTTTTGATAATTATTGGTTACGGAGAAAATTCATAAAATTTAAATTTAAAATTCCCATGTTATTCTTAGTGTTTTTGTGGATATATTTTTATCAAACTTGGCAAATTTAAATATTTTATGCTAAACTTCTGTATTTATATTTTTATAAAAAACATGCCTAATTATCCTCCCTGTAGCAGCAAACCTTTTTAACACTCGTAAAAAAATGTAATTTAAACAGATTAAAGTGAAAATCAAATCAGACCAATGGAAATGTGCTTAGTCTGCAGGTTTTTTGCAGCAAGGGTATTGCTTAAACTGTGCTGTTGTAGACAGAGGCTCAATAATTTTATGCTGACCTACAAGAAGACCTTTCCTGAAAGACTACAATGACTCAATGACTCAATGATTTCTTGCGAGGTTTTATGATTATGATTACAGATGTAGACTTTGTGTCATGAATCGCTTTAGATTACTACTAATAACACATCTGACATTTGTACAGAACAATATCATACTTAAAGTGATGCCATGTGGTATCTTCATTGTTACAAAATACGAGTATTTGTAGCTTTTGTTTCGTTTTGAATATCTTTGACGAACTCAGTATACAGGGTGAATAAAAAGGATCTAATATTTTTCCAAGTAGATATACAGAGATATCCTTTTGGTGGTCATGTAATCTTAGCTGGAAGTTTCATTTTATGATTTTGAAATTTTTGAGTGTCCCCCCAAAAGGGGCGATTTAGGGGCAACTTAAATATTTTAAATGTAAACCCACTTGGGGGCAACTAAACATTTTTCAATGTAAACCCCCATCAAGTGACACCTTATTTTGAAGTGTTTACAAAAACTTAAAGAATGTTGAAAACCAGAGTTCGGTATCTCTTCTCTATCCAAAATGGTAGCCAATATTACCATTACAACCCAATTTTACCATAAATTGCCACAATATTTGATGGGCTACCATTTTGGATAGAGAAGAGATAGCGACCTCTAGTTTTCACCCTTCTTTAAGTTTTTGTAAACCCTTCAAAATGAGGTGTCACTTGCAGGGGGTTTACATTTAAAATATTTAAGTTGCCCCCCAAATCCCCCTTTTGGGGGGACACTCAAACATTTCAAAATCATAAAATGAAACTTTCTGCTAAGATTGCACGACCCCCAAAAGAATATCTCTGTATATTTACTTGGAAAAATATTAGATGGGGGGGTCTTGACTTTTTATTCACCCTGTGTGTTTGTTAAACAAAAAAGTCTTGTACGGTGTATAAGTAATAGCTCGTGCAAACAGTTATTAGCTTTGGTGAGTTTTTGTTTGGTAAAATGTGAGTAAAACGTAATTAGGTTCACGCTAGTGAGGAAGCGTAACCAAGACTGCCATTTTAAATATGTTCATATTACGAAATAACTTCTCAATTTCTTACATTAATTCCAAATGAAAAACGTCCTTCACTAAAATGCATAAGATAACTATTGATTATATTTTAACCTTTTGGGTTTTATTCATTTTTTATTTTAGCTACGAAACAATATACTGAGGTATGTTTTAAGCTTCATGGTATTCATAAAACTAACCACCGTATATTACAATGCTTATGTTTTGATCTAGGAAGTTTTTGCAAGAAGTTCAATGATTTATGATTTTTGTCATTTACTTACAATCATCATCATTTACTCATCATTTAATCATAATCATACTTAAAATTATTTACATACAACATGACACTTATTTTGTAACGCCGATGCTAAAGAGATACGAGTCGTCACATTTACACATAATAAAGTCAGGCTTATTACAGGGTACCGTTTCAATAGAGCACTGTCATTATTGTCGACACAAAGAAGGAAAGCTTTCTGTAGTTCTCGGTGGATGCACACGGGAATGTAGTGCAATTAACAACTGTTCTTAGCCTAATGCCACGTGTTTTGTATTTAAACTGTGCCTTGAGTTCCCTATGCAGACACCAATTACTTTTATGCTTCAAACGACTCAATCTTTCTTCATTTGATACTTTGCAGATTACACTATGTCAGAAAAGATAATTTTCAGAATATGCTCTAATTTAATATAACGCTATAAGTAAAACAAGTAAAGCGAAGTTAATAAAATCAACCGTATGTTATAAACTAAATTAAATTATACTCAAAACGTTTCGACTAGAAATTCGGCCAAGAAAATTTTGATATGGGACCATTACGGTAAGATTACGATAGTATAAATCAGCCAATACAAATTCGATTCTTTGAGTTCCACAGATTTGTGTGGATTTTCGGGGTCCTCAGGGTCCTTTTCAGAAGATTCTTTGGAATATTCTACATTATTAACATTGAGCAATGTAATTAATTGATGATTTAGTTATACTAAACAATGCGTAGCCTATTATAATATACCCTAACCTTACACTACGGAAATTCCAAATAAACCGAGAAAGGAAGAGAAAAAATTAATTGAATGATTACAATTTTTTTAATTATTTTTTTTTAAGAGGTTGGCGGCCTCTTTTAACCTTGCATTTGCCCGTCCACATAGACTAACCGCCCGTACGTGGAACGTTTACAGCAAAGCAAGAAGTGAGCCGGTACAGTACAAAGGTGAACTGTACTGATAAATTTTAGTGTCAGTAACCAGGATCCGAACCCACGACATCGCTGCCTTGGGTCCAAAGTCCCGCGATGCTACCGACTGAGCCACCGACTTACTTCACAACAATTCCGACTCACTACAATTGTTCTTCCCCTGGATACAATATAAATGGAATATTTTATTTGTATAACAACTGTATTTCATATTATTACGAGCTTACTGCTATTTTATTACTTATCAAATCACTGTGTGTTAAATTTTACAACACAAAGCAGGGTAGCTGAGAAGTTATTGTGCTCGAGTAGTAATCAAAATGTCAGTTGTTTTATCCTGAGATAGATTGTTCGAAACTGGACTCAGGTATCCTAGGACCTACAAAAGGATCCCTTGACCTGTGAAAGATTCCCTGGTCCTACAAAAGGTCCCTTGACCTGCGAAAGACCCCCTGAACCTACAAAAGGTCCCTTGACCTGTGAAAGACCCCCTGAACCTACAAAAGGTCCCTTGACCTGCGAAAGACCCCCTGGTCCTACAAAAGGTCCCTTGACCTGTGAAAGACCCCCTGGTCCTACAAAAGGTCCCTTGACCTGCGAAAGACCCCCTGAACCTACAAAAGGTCCCTTGACCTGCGAAAGACCCCCTGGTCCTACAAAAGGTCCCTTGACCTGCGAAAGACCCCCTGGTCCTACAAAAGGTCCCTTGACCTGCGAAAGACCCCCTGGTCCTACAAAAGGTCCCTTGACCTGCGAAAGACCCCCTGAACCTACAAAAGGTCCCTTGACCTGCGAAAGACCCCCTGGTCCTACAAAAGGTCCCTTGACCTGTGAAAGACCCCCTGGTCCTACAAAAGGTCCCTTGACCTGTGAAAGACCCCCTGAACCTACAAAAGGTCCCTTGACCTGCGAAAGACCCCCTGGTCCTACAAAAGGTCCCTTGACCTGTGAAAGACCCCCTGAACCTACAAAAGGTCCCTTGACCTGCGAAAGACCCCCTGGTCCTACAAAAGGTCCCTTGACCTGTGAAAGACCCCCTGGTCCTACAAAAGGTCCCTTGACCTGCGAAAGACCCCCTGAACCTACAAAAGGTCCCTTGACCTGCGAAAGACCCCCCTGAACCTACAAAAGGTCCCTTGACCTGCGAAAGACCCCCTGGTCCTACAAAAGGTCCCTTGACCTGTGAAAGACCCCCTGGTCCTACAAAAGGTCCCTTGACCTGCGAAAGACCCCCTGGTCCTACAAAAGGTCCCTTGACCTGCGAAAGACCCCCTGGTCCTACAAAAGGTCCCTTGACCTGCGAAAGACCCCCTGGTCCTACAAAAGGTCCCTTGACCTGCGAAAGACCCCCTGAACCTACAAAAGGTCCCTTGACCTGCGAAAGACCCCCTGGTCCTACAAAAGGTCCCTTGACCTGTGAAAGACCCCCTGGTCCTACAAAAGGTCCCTTGACCTGTGAAAGACCCCCTGAACCTACAAAAGGTCCCTTGACCTGCGAAAGACCCCCTGGTCCTACAAAAGGTCCCTTGACCTGCGAAAGACCCCCTGAACCTACAAAAGGTCCCTTGACCTGCGAAAGACCCCCTGGTCCTACAAAAGGTCCCTTGACCTGTGAAAGACCCCCTGGTCCTACAAAAGGTCCCTTGACCTGCGAAAGACCCCCTGAACCTACAAAAGGTCCCTTGACCAGCGAAAGACCCCCTGAACCTACAAAAGATCCCTTGAGCTGCGAAAGACCCCCTGATCCTACAAAAGGTCCCTTGACATGCGAAAGACCACTTGAACCTACAAAAGGTCCCTTGAGCTGCGAAAGACCCTCCTGAACCTACAAAAGATCCCTTGACCTGCGAAAGACCCCCCTGAACCTACAAAAGATCCCTTGACCTGCGAAAGACCCCCCTGATACTACAAAAGGTCCCTTGAGCTGCGAAAGACCCTCCTGAACCTACAAAAGATCCCTTGACCTGCGAAAGACCCCCCTGAACCTACAAAAGATCCCTTGACCTGCGAAAGACCCCCCTGATACTACAAAAGGTCCCTTGAGCTGCGAAAGACCCTCCTGAACCTACAAAAGATCCCTTGACCTGCGAAAGACCCCCCTGAACCTACAAAAGATCCCTTGACCTGCGAAAGACCCCCCTGAACCTACAAAAGATCCCTTGACCTGTGAAAGACCCCCCTGAACCTACAAAAGATCCCTTGACCTGCGAAAGACCCCCCTGAACCTACAAAAGATCCCTTGACCTGCGAAAGACCCCCCTGAACCTACAAAAGATCCCTTGACCTGTGAAAGACCCCCCTGAACCTACAAAAGATCCCTTGACCTGTGAAAGACCCCCCTGAACCTACAAAAGATCCCTTGGCCTGCGAAAGACCCCCCTGAACCTACAAAAGATCCCTTGGCCTGCGAAAGACCCCCCTGAACCTACAAAAGATCCCTTGACCTATGAAAGACCCCCCTGAACCTACAAAAGATCCCTTGAGCTGCGAAAAACCCCGTTATCCTACTAAAGATCCCTTGACCTGCGAAAGACCCCGTGATACTACAAAAGGTCCCTTGACCTTCGAAAGACCTCCTGATCCTACAAAAAGTTCCTTGACCCGTAAAATACACCCTGATCCTATAAAGGGTTCAGGGACCTGCGAAAGACCCCCCTGATACTACAAAAGATAACTTAAATTGGAAAAGAGCCCTTGATCGAATACAAATTTATTTTGGAACCTCACCCTACATTAGTGTGATAACTGTTTTTCTGTTGACTGAGAGAGAGAGGGGGCAGTATCGCTAGGCTCTGTATCGCCAATTGTTACGTAAAGACAGAAGGAGTCGTGACGATTTTGAACTATGACGTCACGCTTTGCTCCTGTCAGGACAGCAAGCAAACCGTGGCAATGCGTTGGGTTATGCAATGCAGACCTTCATCATTTAACATTGACAAAGATTTCTCAATATTAGGCTTACTTCCGGTCTTACACCCACGTTACTGAAACAAGCAGGAGCTGCATATTAATAATAATTATATGAATAGTTTTTACCATAAACGGCAGTGAAATAGAATCAATATTAAAGAGTGAAAGCTAATCAAGTGTGAATCATAATAGTCTTGGCTTTATCATCATTTACAAAATACTTTTTATTTTTATTTTCATCTGTTGATGGTTCTTCTGTGGTTACTGTTCTTTCTTTAAAAAAGAATTTAACATAAATTTCCAATTATTAAAATTTTGACCTGAGAATATTAGCACGTTTATATTGACGTTTGCCATTTCAATGTTCAATAACTTACTCTTCCCAAGACCACTAGGCATACTTTACCAAGACTGTAAGCTCCAAAAACATTACTCTTCTTGGCTGCCTGGGCCCATAACCTTTTATATTATTTTATTCTTCAATAAAATAAGGCAGCACGTGGAAGAACAATTATTTTATTGAAAGGACATAAACTTTTGTGTTACAGAAAATTAAACTGACAGAACTCACTTGTAAACAGAAACATAAATTGGACAACAAAGGAAATCATATTCAAAGAATCATATGTTAACAGATCTAATATATTATCTTAGCAGATACAAGATTAGGTAGACAAATAATATTCGTTCTGATTTTTTTTCTTCGTAAATTCGTGATTATTCTATCGTAAATAAGTATATCATATTAAAAATTAATTTTAAAAATATGAGGGGGCTTGTAAACTAGTTCAGTTAACAGCTCTGAATTAGGATTGATTCCATGAGAGGTTGTTTTGAGCTAGTAATCAATATTGATGTAATTGTCAAATGATTCTAATACGTTGGATTGAAAAGTAAGGAATAAATGCATCAATATTTTGTTGGTCTGAACCTACTTCCGTTCTACGATTTATACAGAATGTGTATCTACTGTATAATTATTGTCGCGCGGGTGTCATTGAGATTACATTGAGCATACATGTCAATAACATAGATCTATATACTCAGTAAGATAATAGAGGATCGTATATTCACGTAGTTTATGTTGTCATGATAAGTAACCCTAATGCATGTGAACTATAAGCCAATTTGAGAATTGGGAGAAAACCAATTTGTATGTTAATAAAATATCTGGAGATTAGGCGTATTGTGAAATGGGGTGAGAATCAATAAATGTTAGAGAAATGTGACAGAGGTTTCAAATGACATATTACATATTTTCCGCTCTGGAGTTTCTTGCCCCTGGGCGCAAACCAAGAGCTAATAACCAATCAGGCCGACTTCCGATTTCCAAACTGATCGTAATTTTTAGACGGCGCTTTTGTTACGTGTATTCTATTGTTCACATAACGACTGAAATAAGTCACTCGAACCGTCGAACTAGTTAGTAAGCCGGGAGCCCTCAGCGGTTCAAAGATCATCTAGAAAATAGGGATTGTAGTGATTGCAAACGTCTGACAGCGATAGATCGTAACGGACGATGCCCTAAACTAATGTCCAACGGCGTTCACCCTTGTTCAGAGAAAGCGAGTCGGTGTTGTTGGTGTAGCCCCAGGCTCGCTTCGCTTGCATCCAGTTTCCGACAATTCATTGAGACAAATCTAAACTCGGAGAAAGTGGTATCACATGGCCCATGTGGATGTGTAAATGCCCTCGACATTCATTACTTGTGCAGATAACATAGCCGATCTTGTTTCCTAGTTGGTGGAGCCCTCCATTAAGTAGTCTTGGTCTTATCTGGATCTAGGAATTAACAAACAATCGTTTGCGGAAGGTTTAGGGGTTTGCCACGTTTCTCTTACGCCGACTTCTACGCGATCTGGTTACCAAACGGATATTGCCATTTACTATTCCACCAGGACCTTGCAGCAGCTGCGTTCAGAAACACTTACATGTAAGAATATCTGTCTACATGTAAGAATCATCCGTCTTTAGGGTACTGTATTCGTCGAAGAACGGTTGTTAGGACTTTGATAGGGGAATCCCATCCCGGTAGTTTTGAAACAGTTACAGTTTTAATTGCTGAACCACTAGGCTTGAGTCTCCGATGTGATGGTTATCACTAGCCAGGGTATCAGGGGGTCAGGGCTTCCCCTCCCCCACCTAGCGAGCTTGCAATCTTCTGTTCTCACACTTTTACCTTCTCACGCGCTCTTTTGGTCTTATGTCTATCTACACATCTGATTTACATCTGACTCACATATCTCGTCAGTAACGAAGTTGAAGGAAAGCGCTTTGCTCTAGAGAGAGCACAATCTGGGCGAAAAACCCCTCACGTTTTCAGAACTGTCATTGTAATCGGTTAAAAAACTTGACCAATAAATACTTTAAAGTTATAACAGTATATTTATCATAATAAAATGAGAAAAAAGCCTACAAGTTTGTTTTAATATGTTTCATGTCCAGTTGTTGTGGTGGTAAGTTATCCGAGGTATTGTATACGGAATTATAACTCACGCTTAGTAAAAATAAGTTTTACGACGTTTTGGAATCAAAAATCTGACCCCCCCTCCTCACGTGGAATACTTAAAAAAGATTAGTACACACACAGCCAAAGCTAGTTACTGACAATATAATTACCACACCAAGAACTGTCTCGTAGTGGAAACATGAGACTAAATGCAATACAATTTCTCTCTAGGAGACCGAATTAGCTTCCAGATCCCTAAACGTCGTAAAACCTTGTTTTTATCTAATCGTAATGTGTTTGCAATAATTCCTAAACCAACTAACGTACTTGTTTGGTTTCAATCAGAGGCGGTGCCAAGAGGAGGGGCTATAGCCACCTCATTGGACCCTGAAAATATAAGTTTATACATTAATTTAATCACAAAACGTAACAGTGGTTTTTGTACGCAGTTATAAACGTTAAAGATGGCATTAAAGGTCACCAAACGGTTTTAAATACAACATTCACCTCCGCAGGACTCCTCCTGGTGAAGAACGCACCAGTTCAGGGATTGAAACTTGGCTTTCAATACTCTCAAACCCCAGTTTGTGACCTGGAGATAGAATTTGACCTTCAACCTCTTCAGATTACACACAAGTTCCTGGATCTTCTCTTTCTTGTACAAAGTTGTTAATGACCTCCTAGACTGTCCAGAACTTATTCAAATGGCAGTTCTTCCCAACATAGTATGTATACAACAGTGGTATACCTCGTCTACACCGGCTAGGGAGCAAATGTGCAGTTAATGTCGACTTTTTTGGCGATTCAACTCACTTCTTCAGGTTAAAGATCAACCAGATTCTTGTTGAAAAAAATATTCTTATATCCGTCTAGCCATGAGCCACTGTCATTAGTTACATTTAAATATTACCCTTTTGTTTTTGTTGCTGTAATTTTGCTATCGTTTTTATTGATAAGACTTATATTTTTTTGTATTTATTGAAAATTGTTGCATTTATACTGTTATTACGTTTAAATCTCTTTATACTCTTGTTATTGTTATATTACGTTACTGTTTATTAATACGTTCTGTGATGTATTAGATATTTACACATGTCTTATACATCCATGTTTATTTGTTTAAATGGTGTATCCGCTGAGAGAAACAAATAAACACCCCCGTTAGCCCCTCCCCCCTTGACACGGCCCTAGAACCATCACCGGTTTAAGAATGAAGAGAATTATTATCGAGGTAGATACATGGATAACTTAGGTAGATTATCATAATAAATTATAACAATTAATTTCAGTAATAACGAGAAAATAATAATAAATTCGTGTTTTCATTTGACAATGCAATCTTCTAGCCATCACCAGGGTATGTCTATTATATATATAATAGGCTAATGTACGAGAATATAACTTTTGAGCCAGTTGCATGTGGATGGTAATGTATTTATAATCTACAAACAAGAGGAATTTAGGTAGTTAAACATGGTAGTTTTTAACACTGCACTGTACTTCTGGTTCTGCTGAACCTCTTCGATGGACTTCCAGATTCTAGATCTGGACGGCTTATCTACAAATACGCAGTTTAAAGGGTCGAAATTAATCTTGCATGAAAACATTTTTCCTTTCTACACAGACAAAACAACGTGAACTTGTATTTAGTTCCTCATACATACAGTATCTACTTTCAAACGTAATATTCCCGAAAATAACAAATATTGCCCTAACTGATATCCGACTAAGGTTAAGTTGACATAGGTAAATTTAAATATCAATAACTATAAATTAACTATGAAAAATATTTAAAAGTGTACAATGGATTAAAAACTTTATCAACCAAACCTGTTTTCTATTTCTATCCTGAATTAGTCTACAAGTACGTTTGGTGAATGAAGATATTGGGATAGCCTACACATTTTATAATAATTATGTGTTTCTTACCTTACAAACGTAGATGCTGCCAGTGGTAAAATATGTTGTACGTCCTGAAACAGAATTCAACTATAACATTAACAAGGACATAATTCGGTGGAAGATTACATATTAAATGTGATTATACTGTACGAGTAAAAAAAAATTATGTTCATGTTTATGTCTTACTTAAGAATAAAACATTCCAGTATGACTATTAAATTAATGTTGTGTGAATATTTTTTGACAGCAAATATGTTGTACCAGATTCAACATGTGGGTTTATTATTTGTTATTATAACAATGTTTTATATTGTTTCCTTCACAGAGAGATTACTGTAATTAACACAATGTTCATAATCAAGTAAAAAAAACGTGACATATTGTATCATTACAAAAACTGGTGCGTTGAACAAATCTTAAACTATATTATTATTATTATATTATTATATTATTATTATATAATATTGTTATATAATATTATTATAATAACTATATTATTATTATAATTTTAAACTACATTATTATTTAGTAGGTTACTTTACAGTGGCGTTAAAATCCATCGTTATCACCTTAAGTTAATACATCCATAGTAATATTCACTATTTATTATGTACCCAATAATATACCGTTAATTAAATAAATAATTCTTTATTATAAGAACACTTATATTTTTGTTGCATTATATTAGTAAGGTCTATTTCCATTAGCATATTACACAACTAATTAGGACTTTGTAAACTTATCACTTACCAAATCAATAATAAAAGAAAGGAACTATAGTGAGACTGTCACATTTGCTTGACATCTGACCGCAAAACGCGACTGTTCTTGCGTAGCGTCGACCTTACGATTGGCGACGGCGGCGTACCGCAAGGGTGTATTCTAGGACCATACAAATTGTAATGAGAGTTCGGAGGTCGCTGCACGCTCCTTGCTTCCTCTGTCTTTAATATGAGCTTGGCTACCAAGAGGATATCCGCACAATCATTACCAGGCTTTGTACAATTGTTTCTAATGTAGAAGATAGTTGATTATAAGAGTTACTGGATAGCAGTTATTATGTTTTGGAGGACGAGTTCTTACATAATACATCTTGTATCTTTACTTTTCAAGGATAGTAGGTCATTTTCTAGTCAGGCGTATAGTTCTCAAATTATAAACACTACTCATAATGGTTATTGACATAGCAAAGTCTTGTGGTTGAATAGTGAAGCAGTGGCATTATTACAGTTGATATATGTACTCAAAGTAAAATTTTAGGATGTATGGAAATATTACGTGAGACATGCAGACAAGTCTTTTACAAGGGCGATAATTCTTGAATTCCCTTTTCCTTCTTTGGCTTGTTGAGCCGATTCAGTAACATAATGGGCAACACAGATATTTAACTGTTGAGGTGGTAGTACTGGGATGGGAACCGTGAACCCCCAGCCTCAATTTCACTGTAGGCCTACGTCGTATGCCTACAGAATGTGCCGACTAACTAAATTGTTATTTTGTATTCGTTGGAATTAGATTATTGTTGGCTCTGATTTTACGTTTGGAAATCATATCGTAGGTGCTTCCACACGACGTCAAGATATAGCTAACGCAACACTTATTTAATGTAAAATTTAAATTGCTTATAGAAGGTTGTCAGGATAACCTTTCTTTCATTCTAATTTGTGTGAATGCTGTTTGGTTGGTTGTGTCTTTTTTTAAAGCCATATACTGTGTCTGGCTTTTTGTGAATCCTACAGTACTGACCTATCCCTTATTATATCAATAAGCTACCTCTTCCTAATCCGGAATCCATAATTGTGGAATCACCCATTCCGTACAGATATTTGACAAAATGTTAATATTTTTACACGAGTCAGAAATGCACTAGCTTTCAAATTACGGAATACTTTACCCAAGTTTTTCTGTAGAAGGTGCTTCATTACATACAAGGGATACCAACACAGCCCCGGAATAACCCTCACTGTACTTCTGCACTTTAAGTTTTAAAGATCAACCATGCTTTCATTAATCTGACGGGTTGGATAACCCATATCACTTCATACCAATGGGGGGTTTCTGTGTTGACAGACACATGATATCAATGTTTGGTGGGTCCTGATCGAGCGAAATCATGCCGAAGCAGGGCCCTTGGTAACAGTTTATTTACTGTGAGAAGGTTCGGACCGTTAGAACCTTGGCCTTTCACGTTCACCGATGCTGCAACTGATGAGCCTAGCCGGCAGTTTTAGTCATAACCAGTTCAAGGTTATCGAGTCATTTAGAAGAACTATAGTCGAGATGCGATGGTAACCATTCTTCGCAGTCCACTCTTCGTAAGTGTATTGACCTGCTTTACATAAGGGCTTATCAGAGCCACATGAACTAAAACGGTCTTTAGCATATCGCACAACCTATGGGAATGACAGGGTTTGAGGGGATTTCAAACATCATGATTGCCATGTTCACTGTCACATAAAGACAGGGAAGCAGTTCTGAGTATTTTAACCTGAAATGAGTGAGGGATGAGTGTAGAATTCAGTAAAAAGCATAATACAGCTTTGTCACTGAATACGACCAAACAATCGTTTCTTTATCAACGATTTATTAAAAACCCAATGATCAGGGACAGCTAGGTCCAGTTTAGAACCATTAGAACAGGTAAGGTAGGTTAGATTAGGTAAAACCCATTGAAGTATTCGGGAGTTTGACTTGCCTTATGATAAAATCTCACTTTGCTAGAATCTCTTCAAAAAGACAGACCTCTCTTACAAGGAGGACTTACTTCGGGTTCCCCAGACTTCATCGAGCGGAGCAAAGCGAAGCTGTTAGACAGTACATTCCTGCTTTTGTTCTTTTGTTTTACAAATACTCCTCCTGAACGGCTGAAGTGCTGCCTGAAATTTAGCACAGTCATAGTAACCAACCAGGGGAAGGTATAAATATGAAATGGTACATATCGGACCTCAGGGCTTTCCCTACGAGAATTAAAACTTTTAGAAATTTAACATGGGCCTTATGGGTTAATTGGTCGCCATGACATTATTTTTGGCAAGATAACAATAAAAAGGTAAACAAGATTCGCAACATATGTTAGTCAACGAATCATCTAAAATAGCACATTACAAATACTGTACAGAGAAAAAGGGAAGAACAGTCGGATTAATGTCATTGAGCATAATTTACAACAAAAATGTATAACAAATAATTAGGGTCGCCGGGATTAGGCTGATGCACCATTGACTTTAAATACTCCAAATAGGCACTCCATTTAAATGTGAATCAAATTGAGCCATTGACTTATATTGCAAGTAGACAATTCGTTAACGTGAACCCGACGTATCATTGACTTTGAGCACTGAAAATAGGCATCTTACTTATGTAAACCAAATGGACCATTGACTTTGGATAGGGCAATTAGATTTCTCATTTATGTGAAGCAGGTTCCATTGGTTAGGATACTGCAAGTAGACAATTCATTCACGTAATCCAAATGTACCATTAAGTTTGGATACTGCAAGTAAAATGTTCAATTACGAGAGCCAGGAGTATAATTGACTTTGGATACTGAAATTAGACATTCTATTCATGCTAACCATATATATCAATGACATTGAATACGGAAAACATGTAATTTATGAGAACCAGATGAAAGATAGACTTTGGTTCCTGTAAGTAGACAGTTCATTTCCGTAAATCCAATTTATAATTGACTTTGGATCCTGCAAATAGACATTCCAATTATGTGAACCAAATACACCATTGACCAAATACTATATCTCATTTACGAGAAATAGATTTAACATTGACTCTAGGTAAGTATTGGATTAATATGCTAGCTCCGCTCAATATTGCAAGCAGAAAACTGCATTGTACACCTAGTTAGAATGTTTCTAGACAAACCAGTAGTTTGATCCACAACAAAGAACATTTCTCCACGATGAATAGGAATATTCGTTCCTTCCTCCAATCCGTTTCAAAAATCTTGAGTGGGATTTCAAGAAATTATATGAAAGAGGATCAAATAAAAGTCCAGACTCAGAAAGTACAAAGAGTTTTTGCTTTTCAGGATGATAAAGTCACACTTAAATATGGAACTGATTGTTATGGTAGAATGATTTATTCTGCCACATTTGATAGCAAAGTGATTGTGTCTTGAAATGAAAGCAACTTGGGATCCAATCCGGGTTAATTTCTATCCAGCATGACATGATCTGCCTGGTCTGAAGGTAAGGATTCGTGTGAAAGGAGATGGCGTTCTGTATGGGTTGCAACACTCATGACTTGATCTAGAATCGACGCACTTTAAGATAAAAATGTGATTCATTCAGAGGCAAAGACAGGCCTCGCATATCAAAACGCTGTTATTATAGTTTAATATGTCCAATTAGTACTCACCATCAAAAAGAAAAATAAAACACTGCTCCTTTGACTTTCAAGACGTAAAGTACACTGAAGGGAAGGGAAGGACTGTAGTCCAGGCATGTCAACCATAGCTTATTGTAAATAATATTTTATACTAAAAGTATACATTGATTTAATCCAGCATTATGAATACTTTAACAATATTATCAAAATGTTATGCATTACTTGAATAGCAATGGACCACATTTTTACACATAATGTATCATGATTATTGTCCCTGTTTCTGTATTGACTATGTCTTAAATTGATAGGTATGACAAGATATGGAGATGTTCTTAAACGCCTACATTTCCTAGCCTAATAGCTTTAAAGAATATCATAAATTTTAATGCTTAACCTCATTTTCATTACACTCGTTATAATGTCATAAATAATAACAAAACGTAAAATTTGATGATAAACGAATAATCCATTCAACATTAACACATTGGTCATGTCTACGACTCATCTTCATTTTCTATGACGGTACGTTGAAGACCAGAAACAGATT
Organism: Macrosteles quadrilineatus; assembly: GCF_028750875.1. Classification (NCBI taxonomy): domain Eukaryota; kingdom Metazoa; phylum Arthropoda; class Insecta; order Hemiptera; family Cicadellidae; genus Macrosteles; species Macrosteles quadrilineatus. Next base: position 74,637,148 of record NW_026542600.1, on the reverse strand, counting down.
TACACATTACTTCATGCTAAGCCTCGAGGATAACGATTTGTCAAAGACCTTTATGCTCTTGGTGATTAGTGGAATTTGAACCCGTTACCTCTGGGAATGAAGCTCGGTGCTCCACAGATAAACCAGCTTGCTTCCATATGAGTTATAAGAAGTATGAAGGCGAATATTTCACTCACACCGACATCAACGTGGTATCGTAATCGCAGATCTCATTAGGAAATTGCATATTGCTGTAGAAGATAGTGTCTGGCTTGCAGCTTGCAGCTTGCACCACAATTCTGAGATAATCAGAGCATTTACCGGCCCATAACCGTGACGGCCTGATTGTTGAACCAGTGACCAGTCGGCCTAACTGTCTTAATTCGGTTACCAATTCATTCAAATATGAAGCAGTGAATTTCGCAAATATTTGCAATGAATGTAGTTGCATCGAACTTTTTTACTGGTCCATTTTCGTGTATTGTTAACAGTAAGTATTATGATCGAATTGCAATATTATGTGTTCCTAGTTTTTCTGAAAGTAAGATACATATAGCATTACAGTGAGTAAAGAACACAGGGCTGAGTATTTTAGCTTGAATGAGCGAGGGATGGGTGTAAAATTAAGATGCCTTTTTAGCTTCGTTGTTGGCTGAGATCAGAGACCTCTCAAGCTAGGACCATTGATTGAAAAGCCAAATGGTCAAATACAGCTTGGACCAGTTTTGAACCAAAGGATTTTCTCGGGGTTGAACTGGCAGTCTCCTAATTGCTAGATGAGCGTTATAACCATCATGGATGCCGAAGAGTAAATAAATAGGGAAATAAGATATTTATTCGTGCCCACGATAGACAATAGTATATATTTGTGCTTATTAAATTCTTTGGAAAGCAGGTAAGATTAATTCTACCTGCAAGACGTGAAACTTATGTAGAACCCAATGAGATTTAGATTATGACTGAAAACCTGATTATCTGAATCACATATGTGTGTTAACATAAACATAGATTGCAAATCATCATTGATCAGATAATAAAGAAAGTTATACAAAAAATAATAATACTTACATATTACAATAACATATGTGTTGTAGTTGTATATGATATGTTTTGGTTATGGTTGAGATGAAACATTCCATCTTTAGTTACACCACTTCAATCACTTTTAACAGTACCTTATACTTTTGATTTAATATTCCTACTGTAGCTGAAATCGTACACTATAGTCTATTATGGTAAAAAACTTATGCACAGCATCAAAATCCATCAAGAAAATTGTCCTTATCAACATAAAAACATCGATATAAAAATCATCCTCTCCAACTTTAATTTGTTCTGTGTGATTTATTGTGTCCATCAATTGTTTATATTTCAAGATATATGATTCACTGTGCCATTACGAGAGCTCCAGCAAAAGCGTTCTCACGCATGTAATGATGGCCCTAAAAATAAGAAGAGCAATTTCCTCCATGTGTCGTCACCATAGCGGCAGTCTTATCTGTAATGCGACTATAATTGCTTCATATGACAACTGTGTTGCAATCTTTAAGCAGTAATGATTCTCTGAAGGTGATTTCAGAATCCCTTAGGTTTTATCACACATTGGACCTAGTGAGAATATCTTCAACAGTACTCAATCTGCGAGAATAACTGTTTGCGGATTTGAAAAATAATTAGGGCTTTAATGAACAATTATATGGGCTGAAACCAAGAATGTACACTGATCAGATGATGAATTTATCATCACATGGCTTTTGGTAGTTCTCCAAAAGTATACTCTTTATAGACCTATCTTGTTTTCTATATTGTGATCTTACAGTTTAAAAGGGTTCCGAACAATCGAGGCACGGCTTTATCAAAAATTTCGAGCCATTGGTTATTGACACGACTTGAACCTGGGGTTCCAAGATGTAACTCCCGAGCTCTTATCACCAGACTGTTTGCCGAATCCATCCATCAAATAGATGTAGAGACATATATTTTACATCATACTACACAGAAACAGGTACTTTTCCCTCCGTATTGATAGGCTGGGAAGTTTCCCTTTACCGTGACCTAAACACGGAAAAATAACGTTATGTACTTTTACCTTGCACTGCACGGTAAAAACTTACCGTGCACTTAGTCAGCTGAACAGCTAACTGCAACGGCTTATTTTATTTTATGTAATATAACAATATTATAATTTGTGTCATGTGTTAAATAAATTGTGTTATGCGTACGTTACTCGCCCAGTAAGCTTTAACGTACTCGCACGAAAATCCCACTTACCGGGCTAGTAACGTAATATACTAATACAGCATTGCGAATATTAAAATATATACACACTATTCCCAAGTGCCTACTCAAATTATCCTCAGTTTAGTACTCTTGTGGGAACTATAATATGTACATTATTGACCTTTGCGTGGATAATAGAAAAGCCTTGATAACTGTGTGATATTATGACAGAAAATGTCTTACCAAATTCCTCCCGTGTTTAAAAATTTTAGTTGTCTTCTACAATTATTTTACCACAACACCATCATCATCTATATTTATGAATAATTTATATGTTGTGATTTTTAAGGCGGGAAAATTTATCATGTAATGCCATAGTGTACACTGTGTAGAATATGTATGGATAGAGCATTTTGTAAATCTAAAACTCAAGTTGACTGTAAATTGCCTGGGTAGTGGCAGATATAGATCATCTCGTGACTCTTTGGTTAATCCACACCAAACTACAGGAAAAATACTGTTCTTCAGCGAGAAGAACCATGTATGTATTGGAAAATTCCTCCTTTGAATTCCTTACCATACTATACAACCAAGTGGTCTAGGTAATAAACATGTCATTTGTCTCACAGTTATATTGTATACTAATGTTTTTTTAATCCCATTATCCCATTGAGATACACCTAACTTATTAAGTATGGCGTTATTTATAGTCCAAATAAACGTCTTCGAGGTCAAGACGACCCGCACGACAGGGCGTTGCCTGTTCAAGTGTGGAAGATTCAGGATCCACAGCCTTGAGCTTATGGAGACGCTTAAAGGTCTTGTTTTTTGTGACCGACTGATCTTTACATAAGCAAACCCCTCAAGAAGTATCTTTGGCCAAAAACTGCAAGTCTCAATGTCATCGTGCCGTGCAATTATTTACCTTCAAGGATAACGTGTTTTAGGAGCTTAGTTTTTAGATACGCCTTTTTGTTGATTGAACGTTGTTAGATCCCAGCGCTCTTCTTCTAGAATAGCCCAAGTTTAATCAAGCAATATGGAAATATTATATTAAAATAGATGAGAACTATACTATAGTATAACTAGGTACCATTGTAGAAGTTCTACTTATAGTACTATAGTACTATAGTAGAACTATACTATAGTATAATTTCATCTATACTTTATTATTCAGAATCAACAGTTCACAATATAGAATTTAACATAAATAACGAATAATAAGCTAGAGTATGTTTCTCAAAGTTTGTTGCTCCGAAAAGTGCATAATGTATCACCACGACATGTCAGTTTACACTTTGACAGTCTTGATTCCTCTAATAATTTGTTACTCTATGTAGTGACATATCGGGATAGTCTAATGTCTCGCAGAGTTTGTTACTCTTGTACAGTAACACCGTGACATACCAGGCTAGAGTCTAATGTCTCCCAGAGTTTGTTACTCTTGCACAGTAACGCCATGACATATAAGGCTAGAGTCTAATGTCTCGGAGAGTTTGTTCCTCTTGTACAGTAACGCCATGACATATAAGGCTAGAGTCTAATGTCTCGAATAGTTAGTTACTCTTGTACAGTAACGCCATGACATATAAGGCTAGAGTCTAATGTCTAGCAGTGTTTGTTACTCTTGTACAGTAACGCCATGACATATAAGGCTAGAGTCTAATGTCTCGGAGAGTTTGTTCCTCTTGTACAGTAACGCCATGACATATAAGGCTAGAGTTTAATGTCTTGCAGAGTTAGTTACTCTTGTACAGTAACGCCATGACATATAAGGCTAGAGTCTAATGTCTTGCAGAGTTTGTTCCTCTTGTACAGTAACGCCATGACATATAAGGCTAGAGTCTAATGTCTCGGAGAGTTTGTTACTCTTGTACAGTAACGCCGTGACATATCAGGCTATAGTCTAATGTCTAGCAGTGTTTGTTACTCTTTACAGTAACGCCGTGACATATAAGGCTAGAGTCTAATGTCTCGGAGAGTTTGTTACTCTTGTACAGTAACGCCATGACATATAAGGCTAGAGTCTAATGTCTCGGAGAGTTTGTTACTCTTGTACAGTAACGCCATGACATATAAGGCTAGAGTCTAATGTCTCGGAGAGTTTGTTACTCTTGTACAGTAACGCCATGACATATAAGGCTAGAGTCTAATGTCTCGGAGAGTTTGTTACTCTTGTACAGTAACGCCATGACATATAAGGCTAGAGTCTAATGTCTCGGAGAGTTTGTTACTCTTTACAGTAACGCCGTGACATATAAGGCTAGAGTCTAATGTCTAGCAGTGTTTGTTACTCTTGTACAGTAACGCCGTGACATATAAGGCTAGAGTCTAATGTCTCGGAGAGTTTGTTACTCTTGTACAGTAACGCCATGACATATAAGGCTAGAGTCTAATGTCTCGGAGAGTTTGTTACTCTTGTACAGTAACGCCGTGACATATAAGGCTAGAGTCTAATGTCTCGGAGAGTTTGTTACTCTTGTACAGTAACGCCATGACATATAAGGCTAGAGTCTAATGTCTCGGAGAGTTTGTTACTCTTCCTGTCCCGTTGCCGTCGCACGCCGGAGGCCTACCACTTTCTTCCTACTCTCCTGACTGCATGCACAATTAACCCAGAACTGTAGTCTTATCAACAGCCACCTGGCACCTTACACGTATACTATCTCCGGTCACATTATATCAGCCCGTTAAATTACGATCATGGAAGATGGCCCATTATTTTAAAAATACTATTTGCAGTTACTTACATAAACAATATATAGAAAGGTGAAATGCAAATATAAGAAAAACTAGATCAGGTTTATTTATGTAATGTAACGACTAGTGGTTCATTAAAATTAAGCTATTAGCGTTGCATAGCTTGGTGAAAGCTACATTAAAGTTGTTTATACATTTTATTGATGTTTTAGTTAATACTCATCACTTTGAACCTTGCTCATGATTTTTTTATCTGTACTACACATACTATGATGCTGTCATGTTTTTATGTTTTAGTGTAAAACTTATTTACAAATAACCGATTTTTTCTTAGAGTATGATAGTTTTTTAAAACTTCTGTCTTATACTCATAGATCTAAGTAAATAATTAAACCATTAAATCATTAATAACGTAATTAAAGTAAATAAAGACTTATGTTTTATATTCCTATTATATTGGCAGCATATAGCTTATCAAGAAATTATTATACTATATTGAAATATAAAAACTGTAAAAAAGTAAAAAAAAACTGTAATCAAAATACATATATATAATTCTATACCCTGAATGTTTGTTCATTCTAAGTGTAACTTTTATTTAGACCAACCAGCTCAAGGTGACTTCTCATGTCTAGTTCATGATGGTAACACTGACTGCGAGTGTCGACGACACTTATTTTACGGTTAATTTTATAATCTGAGCTTTCCCTTTTAGTTGTATTACTAGGAGACGACCATGATTATATGATGTTATTTGGTTAAACGAGGTTTTAAATAACTGAAATAACAAGAAACATATTGTAAAAAATACGCAACTAGCGGCACGGGACGGAACTAACAATAAAATTGTTTTCAGGGTCTTCAGCTGATTATGATTATAGCCATACTTTTGAGGATAACATATTTTAATAAAAAATACAACATATGACTCCTTAATGTTAATTATACCATAAAACTATAAAGTATGACGTTTAAACTAAAGGCTATTTTTAGCAGAAAGGTTGTTGAAAATAGTTAAAAAGATTTTAAAACTTTACAGGAAGTGGAGTTTGGATTACACACATTTTTGTACATTCCTTAGTTCAAATGCTCCAACTCTCTACTTCATTTTCTCCAATGATTAAGATTGTATCGATACTGTTATTTTGTTATAAATTGTGAAACTTGTTTTTGTATTTCAAACCCGTATATTCTGTTTATTATAGCTTTTATTTTCCGGTATTATACTACACACCCTGCACTCCCAGGCAGTATGTAGGTATCACTTTCTTCCCTTTCAGTGTGCCATTCTTTGTTTGTACCACGTGAATGTTCCATATCACAGGCAATTTCTCTTCTAGGAGATGGACCATTATGCCTCAAGGTCCACGACAAAAGATCCTACACCGTTAAGAGTCCTAAGACTGTTCTCCTAACCTACAGTGTTGTGAAAGTGTCTATGATACACGAAGAAGAGCACATGAATGGCATAGATCAAGCTGTAACTACACACTTCTTCAAAATTCGTAATATGTATTATATTAGTATATATAATATTTTGTATGGGTAACTGAATAAAAAAGTTGATATATTAACCCTCTTCAAATTTGAAGGAAGTTAGTTCGATGATGATCCCAAATGCCATTTGTCTGGAATATCAATTACTGATTCTATCGAACCAATGGTGAACGTTTAAATTCAGAATACACTAGTTAAGCCTTTCCCTGTAAATACTATTTCCTTTTGCCTTTCTGTTTCATCATGTAAATTGTGTTTGATTTGAAGTTGACTTTCATTAATCAACAACAATTAACAACCTTTACCCAATTAGTTTATTGGGAATAGTTTACTGTACTTCTTTTCAGAAAATAAAGAGAGACCTATATACAGAGGGGTGCGAAGGTAGGTATACAGTACATACAGCAAACAGTTTGAACACACAAGGAAGTAAGTGTTTTTGTCAAGTACAAAATTTTTAAGAGTTAATTTAGGTGTCTTAATACTCTTAAAATAAATTGGAAAAGTTTGATTTTTGTATGAATGAATATATTTTTTCTATAAACAGTTTCATTACTGTATACCTACTTTTGCACCCCTCTGTATATTTCCAACCATGGGACATTTGAATCCGTGAAAGACAAACTATTTTCAAGACGTATTAACAGTAATTATAGGCTCATATTCTTAGTATTTGAGGTACGTAAGTGTCTTATTCGGTGAAGTTTTTGTTCTTTAAAGACATGGAACTGTTGCGCGATTCCAAACGATTTCCAAACATTTTGTGGTGGATTAAGCAATGCGCGTCCTTCTGTTGTATCCCAGCACAACTACTAATATGATAAGAGTATGTAGCAATTGTTTCAGTTTCAATGCACATACACACAGTATAATAGTGAAAGGGCATTTACACTTACCATCCCCATATAAATTTATAGATTACGGTAATAGCTAATTCACAATAAAAGCTCAATATGTGTAAACTGAATTAACCAATTTATATATCTAACGTAATATACATTATGGTCGAAGAGATTTATGCAATGCTTATCTAACCTATTCTGGGTAAATACGTTCACACGATGCATGTTTGTTATAGCTTTCGTAATAAGGATTATGCATCTATTAAATATGATTTACTCTATTTTAGATTCATAAAAAGTAATTGGTAGGAATAATTTTACTAAGTATAAATAGTACTCGAGCTCCCTAAACAGGCAGTACAGTTATTTGGCCAATCTTAAAACGTTATCTTAAAACGCCATTGAATGCGTCATTAAAATTTAAACTCAATTACATGGTAAGCCTAATAATATAAAATACAAAACCTTCTGCAAACAACTTACCTTAGATTTAACTTATTTAACTTATCAATCTAACTTTATTATTTATCTTAAGTAAACCCCATTCTTAGGATAGGGGAAATAAACGGTAAACATATTTACTATTACTATCTTATATTAATAATGATTTGGAGAGTGCCTAATAAACAATGGTATCACATAATAATGTTTTATAAATCATCTAACTCTATACACACAGTTGAAACAAGTGTCGTAATTAAATAGTGCTTTTAAACATGTATGTGCCTTAACATGAACTAGGATCAACAAATACAAACACCTTTATTTTATTCAAATAATCAAATTATTATGTTTATTATAATCTAGATTATTGGCAGAAAATGGCATAATCATGCCAAAGAAGAATTAGAAAACCTATGTTAAAATTTGTAAATTTGGAATCGCATTTTAAATACAGTAGAGCATTTCTAAATTGTTTAGGGTTTGGCCTAATCTAGATTCTTCAATAAATCGATTTTATTATACTAATGAATCGTGGGAATCGGTATAGAATAGTCTCATTGTATAGTGTGAAGTGATGGCTTTACTGATAATCTTACCTTAGCTAATCTCATCATGAAGAATCTCTTAACTTAGCTTGTTAAGTAAACCCAACTTAGACATTTAACTAATTTATAAGGCACATAAAAATAACATTGGTCTAACTGTGGTGCAGAAATGGAAGTAATGGCATCGACTGCAGGCAAGTATAATTGTTAATGGCCATGATTCCTGCGACCATTTACCACGGAAGTGAGCAACACTCCGATACTTCCATCACTTCCTCCAACAAGCGCATATTCTCACTTTCTTACAAACGTGCGACACTCACAACCCGCATATCCTCACTTTCCTACACTCGTCCGACTTTTACAACCCGCATATTCTCACTTTCCTACACTCGTCCGACTTTTACAACTCGAATATCTTCACTTTCCTACACTCGTGCGACATTCACAACCCGCATATTCTCACTTTCCTACATTCGTCCGACTTTTACAACTCGAATATCTTCACTTTCCTACATTCGTCCGACTTTTACAACTCGAATATCTTCACTTTCCTACACTCGTCCGACTTTTACAACTCGAATATCTTCACTTTCTTACACTCGTGCGACATTCACAACCCGCATATTCTCACTTTCCTACATTCGTCCGACTTTTACAACTCGAATATCTTCACTTTCCTACACTCGTCCGACTTTTACAACTCGAATATCTTCACTTTCCTACACTCGTGCGACATTTACAACTCGAATATCTTCACTTTCCTACACTCGTCCGACTTTTACAACTCGAATATCTTCACTTTCCTACACTCGTCCGACTTTTACAACTCGAATATCTTCACTTTCCTACATTCGTCCGACTTTTACAACTCGAATATCTTCACTTTCCTACACTCGTCCGACTTTTACAACTCGAATATCTTCACTTTCTTACACTCGTGCGACATTCACAACCCGCATATTCTCACTTTCCTACATTCGTCCGACTTTTACAACTCGAATATCTTCACTTTCCTACACTCGTCCGACTTTTACAACTCGAATATCTTCACTTTCCTACACTCGTGCGACATTTACAACCCGCATATTCTCACTTTCTTACACTCGTGCGACATTCACAACCCGCATATTCTCACTTTCCTACACTCGTCCGACTTTTACAACTCGAATATCTTCACTTTCCTACACTCGTCCGACTTTTACAACTCGAATATCTTCACTTTCCTACACTCGTCCGACTTTTACAACTCGAATATCTTCACTTTCCTACACTCGTCCGACTTTTACAACTCGAATATCTTCACTTTCCTACACTCGTCCGACTTTTACAACTCGCATAGCCTCACCTTCCTACACTCGTCCGACTTTTTCAACTCGCATAGCCTCACCTTCCTACACTCGTCCGACTTTTACAACTCGCATAGCCTCACCTTCCTACACTCGTCCGACTTTTACAACCCGCATATTCTCACTTTCTTACACTCGTGTGACATTCACAACCCGCATATCCTTACTTTCCTACATTCGTCCGACATTTACATCCCGCATATTCTCACTTTCTTGCACTCGTGTGACATTTACAACCCGCATATTCTCACTTTCCTACACTTGTGTGACATTCACAACCCGCTTATTCTCACTTCCCTACACTCGTTTACAACCCACATATTCTCACTTTCCTACACTCGTCCGGCATTAACAACTCGCATATCCTCACTTTACTACGCTCGTCCAACATTCACAAATCGCAAGTTAAAATTTGCAAGAACAATGTTATAACCTTTATGGAAAGTCCACATACATAGAAGCAGTAAGGTTTGATCAAACTTGGAATTTTTTATTTCATCCCACACTTTTAACCTACAAAAATCACATTTTACCTTTCCCGAGTTCCGCGTAGCAGCAACCCTAAGTACTCATGAAACATATGCTATTTAAATAGGGAATACATCTGACATGTTTTAAGGGAATATTTTTGTAAAAGTACAATTAGTTAAATTGAAATTATCTTAGGTTTGCTGTGGTGGGGGTATTTATTATTTACAGTTGACTACCTTCCATTATATTATATACTCATAGACTTGACCACATAAGGCAATGCAGGGGTATTAAGTGAATAACCGTAGTACTTTACTTGGAGCCGTATAACAACTAAACAGATAAACTTACAATAAACGCAAAACGACACTTCCAAGAATGTCACCACCTCGGTCTGGAGGTTATATTCTCTCTGTAAAGGACTTTAGCGGTTACTTCAATTTTCCGTAAGTTACTTTCAATTTCACTTTGTCGATGTTTATTTTCAATTTGCTTCTATTATTAGGTGGGAATGACGAGCCGGTAAAATGACCATTGTTTTACAGTAATAATAGTCACAGAGGTCGAGTTCTTGGAATGAGTTCTAATACTACAACCACTTATCACCTTGGCTGTGGCATTATGGATTCCTGAAAACCATAAGGTACAATAATATAGTAGGTGCAGCTTCAAGATCAAGTTGGCAATCGTATTTTGAAACAAATGAGATAGCACCCTAGTAAATGAGAAAACAAAAATTCATCGAGTAACAGAACTTTTTCGCTAAATAAAATTTGGTTTAACCTACCACTGTCATTCAGTGGTTTAGTGGTTTACATATTTCGTTACAGACCAAACTTATAGCTTTTCATTGATTTGAAGGTGTTTTGATTTATGTTCTTGCAATCTTACATATTTTCCAAAAGCCTCCACTAAGTTTGCCCCCTCCAAAGTAAAAAAATGTACTTCACACGCTTGAAATTATTTTTACGATAATAAAGTAAATATTTTTAAAAAATTATAAAAACTTTAAACATTCTATTCTTTCAGCGTTTTACAGTACCATAACGCATTATGTTTTTGCTCCAATGAAACAGTTTCCGTTGTAGTAAGAGTGAATTAGTTTTTTGTTAGATTGTTGCCAAGAGTGTTGAATAGAATTGTATAGCCGAACAATCGAAGCAGCTGAAGTGGTTAGGTAACTGGAGATGTTCACGTAAATATTGAGACATCTGAAACAATGCCGTAGTTACGGACTCTATGGTCTAGTGGTTCAAAGAGTGATAAAGATAGTAAAGATTGCAACACCCATCTTAACCCGGCACGAACCCTCCTTGGTACAGGCATCTGAGCTTACGGTTCGGTTGGGTTTCAAGTTACGTGGAACTGTTTTGTCGAAAAGTTTTATTTTTTTATATTTTTATTGTGTCAGTTGATAATGCTAAAGTAGCAGCAGAGCGTGTGAACGATCACGCCAAGGAACTAATAGAGAAAAGGTAAGTAGCCAAGTTGATTCTTTACCGACGGTATTATGACATGAACAAATATTGTATAAATCATGAACACTTGTCGCATGAATGAGTAGGTATTTCATAAACAAATACCAAGATTTTTTTATTGTCTACACCAGTGTAATAATGTATGAAAACAAACTTAATCGCTTTTAAGGTAAATCTGTATAAATCCCTAAAACTGTAGTGGATATGTGGGAAATTGAACCCGTCACCCCCACCGAAGTCTGAAACCACTAGCCTAGCAAAGCTCTCTAAATTTAGAATTGATTTGCACACTTAAGTTTAGAATTTTGTCAATCGTTTATGTATTCCCTAAAAGTTAAATGGCATCGGATAGCATGCTAGGATTTCTGCTTACGACTTGACGACAAGGTGCTAATTTGAAGTAGTCTGTGCACAAGAACACAAAATATGTTATCTATTGTTCCATTTTCTACTGTATGCAGCGTGCTGTTGCACTTACTGTTGCAACTTAATGTAGTTGGTCACTGGTATGCTTAGTATAGTGCAATTTACCAGTTCAGATTGTGATCTTGAACTAATTATCAATTCGTTAACATAATTATAAAATTAAACCAATTAGCCTATCCAATTATTTATTAACATGTTAATATCAAGCTCCTCGTAGTACGCATATTAGTACTAACCATTTAATTTTCTTGTCAGTAACAACATCGTGGTAATGTTCTGTTTTATATTCGGACCATTTTCTCTTGTTTATACATTTTCATTTATTGTTAGCGAATTTCCCATGGAGGGAATAAGCTATTACTGTACCGTAGGTCTCATGGTGAGACTTAGACCCGGGACCGATTTCATTTTTGGTTTTGAGGTGCCCAGAGGCCAAAAACACCATCCGTACATACATACATATTTACAAATTACATATTTACTTCCTCTACTAACGCAATAGGCATATACCACAGACAATGGAATAAACGTTAAACATTAAAACAACATTAAACATTAAAGTATTATATTGTCTGTGCCTATACTGTACTGACTTGACCGAACTGGCGTGTTGAGTCCAGAAATGCGTGATTTGCACGCCACGCGGCAAAAACGTGTCCAAATCGCTGTTTCGTCACTCACGTGACCAATCGTGATTTGTTTAACCAGTGCCGTCCTCGTCTTCAGAGTTTCCTCATCCTTAACTCCGTCCTTCGTCCCTCGATATGGACGAAATATTGGACGCAACCGATAAAAAGCTGGACTGTGTCCTTTGATATCTGACGACATTCTCGGTGTGTTCCTGTGATACTTTTGACTTGACGTACAAACAAATTTGGTTGATATTTGTTTATCTTTCTTGCTTCCTAAACCTGAAAAGTATTTATATTGTAGTTCGGTTGAGATGGGTCGTGTTTACTATAAGCTGCATACAAAGATGGTGGTGATTTCAGTCATCAAGTATAGGCTACATGCCAATCCGTTACAGACTAATACTATGATTGGTATATAGACTCACAGAGAATGGTTATTGTTATAGGAAATATTTAGGTTACTCGAAAATAATTATGATAGAGGGAAAAAATATTAAGTGTAGGTATGTTTTCAAATCCTACTAACAATCCATTTTACCCACACATCTAGTACTAGTACTAGTTCGGTAGTGCGTATACCGAAATCAATCGACTACTTTAAGCCCCGTGTACACGTAGCTAGTTTACTAGCAGCTAGTATTCGCTGCTAGCACTAGCTGAACACACTAGCGCGAAAATTCCCATCTACACGTGGCTAGTTATTAGCGCTTATTATTAGCGCTAGTCATATGTAGAAGTGAAGTGTTCATTGGTCGCAATAGTCATTTCAGTTTAGCACAAAATGTCTTCTGTTCCCTTAAATCGAAATGTTTCGAGACAAATTTTAAGAATTGGTGTACAAGAGTTGTGTGAACATGAACTAAATAAAAAAAGACGATCTGTGTGGGTTCGAAAGTGGATTAGGAGGCGAGAACATCTTGGTGCGTCCAATACTCTTTTAAGAGAACTGGCATTGGAACAGAGTACTTTAAGTTTTTGAGAATGAATGCTTTAAAGTTTGAAGAACTGTTGGAACTAATCACTCCACTGATTAAGAAAAATGATAATGTTATGAGATTACTATAACGCCAAAAACTAAACTTCAAATAACTCTGAGGTATTTGGCAACGGGAGATTAATTTCCTTCTTTACAATACTTATTTCGCGTGCCTATGACATTTTAGGTATCTATGACACTTGAAGAGTGGAAAGCTATTCAAACTGATTATTATTTACAATGGAACTTCCCAAACTGTTGTGGAGCGCTGGATATATTCGCATAAAAAGGCCTTTGAATTCTACGTCTACATTTTTCAACTACAAAGGTTTCTATAGCATAATACTATTTGCTATGGTTAATGCCGACTACACTTTCAGTTTCATTGATGTATGCTGTGACGGAAGAGCCAATGACAGCACAGTTTTCAAAAACTCTGACTTAAATATAGCTTTGGAGCAAAATCTTCTTCAGTGGCCAAAGAATGGCTTATGTGTGGCTGATGATGCTTTCCCGCTACGTCACAATCTGTTAACACATTATAGTCACAGAAACTTAGAATTAAGCGAGAGAGTATTCAATTACCGACTCTCAAGAGCCAGAAGGGTATCCGAAAATGCATTCGGAAATTCTGGCCTCAAGATTTCGAGTCTTCACAACACCTATTGCAGTATCAGTCGAAACTGATCACCGGCGTGTGGCGAGTGGCGATTAGGACTAGCAGAAGTGCAAATGCCCCGCTAGTATTGCGCTAGTACGCTAGCGCTAGTGGTCACGTGACCACCCCCTCCACTTATTAGCGCTAGTAATATCAAACATGTTCAAAACGACTAGCAGCGAGTAAAATGCTAGCGCGCTAGTATTTTTTAACGCTAGTAGACCGTTTACACGGAGCGAATTTATTAGCGCTAATCAACTAGCTGCTAGTACTAGCCTCGTGTACACGGGGCTTTACTGGCCTGCGTAATGGTTTGGAAAATCACGAATTCGGTAAGTCCAACTTTGTGTCACGGTCGCACCAGTTTTCGTGTACAAAACGATACATTTTAACGTATTTGCAGCGCGATTCGTCAAGCAGTGGTACTTCTTTTATTTACAATCTATCTGTGTGGTATCTACAAGAGTGGAACATGCACGTTGACACGGTGTTCCCAGCACAATGGAACACTGGAACACTGGATTGGAACACCAAGGTCACTGTCGTTACGCGAAAGGTTAGTATTAATAACGGTGGACGTTCCAATAAGTTGCGATATCTTGTTGCGATGTAGCCGCTCTCCTCTAAATATGCTTGTTGAAATATACTCCCCGAATATAAATAAAACCAAGTATTTTTTAAATCTATTTTTGTGGCGACGTATTTTTTCATTTTATTTATTTATTTTTACGGCAAACACAATTTTTTACAATCCTTTTACATTGTGATACATGCGACAAGATGCTTATTACATGCTGATACATGTTGTACAGATACATCAGTGATACATGCAAAGATTAAAATGAAAAGATGAAAAACATGTTCAATGAAAATGACATGCAGTTGTGATAACAATTGAAGAGTGAAAGTTGAATTATCTAGGTATTCATAATAATTAAGTAACATGCTCAGTGAATAACAGACTAAAAATATAGGTAACAATAACAAATAAAATATATAACATGCTTGGCGATAAATAATCTATAACTAGTTAACAATAATAATTGGCACCTTATTTAAGCTATTTAAGGGATTTTTGTGGCCATTTCTCATCTCAGTTTGTAATGATTTGTTGACGTTTTGGGTTCTCAGGTAAGAAAGTAACGTCTCAAGATTCCACGTCACAACCCTATCCAGAGAGGAAAATTAAAATTTTCCTTTAAAAAATTTAACTTTGTTATGTTTAGCTACTTATCGTGATGGAAAATGTCAACAAAAATATAATCCCAAAACACTAACTGATTGAACTCGCCGACTACAAAGCATTTATTCCGTTAGTTCTGAGATCAAGGGATAAATTTTAAGATGCTTGTTTATGCAAAATGTGTAAGCGTTAATTGAAAGAGGTAATTTAGAAGGTACTGCATGAATAATGATTCCTTATTTTTGCCCAATTGTACAGTACCATGAAATATTTGTTATTAGTTCATCAAAGAAAAACCAAATTATACAAACAATTTTTTTTCAGACAGAAGCAATATAGAATAAGGTTAGGTTAGAATAAATGTCGCCATGAAGGTAAATTAGAAGACGTTTCTTTGAATGTTTTTTAACAACACAATGGATGTCAAATGTTTCTAAACATAGTAGTTTTTATTATACTATATCGTTAAAAAAACAAGTAAATTTGTTTCAAAATCCATTACATTAACCTCATTGGAATGCCAAGTATAAGGATAATTCATGGAATTTGTCTTGAATTGCTCGTACGATGCACAATCCAAAACTTTGCTCAGATAAAACAACCACCTTCTGAGGCCATGTTGAAATTAACTCGATAAATATCATCTTCTAAGTATCTTCCAAGTCATCCAACAACTGTAGTTTATCTGCGACGAGTGACTAGACAAGTCCTCACCTAAAACAAGCTATTGATGTAAGATGCATGTCCATCAAGGACTCGTAGGTTCTCTCCACACGATTATTCGCCCATCTGATAGTAAAAGAGAATGCATTAGTTGCATCCCACTCTGTGTGGAAAGGTTTCCTAATTCCTGGACCACGTCTTCCACGTCAACTTCATTACAATGACTGGGTAGCTAGGTGGATATAGTGCTCCCCTCTGAGGATCAGGTTGCCGGTTCAATCCTGAGAAAAGCTACAATCTGTTATCGTTTGAGACTGGACTCAGCTGTCGGTCAATCAATTGTTCAGAGTAAATAAAAACTGGGCTTAATCGATACCGGTAGCAAATCTGTTACATAAATTATTACTCCTTAACTCTTCTCCCCCTTACGATAGAACCACCCCTCATGAGCCCTGGAGTGTCAGCAACGTACAAATAAAACCTTCCGTCCACAGAAGATTACCTTAGTTATGATTCATCATATCATTGTTGATGCGTGAGCCTAGGGATGGATACAGGAATATAAAGTCGGACATTGTGCTTCATTCGATCCACACACGGTTCCCTACCAGAAATCACTAATCGTACTACGCAGCTCAAAATAATAACATAGCTGAAACTACCACAAAACCAACGCGATTATGACAGACTAGTCATTACATGTTTAATGATTACAATAGCCCTCAATCCAACGGTCACCGGGTCAGGAAACGGACAAAAACAATGCTGTTGCTAAAAACACAGCGAAATTATGCGAAAGGTCAGTTGGGACTTGAGGCATTGGCCATTACAGTGGGCATTGCTACACAGGCCTAGGTCCACTTATCATTTCTAACTATGAAATGCCGCGATCATTATGCTTTCAACACATACGGAAGCTTTTTGAAAATTGGGATTTACTTTTTCCCAAATAATGCTAGGATACGTCGCGAAAAAAATTTCGTTCAAATTATATTACTGAATTACATCAGGTGGCGTTATAGTCAACTATCTTAGTTAATATAAAATACCCCCGCCACAGCATACCTGCAGACTAAGCGAATTTCAACTTGTCTGTTTACTTTTTTACTAAAACTCTCTCCATAAATAAGACATATTTATTCCCAATTTAAATAACATTAAATTTAACAAGTGCTTAGGTTTGCTGCTACGGGGAAGGTAAAAGGTGTTTTTGACCATACGTCAATAGTGTAAGATGAAATGAATAAATTTGCCAAATTTTACCAATATATATCCATAAACAAGTAAACTACAACAGTTTTCATTTTCTCCCTAAAAATAACATGGGAATTTTAAATTACACTATTTTTGAATTTTCTTTGTGACCGTTAGGCCTAAAACAGCGCTTTATTATATACTAAATTATTTCTTTTTTTAAGCTCTACGAAACGGTTTATAAAGAAATTGCAATTGTTTTGGTTTTTAGGGTCAAAAATGGGAAAACCCCATTTTTACCCCATAAAACTCCCCATAAACCCCCGTCCCCATGATCCGATTACGCTGGTTCGCGAACTCGTTCAAATAAATGTAGGTAAATGTGATACACGTTTGTACCAAATTTCATCAAAATCGGATCATTTTTGCTCGAGTTATCGCGCTAACGGACACACATATATACATATAAATATATATGAATTCGAACGGATGGTGGTATTACCATGAGTACTACGGTAATAGCTTATTCCCTATATGGGAAATTCGCTAAAATGAAAATTGAAAGTTTAGTGTTGATTGAAAAACCTATGTAATTATAAAGAACATGTTTGTATTTTGTATTATAAAACAGTTTAGGTCACAAAGCTAAATCCAAGTCAGTTAACCACTGAAGTACGGTATTTCATGTGTTTTACATACCTACATAAGCAAATTCTCCATGAAAAGCAGAAAGCGGCACTTTTCAACCCCTACCTTAAACTTATAATAATAATCCCAGCGGAAAATCTTAAATTCGTTTCCTTTTACACCCTAGAACCCTAAACAGAGTAATATTATATAAAATGAAAAATATTCTGACTCAATGTACGTTCAAACGCAAAGTTGAGGGAATGCTTAGTTTATCCTTAGTCTCAAGACGAAAAGGCATAGAGCCCAAACTTATATAGTACCGCAGAAAGTACGCAAAATTCTCCTTAATTTGGTTTGTACTGATCCCTGCCAAATTTCTGTTCAATTCATAATGTTTACTTTAAACGTCGATGACTCTAAATTATAAAGTAATAACAGCTATTATAAGCTCGCTCGCTATTATTACATAATGGACCGTATTCATAAAAATACCCCCGCCGCAGTAAACCTGCAGAATAAGCGAATTTCCATTTGCCTGATTGGATTTACACTAAAATGTCTCCTTAAAAATATCACATTTATTCCCTATTTAAATAGAATCAGTTTAACACATACTTAGGTTTGCTGCAACAGGGAGGGTAAAAGTGTTTTTTTTATGTAAAATGTTAATAGTTAGTAAGAAATAAAAACATTTTCCAAATTTGGGCAAAAAATGTTAATAAACAAGCAAACTACAACAGTTTACTTATCCTCCATAAGAATAATATAGGAATTTTAAATTTACAATTTTTTGAAATTTTCTCCGTAACCATTAGGTATTAGGTGCATTATAACGCTTCAATATAGTAAATTATTTGTTTTTAAGCTCTACAAAGTAGTTTGGAAAGAAATTGCAAAATTTTATGTTTTTTGAGTCAAAAGTGGGAAAACCCCATTTTTACCCCATAAAACCTCCATAAACCCCCGTTCCCATGGTCCGATCATGCTGGTTCGCGAACTCGTTCGAATAAACGTAGGTTTACACGTTTGTACCAAATTTCATCAAAATCGGATCGATTTTGCTCGAGTTATCGCGCTAACGGACACATATATAAATAAATATATATATATATATGAATTTGAACGGATGGTGTTTTTGGCCTCTAGGGACCTCAAAACGAAAAAAAAAATAGTCCCGGGTCCAGGTCTTACCATGAGTACTACGGTAATAGCTTATTCCCTATATGGGAAATTCGCTAAAAGAGTATTTGCTCAAAAGGAAAGGGTGGAAGTAAAAGCTTCCTTCACATAATATATATAATGATTTGCTGTTACTAGCGAGTAAATCCTTCGAATCACAAGTGGTGGTTCCTATCCAATGGACCGGATTGAACGCGTTGCATCACCATAGTTCGTCCACAAACAGACTTTACAACAAACATTTTTATTTCCCACCTTCACATTCTAAGATCATAGACTCTAACCTGGAAGTATTTTAAACATTACTTCAGACCATGCCTAGGGGGTAACATTCATTGGTGATTGGCAGAATTCGATCTCAGGACCTCGGTCACCGAATACCTGCGCTCTTCCATTTCTAGCTAGCACCCAGCATATAACACTGAATCGGCATTTCATGACTCCGTTCTATGTATACAAATATATATATATATTTGCAAAAAAACATGAGGCCGAGGTCAAATTTTAGTGCGATTTTTATAGGTAGCTGTCACTAACCTATTGTTTGTTAGCGAATTTCCCTTATAAAATTATTTCTTTTACAAAATTTGTGTTGTACCTGAGGTGTCTTATAGAATATTGTTGTTGTCAGTGATTGCTTCTAGAAGTTTGTTTGTACCGGGTGTGTCTTTTAGAAGTTTGTTTTTACCAATGATGTATTCTAGAATATTGTTTGAGGTGTTTCTGTAAGATTGTATGTACCAAAGGTGTCTTATAGAAGATTGTTCTAAGTTGTTTTAAGTAATTGATTCTAGAAGGTTGTTTGTACCAGAGGTGTTTCTGTAAGATTGTTTGTATCAAAGGTGTCTTAAAGAAGATTGTTCTAAGTTGTTGTAAGTAATGTATTCTAGAAGGTTGTTTGTACCAAAGGTGTTTCTGTAAGATTGTATGTACCAAAGGTGTCTTAAAGAAGATTGTTCTAAGTTGTTGTAAGTAATGTATTCTAGAAGGTTGTTTGTACCAAAGGTGTTTCTGTAAGATTGTGTGTACCAAAGGTGTCTTATAGAAGATTGTTCTAAGTTGTTGTAAGTAATGGATTCTAGAATATTGTTTGTACCAGAGGTGTTTCTGTAGGATTGTGTGTATCAAAGATGTGTTATAGAAGTTTGCTATAAGTTGTTGTAAGTAATGTATTCTAGAATATTGTTTGTACCAGAGGTGTTTCTGTAAGATTGTATGTACCAAAGATGTCTTATAGAGGATTGTTCTAAGTTGTTGTAAGTAATGGATTCTAGAAGGTTGTTTGTACGGAGGTGTGATTGAAACCTCCGTTTATGTAAACACGGCCGAGTCAACGTCCTATGTCCTGGACGTTATGTCAGTGTGGACTGCATGCACGAGTACAAGTTTAGCATTCGCTGGCCTAAATCGAGCAAAGAGAAGAAAGCTAGAAGAGTCACAATGCAACATGTTTTAAGAGATGTTTATGAAGAATGTTGAATGGGAACCAATGACAACATCTATGTTGCATTGTGGATTGATTTTAATATAATAGGAGGTAAGATGTTAATTTTTAGAAGTAAAATAGACAAACACATTTCTCGGGGTATTAGTAACGTATAGTTTTTGCCTGGGGACGCAAAAAAATAGTTTTCTTGTATTTGTTATGCTGATATTGTATTATATTGTTGTTGTATTTGTTTTTGAAATTTGAGCAGTCAAAAATAGCATATCTCTACAACAATAAGTAGAAATTCGTTAGACATAATTATTTCTTGTGTGCGCATGTCGTAGAAATAAATCATATTCCTCTAATCATGAAGAAGGATTAAACCTCTCCCACAATCTTCCCTGGCTTTTTATTACTCCTTAAGATTATTCTTAAAAAAATAGTAGTACATTTAAAAGAAAACTTTGTGGACAATTTATTGTATTCAGAACGCAAGCATTCAGATAATACTTGTAGTATATAATTCGAGACGTAAGCATAATTGCAGGTATGTTTGTGAGCAGCTAACCAACAAGACATCGTACATCCATCGTGACAAAGATTGCATCTATCGACTTTCAGGTACACTTCGGGCAGATGCAAAGGATTAGCATGCGAGAGTAGCTTCCGGGCCCTTGCTCGCCCAAACGGCACGGGGCATGTGAGAGGGGGGAGGTGATGAGAGAAACTACACTAACACTTCACTTGGTAAATGTTATTTTAGATAGATAAAGTAGTTCTATCTAGTTTAACGATTTAACAAATTCCTATTCAGTTAATTATTAAAACTCATGTGTAAAGTCGTGTCTGACCTTCAAGTCCTAGGACACTAGGTTTCCAGGCTCGTTTACGGTACGTAAGTCTACGTAACAGCATTATTACATAGCTAAAAGTTATTGGTAGTTTGGCATGATTTGAACCGCGTGATTTGAGAACGAAGTCCCGCGCTTTACCACTAGACCAACTCTTTCGCAGTGGTACAATAAATACAGATTCTATGTAATGTAAAAGAGTCGGGGGTGTATTTGTTTTTTTGGGGACTAGGGTTCTGTTTAAACTTCCGAGCTATTTTGGGGAGAAACGTAAATTAAGGTTAAATAGCACTTTTTAAATATAGAGACTGTTAGTTATCATAGTACGCTAAAATGGGATTGAATAATTTGTCATGGCACTTTTGTCAATGTCCTATTGAAAATACAATGATGCAAATACAGTTTTTGAAGTAATGGTTTACACCAAACATGAGAGAATATGCATCAAGCACTAGCCTTGAAAATATTTTTCAGAGGTACGGAGCAGAAGACTGAGATGGGCAGGGCATATTCTGAGAAAAGATGACAACTCCCTATCAAAGAACATCTTGAGGAATAACCCAGGTAGAAGACCCCTTGGAAGACCGAAACTTGGATGGTTCGACCAAGTGGAGAAAGACCTGAGGAAGCTAGGGAGAAGGAAGGAAGATGCAAGAAGCAGAGACCTATGGAGGCAGTGTGTTGGGGAGGCCAAGTACCATCTAGGGTACCAGTGGCCACAGCAGTAAGTAAGTAAGTAAGTTATTTTAGTTTTCGTTGTACCGTACGCAACCCAATTAAATTGTCACTAACATATTAAAACAACGTAGTTACGAATAAATTTCGTAAATTTCCAAAAGGTAATGTTAAATTCTGATTTGACAAACAAAGTTACCTTACTGAAAGAATTTGCATACAAGGTTTATATGTGCAATACTGTTTTATGGTGAATTTAAATTGTTGCACTAACTACATATGAGTGGAACTAAGATATAAATCGTAAAACTGGTTCTTGACAATTTTCACAGCTCACAAAATAATTGGCCCTATATGGTCTAGTAAGGACGCCTTCTGTCTTAAGTATCGTTAAAGTCTTTGGTTGAGCGTCGTTAAATAAGTAATTGACTCAAGTACTATTTGACTTTTTGGGAAGAGAAAGGGAATTGGTAAATCAATCATTCAAACTAAATGTAATATCATAATGTCAGTGATAATAAAAGTGCAATGATTTAGTTGTCTAACAAATATAAACATATAGTTTGCTCGGAATAATAATTATAATAATACACTATTTGTATATTATTTATAATGCTGTAAATTCTATACCGAGATATAAAGGCAAACACTTTTATTTTTTTAATCCGACCCCTTCAGCTATAACTAACACATTAACGAAGCTACCAATCAAAAACCAAATATAGGAATAATTGATAATAATTAATTGACCAGGAAGAGTAAAGAGAAAGAAATGTACAAAAACTGAAAATTTCAACGTTTAAACAAGAATCAGTAAATCTGTCAACAATGCATAGTTGTTGATGAAAGGATTGTCGTCAGCTGCAGAGTTCAAACTGCTGTTAATTTTACTGAGCTATAAACTTATCGAGTTGTATGCAAGACTGACTTAATCATTTAGGATTGTCAACTCAACGCATTCTTCCTTTGCAAGGTAACCATTGACTGATCTTTTAAAGTTACCGCATGCTGCCTTTGGAACTCCGTGCCTCTCTATTACCACAGAAAACGGTATAGTAGTACGTTTTCTGTGCTATTACATCCTTTACACGCTTCGAACAAGGTCCCTTCCTTTGTACGCTGATGGCTCCACTTGTGGTAGTTTGTTGACAATTTTAGAACGTGGGCCACGTAGTATTGTTTATTTTAAAGCTTGCTATATTTTTATTTATGGAAAACATACAAAAATACTTCTAATAACACTTGTATGTAAGAGTTTACAACTAATAACACGTACTAAGCTGGTTAGGAAGTTATTTTTTATTTAGCTTAGAGTTATGAAGAAAAGTATTTTTGATGAAAAGGAAAGTTTACACTATAGTAAAGTGTAGGACGATCGTGTTGAGGATAAAACATACTATTTGGAAAATAAAAACTACAGTAATCTGTAGAAAGTTACTGTCTTATACGACAGTCACTTTTATGCAAGTGATAGATTTTCTGTTGAGGATCGTAGGCCCAGTGGTGAGGGTGTTTCCAAGAGGAAGCTGATTAGGGAATTCAACCTAACCTCACTACCCCACTCAAATCATATTCTCTCCGCCACTGACATACCACTACAACTACAAGTGGATCAAGTAAGGAACTCTAGATGTCAATAATTAGGGTCAACCGGACATATTGTCCGTCTCCTACTTTTAGGACCCAGATTATACACTCATAAATGAACATTAAAAAAATAGTAAAAAAGATTGTAGCAAAATAAGTAAACAAAAATGGTGCTCGAAGTTTAGGAAATTTCCTGGTCAAATAATTTGCCTATTTTAAACTTTGAGTACATTTAATGGATTAGTAGAGCTAATATAATGTTTCTAAATCTACGACTATTTACGTTTAATAGAGAGCACATTTCAAATATAGAAATGCTTTTGAGGAATGAGGTACTCCCTTGAACTATGCCATGTGCCCTTTAATGAGGGACCCGGCGCAGCGTTAACAAAAGAAAATAGGAGAAAAATAGGAACGATTTTCTCCTATAATCCTAAAGTTTTTCTCCTATTATTCTAGGAGAAAAATAGGAACGAATAGTCTCTAATGAAATTAGACACCTACGAAATGTAGTTGCAAGTAGTTGAAATAAATATAGTCTGTCAGTCAGTATTTGACACATAGTATTTTAACTAATTCATTACGTTTCATACATTTTTAATTGCAGGTAAAAGAGTTAGGCATTGAGACTTTTGGATACCGAAACAGACTCTATGGACCAGCTATCACCAATATTTTATTTAAAAACAACCTAGTTCTGTAAGCCAACGAACACAGATTGTGGATTGTGGATTTGTGTGGTTGGCACAGATTGTGCAAATGACTAAAATTATGTTTTCCAACTTATTTTTATTACTGAGATAGTTGACATGGCATAAAAGATTCTATAACTTACAATAAGTCTACATATGAGCTTAAAGTCCGCATGCTCGACAAAAATCTGCGATTTACATTATCAGTTGGGATGAAACTTTACAACTTACTACCACATCGGCTAAAAGCTATTACAGATCAGAAAAAAATTGCTAACCAACTGAAAAACTATCTCCTCGAACAACCCTACTACAGTTTGAATGAATTCCTGGATGACCATACTTTTAACAGAAGACAATAAAAAACCAAGCAATAACCAAGAAGATAAAGAAAAAGATGACGCCTCCCCCAATCTTGATGACTGCGGAGGAGAAGAACAGCAGTAAGCAGTAAGTAGTAAGTAAGTAAGTTGGTGGCTAACTTCAACTGCGTAAATTTTTATTTTAAAACTGGCGACAACTTTAACGTGAGGATGGACTGTCTTGTGTTATCAATATAGGCCTATTTTTATTCAGAATATTTTCACTTTTTATGTGAATACAGATTTTTTGTCTTTCCGAATGCGACGCCATTCAGTTCAAGCGACCGTGATGACGATAAAAGGTTAATCTTATGTCGAAATATGAGTAGAATAATACATAATGTCGAAATAATACATTAGTTTTCACGCCAAATCTAACGTAATTTGTAAAATAATTCTATAATCGACTACCTAATACATCTATTCTTTTATATACTATGGTGCATTGTTCATTTATAACAATTGAAATTCATAATTTTAAATTGAAACACTATAAACTTACTATAATAATATTTTAAGGTACTGCATATTGTCAGAATTAATTCTCAGGTTTTTATGTATTCGTTACGTGTAGGTATACAATTTCGAAAATAATTGACTATCATTACATTAACTTGTATCAAACGAGCATAAGACTAGTGCCCTATCATTTACTACTAGCTTATTACCCGTTTGAGTATGTGTCTATAAAAATGACTTGGTAATATGTTGTGTGTTATTGTAATGCATTCTCGTGTGACAGTTTCTTTAACTTTGGCAAATATTTGGTTAATTAAATATAGTTGTGAATATTTATTTGTATCAATACACGATTATAAAAGCTATTTATCAAATAATAAAATTTTGGTCCTTCGAGCCGGATTTTTAGTTTATTATAATGCAATAACAAAGTATTGGTGTAACTCACCGTCTGCAGGACACACACGCGGTCTAGTGTTGGGAGTTGAAGGTAGAGCAGGACACTATCACTACAAGCGCCGCACACTGACTGTTGGTCTGATAGTGGTCTGCACTAGACGCTGCCCTCCCCTCCCCCAAACAAGCTGTAGACCTCAAGACGGCTTTTGACTTTTCAAAATTAGTCCATCAAATGACCCTAATTTCATTCAACAGATCGAGTATAGATGATACAGGTTATTTCGTAGTTAGCATATGTAACCACAAAAAAGATTGTCCCAAAAAACTCAAAATTTTCTTTCAAGTGCAATTCGAGTTTTAGATATTCCATAACCAAATACTTTAACTTGTGAAATTTTATTTGATTCCCTATACAAATTCAATCATAAGAAAGGTCGGCCAGTGACCCTTTAAAGTAGGTAAACGTTAATTAAAAGTTGTTAAAAGTACTTAAACGAATTAACCCTGTCAAGACCCCATTAACTGGCTCATTTCTGAAAGTTACTTTAAATCAAAGTGCGTTAATTCTAACGTGTAGAATATATAGTACATATCATTTGTACAAGAATTGTTTCGCTCATGTTAAACCAACTGTTTAACCTACTATTTAGGTTTAGATGGATGATATAAAACGAAAGGAAAACAAACTCAAACCTGGAAAAATGCAATCTTCTAAATTAGTGGTACTGTAGTAAAATGCTGTTATATCCAGGTGTGTATAATAATTATTTCTAATCATAAGTTTCCCATTGAAATAAATATACCAGCAACTCATGTCTAAGCAAGGCACCTACCTATTTTCCTTATAATTTAATAAAACAGTGTAGTTTCCGACATAATATAAGTTGAATTTGGAGCTTTCTTTGTTGTCCTCCGGGCTTCTTATCTCCTATCAACAGTTGGTTGACCAATCTTCCCTGAACGCCAAATACTTGGCACACTAATCAGTTTGTCATTTGCATTTACAATTAACATTAAAGGGAGTGCCGGAATATCTACACACCATGTTTACATCATAAACCACAAAACTTAAATTTACAAACGTTTTTCCGGTAGCCACCAATTGTCAATGAGCAATAATAAAAATTGTATCTACTTTATAGCAAAAAATAACCTTTAGAAGTAAACAACTTTACAAACTCTTACAATTCAAATTAATTTTTCCGATCTGAAAACCCCCCTGGGCCGAATTGTCAATCTAGATCTGAATTCGAATACACTTTTTTATGATCATATTCGAGCGACAGATATTATACTAAGTAAAATTTGTTTATTATAAGTATATTATCATAAGTAGACGTTTTCTACAACAAAGGCAAAGTGTTCAATGTTGAAAGTACGTGTCATGGCTACTGTCACCGTAGTTCCTTCCTTCGCCGGCTAATGACAACTTAGCTCAATCCTCAACAATGTGTTTTGGAAATCTCTTAGTTATATGGAGTCAACGACTTAATAACTGCCAGAGAGGGTTGATGCTATTTGTAAACATACGTCATATAACAAGACAATTTGAATCACCAAACTTTTAGCTTCATTCGTGCTTTACAACATGATCAAACCACAACTAGGAAAAGTTGGTCTTAAAAATACTTCGGGGAAAAGTAGTTAATTAATTACCTGTGGTTGTAAAACATGACGTAGTTTCTATGACGATAGTATCTCTAGTGAATAAGTAAACGCACAAAATATCATATCTCAAGTATCATTCTAATCTGAATCAGCTGTCCCATCCATAGAAGTGCAAATGGGTAGCATCTGAAAAGTGTAAACAAGTTTTAAAAAATTGTAGTTTTTTTTTGTTGTCAAGCCAAACAATATTTACTTCTCCATCTTCACCTCAAATTCAGCTTTTAAAGTAAAAGTACGATACTCAATCGGGAATAGGTCTACAATAGTCTTAGGAACGTAGATTATCTTTGTGCAATTGTCAGTTGATTTGGTTCATCAGTTCTATGCGAAGTGGAAAGAGAGTCAGACGCCTCATTTTTATAATGCATATACAGGGTGTCCCGTAACTCTCTGGACATATGTATATAGCGTTATTGCTTAGGTCAAGACAAACACATTTCACCATAGGAACAAGGGTCTGTGGGGCCAAGTTTTCCGTCTGTCTGCATTTATGTGTTTTTTACAAAAACGTTAATAACTCCTAAACGGTTTTAGATACAGCGTTGAGATTTTGCATAAATGTTTATCTTGCCTTTATTTAAAATTGTACAAAATATTTACCATTATAAAATGGCAGCCATTTAAAATATTTAATGCCAAATTTCACGAAAACCGTTAACTTAACGAAAAAATCGCAAAAGACAAAAAAGTTAGTAAATTTTATGTAGTTTGGATACCTTATTTGTTAAGAATGGATAACTAATAACAGACAAATGTCTACTTTTCTAAATGCGTGACCAATTTTCTCCCTTTATACAATGCTTATACCCCTTTTACGTTGTTTAGTATTGTTTAAAGGGAGAAAAGTGGTCACGCATTGAGAAAAGTAGACTTAGGAGTAATTAATGTTTTTGTAAAAAACACATAAATACAGACAGACGGAAAACTAGGCACCACAGACCCATGTTCCTATGGTGAAATGTGTTTGTCTTGACTTAAGCAATAACACCATATACATATGTCCAGAGAGTTACGGGACACCCTGTATATAAGAACCAACTTTGACCTCACCTCATACCTAATATTTGAACATGAACCGTGGCTTTACATGAGGATGAAGCTCAAATCCACATGACATGAGGTTTCGTATTGTGTATGGTTTTTTAGATGTGAGAAACAAATTATGATCTACTATTCGACACATTTTCCGATTCTGTAAGTGGGAGTTGGGAGACATGAACTCGATAAGCTTTTCAAAATCCTTCCTCCAAAATCTTCGTGCGGACTGGACGAAATCCCAAACAAAATCCTAAAGTACTGCAAGAATGAACTGATCCCTCCCTTGACAAATATTATCAATACTTCCATAATACAAGCCACAGTTCCACAAGCCATGAAACAAGCTCTGGTCTACCCCAAATTCAAGAAAGGAGATACCACCTTAACCGAAAACTATAGACCAATTTCAATATTACCGGCCCTATCCAAATATCTGGAAAAAATAATCAACTCCCAAATAATAACTTTCCTGGAAAACAACCACCTATTAAGCGACAACCAGCACGGCTTCAGAGAAAAGAAATCCATAAATACCGCTTTGGCTCAACTCTGCAACACCATAACTAATATCTGGGAGGATAAAAAAACAGCAAACGGCATATTTCTAGATCTCCAAAAAGCGTTTGACAGCCTAGACCATAACCTACTTCTCCAAAAAATATCAGCCCTAAACATCAACAACAAAGCTCTAGACTGGATAAAAAGCTACCTCCACAACAGACAACAACTCATTGAAATTGAACACCAAAGTGGCAACTTCATTACCAAATCCAGATCAAAACTGCAAACCATCACTCAAGGCATACCCCAAGGCTCAGTACTAGGACCCCTACTCTTTCTGATCTACATAGACACCTTCCCCACCCTCCTACCAGCAGACAATACATGTATAATGTTTGCCGACGACACGACCATCATAGTCCCGGGCACACCAACACCCAACCTAACAGAAAAAACAATAGACACAGAAAAAAAAATCTGCAATAGCCTAAATCTCCGAATCAACGAATCTAAAACTGTCTGCCTGAAATTCACACCAACAAACAATCCTTCAACCCAAGAAGACACAACAAATGCCAACCCCACAACCAAATTCCTCTGCATCATTCTTGACCAGCAACTAAACTGGCACCCCCACTTGGAAAGGCTCCAGCGAAGACTCTCATCAGCTATCTATGCCCTTAGAAGACTCAGGGAAATCACTAACGAAGAAACCACCAAGATGGCTTACCATGGAATCTTCGCTTCACACCTGAAATTCGGCTTAATTGCATGGGGAAGTGCCAGCGAAAGCCTATTAAAAGAAATACAAATTATTCAAAAGAAAGCAGCCAGAATCATAGACCAATCCCACTACCTTGAACACTGCAAGCCCCTTTTCATAAAACACCAAATCCTAACCCTAACCTCCCAATACATATTTGACACCATCAATTTCATAAAACAAAATCCGCCTGAAACTAGACAAACATGCCACAACTACAACACCAGATCAAAATCAAACTATAACACCCAACAAAACAGACTAAATAAAACCAACAAAACCCCCACTGCAATGGGAGCAAAACTCTACAACCTACTTCCACAATATCTCAAAACAATAAATAACACAAAAAAATTCACTGCTGCACTAAAAAACTACCTCCTTCAAAGACCATACTACACCATCAAAGAGTTCTATGAAGACCACAACTACTACATAGGGCTACTATAAGAAGAAGTGAGAAAGTAGTAAATGACGATTCTCCAGTCTCTACGACTGCGATGAAGAGGACGTATGTATGTTGTATGTATGTATGTTGAGAGAGCTATATTTTAATTAAATATTTGTAAAATTTGGAATTCAACTTACTGTAGCATTCTTTAGTTTCCAAATCGTATTATAATTTCACAGTAATATTGGCTGGGAGGTAATTGTAGGTATACAATAATGAGTCCATTTATTGGTCTACAGACACGTTCGGAGAAACAAATCTTAACTGAAAGGGATATTTTACGATTAAGTCTGAGCTTCGAATCTGGGCCCGAATACCCATTGTTACGAAAAAACCCCAACTATATCAATCAGTGGAAAGAACTAATAAAAAAATTAATTTACCATCCATAGTCCCCGTACTACCCATCTTAAATTGTACAGACTAAGCCGTAACTATTTCATAAGTCATAAGTTCTTTATTCCTAAATAACAAATAATACATTGTATTGGTCTCTAGTTTTAGCTGTTGGGGAATTTGGTTAAACAGTTTAATGCCATTATACAAAAGATGTTTTGAAAAAATGAGGTTGAATGGACAGGAATTTTCAGTTTGTGAGATGTGCGTAAGGAGTATGTACTGTA
The DNA here is from genome assembly GCF_028750875.1 of Macrosteles quadrilineatus. Taxonomy (NCBI): domain Eukaryota; kingdom Metazoa; phylum Arthropoda; class Insecta; order Hemiptera; family Cicadellidae; genus Macrosteles; species Macrosteles quadrilineatus. The sequence continues at coordinate 74,606,584 of NW_026542600.1, read as the reverse complement.
GTTTGTGCAGTTTGTATTGACTGATGTTTTTTTTACAAAGGAAAGGGTTTCAAGGATGTATAGTGAGGGAAGAGTCAAAATACCAGCTGACCTAAATGGTTCCCTGGCATATCATAAAACTAGACTTGAACTCATTATTAAGAAAAACTATAATTACACGACACTATCTTCATTGATATTTTAATCACACAGAATAAAACGATTAAATTTCTCCTCTATCACTACTTGACAACTAATACATGAATCCTGAATGAATAATCTTGAACAGTTGTAGGCTATAGAGTTGTGAGGCGTTGGACAGTCTGGGAAAGGCCTTGGTGGATTGTGCACCAAATAGTCGAGCCCCAGTGAAAGTGATAATTGTCTTCGGCGGAAATATTATGCAGCAAAATGGCAAAATGGCAGCGCTTGGAAATCACCTACTACAAACCACAATTCCAAGGCCCTCTTGAGCTATCTTATATTTAAATTTGATATGGAAAAGTTATATGAACAAAGTTAGAATTGCATAACTGGAAGTCATGCTCTTGTTTGGTCAGGGCTAAATTATTGGTTGATATGCTGGGGTAGAACGTAAATCTCCGATTATTACAGAATACTTTAATCTGCAGCTTAGGAAATTATCTTAGGAATTACCATTCCTGGCCACTATTTAATTGTTTTAAAATTTCCCCAATTAGAACCCTATATATGTTAAGACGGTTTAAACTTTTTTAAGCAAGAACTTCAACATATTTACTTTCACAAAATAATAGGTACCGGTATATGTTAAGAAATGGTTTGTTGTTTTTCCAATATAATTGTTTACCATCCTCAATCATTATTAACCATACAATGCTCCTAGTTGATTTAATTTACTATGAGTCAAAATAGATTTAATTGGACAGCGATGCATAATTGCTATGGCATTTGAAACATTGTTTGAATTCTTTGGATGATTATGAACATCTTTTGCTTTTTTTCAACTCAGATAACGGTAACTATTTCATCGGGGATTTGGTATTTAGTTTAGCTATAGTTGTTACAAAGATGTCTGGATGGTTGAATAGTTATTTAAGTTAAGATTTATCTTATGAATTTGTTCGATGGTACGTATCTTTGAGTTTAATTATAAGATAACAGTTTTCTGGTGTTGCCTGTGATTTAGACAATCTATAATATATATATATAACCAACAAGGATGGTGCCATTGACTATATGGTACTAAACGATTCGCCTAATTTCTAATACGATTAAATTAAGAATAATACGAGAACACGTTCCCTTTGTTTCAATAGATACAGCATTGGCTTGCTCAGGAATGCAGTACTTCACAAAAATGGACGAGAGTTCTAATTTTTTGAAGTGCAGTAGACCGACCTGTAATTTTTGAAAATATCCCCGCCACAGCAAACCTGTAGACTAAGTGAATTCCCATGAAAAAGTCATATTTATTCCCCATTAAATATGACAATAACCTTAGAATATGTCAATTACATTAGAATTAACGAGTTTTCTACTACGGGGTAGGAGAAAAGTAGTAATATAGGATGAACAAATTTCTTTTATCAAAATATATCAAAACAAACTTAAAAAGTTTTTTCCTCCATAACAATACACAATAACAATAAACATTGTTTGTTTTCAAGCTCTACACGATAGCTGTAATGAAAATCTGGCATTTTCATGTTTCAAAGGTAAAAGCTAGAAAAAAACAATTTTTGGAAAACTTAAAACCCCCATAAAACCCCGTTCCAATGACCCGATCTTGCTGGTTCGTGAGTTCATCCAGGTTTTTTCAGCTCCCCACATTCATGGCAAATTTAATAAAAACCGGGCCAAAATTACTCAAGTTATCGTGTTCTCGGACAATCATGTATATAAATTTAAATAAATAGTGTTTTTGGCCGCTGGGGACATCAAAAGTAAATAGGTACCCGGTCTAGGTTATTTTGAAACTAAATAAAAATATTTAACTATAAAATTATAGTCATGAATCAAGCCAGTTAGTAACTTAAGAACGCTTTTAAATTTGAAATGTGTTAAAGTGTTCACTACTTGCGAGACTTAAGAGTTTCAAATTACGTTAATGACCTTCTTAAGCGGCGTGTGAACACTGGAAACAGTGTGTCCAGTGTATAATCTATACTGTACATACTTGAAGCATACTAGTAATTGGATATAAGAATTAACGAGTAGTACAGTGAAATAGAAAGTAAATTAACAACACAATTGTTATAGACACGATGCACAACGTTCGATCGGAACAAGGAATGGTTTCTGAATTACTTCTGTACTGTTCTTCATGCTTCCGCGATCCGAATAACCGTTTAAAATCGTGCTCGGAGATGAAAAACTCACAAATCAGTAATTGCCGAAGATTATCTTGCCATCGTAAAAACAGCCCCTGATCAAATCGAGGTTCAAGTTTAAACCTTGAATGGCTTAAATTGTGCGCGGCTTTCAATTTATCGTTGAGGCCTTGCGGGGCAACGAATCCGGATTTATAAGCTTTTCTTTTACTTCCTAGACTAGATGATTCCACTATGGGCATGGTTAAACAGAAATATTGATTCTTAGAATACTTTTAACGAATAAGGGAACTTGGGAATAAACTATTACCATAGGTCTCTTGGTACGTCGACTAGCCCCGAAACCGATTAACTTTTTTGAGGTCCCCATAGGAAAAAAAACACCTACGATAAAATCAATGTACATACAAATATATATGGAATTTGGTACGGATGGTAAACTTACGATTATTTGAACAAGTTGTGAGCCAGCATGATCAAACTATGGAAAGAGAGTTATATGGGGGGTTTCATAGGGTAAATGGGGGTTTCTTTTTGATCCTCTAAACATAAAACAATTTCTTTCTGAACCATCTTGCAAAGCATAAAAACAAATAATTTCTTGTAATGAAGTGTTTTTGTGCACCAAATGGTTACGAAGAAAATTCCAAAACACCGTAAATTAAAAACCCCTAAGTAATAACATAATAATTGAGAATAAGTTAACTGTTGTAGTTTTTTTTTTATCAAAGTTTATATTTTGATCAAATGTTGTAGTTATAATTGGCATTTTGCTAAAAACCACACTTTTTTATATTCACTTTTATGCCGAATGGTATTTGAAATATCACTTGCGCCCATTGAAAATCACAACGCAATAACTTTCTCATCAAGTTTTTTTTTCATACGATTAATCTAAAAAAATAAAAAACAGACATTTAGCGTACAACTATTGCTGGAATAAAATGACTTGTACCTATTTCAGATACGAATGAAACTACAGTATTATGCTATACTTGTATTCTGACTGTGAGAACAGGCGTCGTTCTAAAAAAATGTATTTTATCATAAACCATTAAAGCTTCAGCAAGAGTTATGTCATATACATGTACTGTACATGTGTCATTTTACATGCAGAGCCCGCAGGTTTGCTGCGACGAGGGATTCGTGGATGGTCGGGCTGTCGTGATCGCCAAAGATCTGACCGTTATAACCGTTCCACTCCTTGGCGATTTATTATTTAGAAAACTCGCAGCACATTTCGAAACCGTTCTCCTTCGTGGGACCTTATACTTCATCAGTGTTCCTTATAACACACTCCCAAGTGAACTATGTTTATAACAGTTTTGAAAAAAATAATATATAAAGAGTTGAGATGTTGAATGTAATACTCGTAATACATTTTTTAAGAGAAAAAAGAGAGAGAGAGAGAGAGAGAGAAATGCTTTATTAACAACAATTTGTTTGCAGCAACACATATAAAAAATAAAAATATCACATGGGTCACAGGGTGATAGAGTCCTTATTTGGCTGCGAAATCAAAATAAAAGTTCTTCGCACTTCATTTAATACACATAGAAAAATAATAACAATAACTTGGTAAAGTAAGCATCAAAATTAATTTACTATACAATACTGTATAATAAACCTAACATATGTAAAACCTAACAACCATATACAATTCAATAACTTGGGGAGCTCATGGCTTTACATGAAATCCGATACGTATTAATTTTTTTCCTTCCGTTCCCCTTTTTACTAAGAGGTTCCCCCCTTTTTAAGCGGGTTTTATGACAGCTTGAGTTCATTATACTCCATGTATGCAGTTATACAATTACGTGTATTGTGTAGCTAGGCTTTGAATTTTTCATGTAGGAAAAAGATATGATGATAAACCTATGTTGATAACCGACACAATAGTTGTCTAACTTTGTACTCCATAAGCCTGATATGGATTGATAAACCTTTAAAGAAGAATCATAAAATGCTATTTTTGACTGGATTTACTACAAATCCGTAAAATATATCTATTAAATATAAATAGGTATTAATTACAACACGAATGTTTAATTTTCTCGGATACCAAAATAGGTTACTCTATAAACAATTGCTATTTTCCATTTCAACGCTGCCACCTTAAACCTTACCCGTTTTCAGGTATTAACCTCCCAAACCACCAGTGAAGCTACTCAATTACTTGCACCCTGGGTCAGATGTGGAATAACATACATGTCATGTAGCTGTGATGTGGAGTTTTCAGACTATGAATCACATAGTCAATGACTGTCTAGACTCAGATTCTATAGGGTTATAGAACCTTCACATCCTAAGGCTAGGTTCTAATCCAGATCAGTTTTACACGTTACTTTAGGCTAGACCTAGAGGGTCACAGCATTGGCACATATTAAAATTATGAGTGGTAGGATTTGAATCGGGTATACCAATAGACCAGGTCTCTCCAAGATGGACAATTTGCACTTTTGATCTAATTTGGCAAAGTGGATATTTAAAGACGAATCAACTCATATGAAGGTTTTTACAACTTGGATCATTCCTAGCAACTACCTGAGGAAGCATACACAATATATACAGACTCCAGCTTGTTTAACGTGGCAGAGGTGGAACAGTTGAAAAATCGGATGCTGAAATTTCCTTTTTTACACAGCAATATATTAAATTGTGCATGGTTGTTCAAGCTATATGTATTATTGAATAGTAAACTTTGGCCTTTTAAATTAAATGCAGTACTTGAATAAATGATTAAAGGCGGAAAGACAGCTGTTGTGGTCCAAATGTAGGTTACAGTTTGCAATAAAGCGATAGTTGGTGGGGTACTTGAGACGGCTATATTCCACCACATACAGCAATATGTCCTGGGTAGCTTACTATATGCTAAAGAAAGTTTGAACTATTGCACCAAAAGAACAGACATTTACCCCAACACTCGAAGGAGAAAGAACCTGGAGGTACTCTTCTGCCGGCTGAGCAAAAAGAAAAATTGACAGTTTCCCAATGTTTGCTCTTGGTCTACGATGTTCTTTCAGCCAGTTTCGAGTTGCTCAACAACAGCTTGTTTAAAAGCTGGATCAAGCCCTGTACTGATTCCAGGAATATGTTTGGATTAGTGGGGGCAAGACTGTCATATCCATCCTACCAAACCCATCAGTTGGTATTGCCTTGAGTCTATCCAACTTCGCTGGTCAACGTCGAAGGAAAAGGCATTCAAATGGAAATTCAACGTAAGAACGCCAAAAGATCAACCCTTGTTTGTTGGGTGGATCAAACTTGATCGTGATTTATGTTCTCTCCTCTCGCACGTGGAGTAGATAGACCTTCACACCAGAACCTTTAGCACAGTGTTAGGTCATTACATGCTAAAATCAAACCTGGTCTGACCGCCATAGCGTGCAATGCACGTGCGGTGTGTAGGTCGTCGTTCTACAATCTCTTTGCAACAAGGTTAGTCTACAAAGTAATTGCTAGTTTCAGTTTTGTGGTGGTCGAGAGTCACCTGTTCAAATGTGAGAGATTCTACTTGAAGTAAAAAGTATTTTAGTCATACTGCGTCAATATATGCGTCGCGCTGCTGAAGTAGTTCCTAAACTCCCAAGGCCAAAAAATAATCAGCTGGAGTCGAGGACGTTAGCTGAACATGTTAAATTTCGGAGTAGTCCGATGATATCAAATATCCTATATTTTCTACTATGTTGCATATACAAGCATGGAAGGTAAGATACAATGTTTTCACAAACACCCAGGTGCTACAGTTTTTAATAAAAAAAGTATTTAATTTGGCTTATAACTTCGTAGTCTAAGGACGTGGAGCATGGGGAGTTCCAACGATTGAACTAAATTTATAAATACTTTACATTGAGGTAAATATTGAACAGTTTTAGAAAGTTGTATGAACACATTTTGCTCAACCAAAACTATTGCAGCTTATTAAGTAACCTTACCAAATCCAAGACCCTGGTATAAAATATCAATCTGTCGAGACAGATATGCCTTTGCCAATTTATGTCAATTTATTGGTTGATTTGCCAATAATGATTTGTGCGGTAGCTATATATGCCCACTGTTCATTAGTGGTGTGGGATGCACTCAAAATATTGAACAATAGCTTATTTGTAGTGAAAGCCAGGCGAGAAGCTGCTAGCCTCAGCAAGTTGATGAGTCAGCAGAATTGAGTCAGCTCAGCGACGTCGAGAAATCTGCATCTTCTGGACTGGAGGAAGCTTCCGGAGTTGTCTACATTAAGATCGATTTTGTACAGTACAGTATTATTGGGTTTCGTGTTTTTATTAGTTTTCAATGATTACTCATGACGAAATAAAGGTAAACTACAATTCTGTCATCCCTTTTATAAATAGTGTTATTTTTTTCTATTTATTGTCATATTTGCTTACAAGTCTGCTGCTGAATCCTCTCACCCCTTCCTAAATTTCTAAATGACGACTAACAGCTAGGGGGCCTCGAGCCAAAGGCAAGTGTTTTGTATACAGGGTGTCCGGTCAAACGTGTTAATAAAATTATGTAATAAACTACATGATAATGGTGATTGAATGATGTCTTTTGGAGATTCCCAACTCTAACCGTAAGAGGATAGAAGATAAATTAAGATAAAAAATATGGTAGTTTTCATGAAAAATTTCATTTCTATGTAAGAATAAAAGGTATTGTTAAAATAAAGTCATTTTTTTAATCCTCACAAAATTTACCATACATATACATTGGGCTTTTGAATGAGAGTATACTTCAGTTTCATCGTAAAAGTGAAAATTGTAGTGAAGTCAAAATCTTAATAAATATTAAAATCTTTATTTCTAGGTTGCAGAGTTTCGATGAAGGTGCCGAGTATTATGAAAAACTTTCTCGTCAAATATTCTTTGCAGTTATGTATAATAACCTTTAATTATAGTCACATAGCATAGTGAAATTCATGCATCATTGTGAAAAAACATTGTCGTTCTTAAAGACTGGTAATTTGGACTATAATCGATTTGACATACTATTTTAAGTGCAAACGACTGATAATAAGGTTTTCTTTAGATTTTTGGGTGCTGTGGGCATACTGATAGTAACAAAAGTATCAAGGCATCCTTTTACACTTCTCGGAAAAATGAATTTTGCAAAATGCAGTACAACAATATTGTGAATCGTAGACTAATAGAGATGAAACTAATTAATATGTAAAACATTATGTGTAGACAAAAATCTAAAACCTCAACACATCCATTCTATGCGCTTATAAATCTATCATCGTACGACCTGTTTCTCCTACAGCATTAATTAGTGATGCATTAATTTCCCTCGTTCGATAACATTAAGAACAGCTACAACGCTTGTTCTACCTCTCTGACACGCCTCAAATCTCAGTTCCCTTACAAGTAGATTCCTACAATCCGTGGGTGGCCTGTACAGAGGACAATTATCTGTTGGATGCTTTCAGAACATACAGATAAGGTGATCTCCTAGAGAAAGCAGGGGAAGTGAAATGTATGACTTCCTAAGACTTGAATCCTAAAATGGACAAACTACGTTTTGCTCAACTATTCCACGCACGATCTCGTTGTCCACGAGAATGTGAATGTGGGTGGGAAACCGGGAGGTCTACGGTTTCTGACCCTAAACACGTCTAGAAATATAATGTGTTCAGTGGGGGTAACCGACCACAAACCTTTGGAAATAACATTGTGATTTTCAATATAGATCCCTTGACCATTCAAGTATCATATTTATAGGATTTTTTACATCATGTGATGTGGGTACTGTATTTTTGATGTGGCTATTTATTATGTATTTTGCTCCTGAAGTCGTCAGGACATTAATACTAGTTCAGTTACTTTAAGTCGTCCAGTTCCAGTAGTTTTTCTTGCGACCTAGGTTTCAGCACATTGTGCTATCACCAGGCACCAGTGTGAAATGCCGTTGTAGCAACTCCATATACATTCCTCGTATGAAACCAATACGAAACACAAATATAGTTTTGACACTACAGTTTTTCTATTTTTTTTAATTCCTAGTTGTTTAACACAATATGCAATTTTAACACAACGACGTCCAATGTAGTGACATTTCACACTGGTGACTGATGCTGATGAAGGCACAACAATGTGCTTAAAGCTAGGTCGCAAGAAAAACAAATTGATTTAAACTATGTGACTGAAATTAAACCATTATCAGGCGTGTGCCCGGTCGAGTTGTTACCAGAAACTAGAGATGATTCAATTACGTAATTCTTGAACGATTTCCATCTTGTTCCGCTATTCCTTCAAGTTGCAAATTGTTTACGTGTTGGTGTACTCATCTTTGATGTGTTAAGCTAAACGTGTTTAGTGAGGTTAAGTTGATATAGGGTTGAAAGAGTGCAGGGCCGTGCCGTTTGCCTAAACGCTTTGACGAGGGTCATTTTACAGCCTGAGGCTTGGTGGGGGACGAGTGCCGGCCAGGTCAATATCACGTCATTGATTTACCCCATTTACCCTCCTCTTTTCCTGACTAGAACTTGACGCGTGCTAAGCGTGTGCCCAAACACGAGAGCGCGTGCGTCGACAGGTGTTGCACTAGTCTTGTCAGACTGCTGAATGGGGGTTGGATGTCAGTGTGGGGTTGGAGGCGTGATTGTGGGTTCGGCCCTTTTACATCCCAGTGGGGTTGCTAGTTTTTTTGCATTGTTGTCACAACGTTTTGGTCTTCTTCTGACTAAAAGCTATTGAGTTGTTGACTTCATTTTTAGGCAACAGGTTATCTGAGTTTGAACTGTGGATGTCATACATACTATGCGTACATAATACATAATATACATAATATTTGGATGGATACATGATATGATTTACCTTTTACCAATTGACACCAGTACCTAGCCTACAGTATAACCCATACAACGGTTAAACATTCACAAAAAGATCCGCCAAAGGTAAAAATATACACAGTTTTCTTTAATTTTCCATTGAAATTAACTTGAAATATTTACTTTTAAGTTACCTTCGTACCTACATGGTGAAATATGTCGGAGACAGAGTAAGAACCCCCGCAAGAATAAAAGCTACTACAAAAAGGAGGTAATATAAATAGTTGTTAGTGGCACTAGTGAGCAAAGTGGTGTTTTTTCTAGCCAAGAGTGCAAAATGTTGACTCACGAGGCTTGAAAAGTGCGTCAGTTATATTTAAAAAGACACTTTGCACACAAATTGCAAATTACATTCTGGCCAAAGTTGATATTATGTGACAACTAAAAATCTTATGTTATTCAGTAATAACAAATTCAATATATCATTGAGGTTATGTTTTGTAAATTACGTGCATTTTTTACTGGTGAGACATTGGGATAGCCTATATCATTGCCAACTGGTAACGAAAACTACTGGAAGGATTATTATATACGAATTAAAATACATTTTTGGTAATTAATAACCATTAATAATAATAATAATAATCATTAATAACCATTTCGATTTTTCAAAACTTAACTTTTTTTCTTTACGGCTAGGTGTGAGAGTTAATATAATTTGCAATCGGACCTATCGCTGTATTTTGCAGTTTAAGTAGCATCAACTTTGCCTAAACTTTGTTTTACTCGGTTATCTTTTTTCTCATCTGGAGTGAGGAAAAGTAAAGAGTAAAGTAAAATTTGAAAATCATTTTTTTTACTATATCAAGTGAACAAACTACCACTTGTACGACGACTTACTAAATAAATTGACCAAAAATATTATGAATATCTAAACCAATAACAGTTTTAAATTTGGATAACTTATAACAAGGTGTTAAAACCATTCAAGTGGTGGATGCCTAGCTGTAAGGACGACTTCACTGTTGCAACTCATCTAAAAGGGTCGCGGCCGTTCCGGGGAAAATCTTAACACCTCTTTGTTCAATAACTCGCCAATCATTTCAGTGACGAACGTTGAAGATTAGTGATAATTATGATACATGTGAATTCTAAGCATTTCACAGATTAATTTGTAGATTCGTGATTGTAATTTATTGAAGGATTTTTCACTTCTAGTCTATTTTATGACTTGTCAAAAATATTCCACGCATCTTTTTGCATGATTCAATTAGGGTTGGGACGTAGCCTTCAAAATAGCCTGCAAGGTAGAAGTGTGTGTTAGTTTGGCGAAACTCAGGTATTTGACTCCACCATATTTACGAAAATATTGAACCAAAACTATCCGTATGATCAGTTTTACAAATCTATGACTACTCTACGTCCGTTAATCATATAATTGTAATGTTTTACCTTGTATAGTGACTATAATCTATAAAGGGGGCCAGCTGGTCTAATGTTAAAGTGTGGGATATCAGTCCCCGAGGCCCCGGGTTTAAATCCCGTCCATCACCAATTGATTTTAAAACTAAGTGGTAATGTCACGACCCCTTATATGCCTACCCTGAAGTAATATGTAAAACAATTCCGGTTTAGAACCTAGAAAAACCCACAAACAGTAAAAATCCCGTAAAGCTGACCTAACTATACTGCATAATGAAGTAGTACCAAGGTAATTATCGTAATTCATGTTCTTAGTTAATGCTAAACCTCTGTTACAAACAGCTAGTTAACAAGATATTTTGATAACAGTCGGACCTGATAAAGTTATTCGCAAAATCTCGTTATTCACATTTAAGCCTTCATTACAAATTCTTGGTTATGATTTCCGACAAGGCCTTAAAGTGTTAGGTAACCTGAATTCTTTGCGGGATCTCTGGATCCGTCTAGATTATCTTTAAGTTATTTTATAGTCGAACTATGTTTTTGGACTTTGGCCAACTAACAGTACTAGCTTCCTCTCAGGTCACTGACCTTATCTAGTATCATTGACTTTGGATTCAGTCTTAGTCTTTTCATTCTAATGTATAATATAAAAAGTGTTTACGTGTAAATTTGAGCGGTAATACTGAAGAACGTGGATTTCAATTAAAAGTTTTTTTTATTCTATATTACTGTGTATGACAAAAAAATAGTTTGAAAATACAGTAAATAATTAATTTGGTCGTATTTTTTTATTATTTAAAGAACATATTACTAATGTAGAAGATGGCAATGCACTCACACGTTGCCAGAAAAAGTATACTTTAAAATAGTATCTAACCTATAAGGTAAGTTTCGTTCTCAATGTCAACTACTCTTATCACATGCAATGTTTAGGCAAGTATGATTTGTTTCAAACAACAAACAAATTCATTGTGTTGTTTGAAATTGTCTCTTATTCATCATGAACTTCAGTGATGAAAACCAAATAATTTTGCATATAACGTAATTATGTAAAACATAAATATACTAATCAGCTAAAACATAACATAAAATACGCTACATACATGTTTTATAGCGTGCCATAAACATGGCATTAACACATCCTAACTTCGTAGTTATAATGAGGTGTTAAGTCTTCACACTCGGTTGCAGCTCTGTTTCACCCTATCGTTAAAATCACTGAACATGGCTTAGAACTAGCTGTTGCTGAATCAAATTTGAAAGAAACCGGTGATTTTTATCCGTCATGAGTATTCATATGTTTTGGCAAATTTCCCATACAGGGCTATTACCGTAGTACTCATGGTAAGACCTGAACCCGGGACCGATTTACTTTTTCGTTTTGAGGTCCCTAGAGGCCAAAAACACCAACCGTTCAAATTCATATATATGTGTCCGTTAGCATGATAACTCGAGCAAAAATGATCAGATTTTGATGAAATTTGGTATAAACGTGTAAACCCACATTTATTCGGACGATTTTGCGATACAGCATAATCGGGCTACGGAAACGGGGATTTATGGAGGTTTTATGGGATAAAAATTAGGTTTTCCCATTTTGACTCAAAAAACTTAAAATTTTGCAATTTATATCCAAACCATTTTGTAGAGCTTGCTTAAGAAAAACAAACTATTTATTATATTTGAGAGAAAATCTCAAACAAATTTAAACCTAAAATTCCTATGTTATTCTTATGGAGAATAAGTAAACTCTTGTAGTTTGCTTGTTTATGAACATATTTTGATCAAATTTGGAAAATGCATTTATATCTTACCAAACTATTAACATAAAAAAAAACACTTTTCACCCTCCCTGTTGCAGGAAACCTAAGTACCCGTTAAACTAATTTTATTTGAATAGGGAATAAATGTGATATTTTTAAGGAGAAATTTTAGTGTAAATCAAATCAGGCAAATCAAAATTCGCTGCAGGTTTGCTGCGGCTGGGGTATATAGTTTTTATTGGTTATAATAGGTGGTGTAGTATTACATTTTTGCCGTTTCGGATCTTGTTACTTCGCTAACTTCGGTGTGTGTAAATCATTAGGGTTTTTAGAATCCATATTATGCCCAAATTTATTATTTTTTAACAGATTTTTGGTCAAGATTAATGGAAACTTCTAATTATCAAGCCAATACGCTGAGTTTTAAATGTACACTCACATGTACCGCCAATGCTGAAGAATCGCGCAAGTCATACCTAACCTGCCCTATTACCAACCTTTTAAGGGATAAGAAATCATTTTAGGATAACTCCCCTAGACCAAATTAAAAATCTTTCATTTATCTTTTACTTATAATAAATTGCATAACGGACAGTTATAATTTTGATCCTCTACAGAAGATTTGTAATTTTAATTTAATAATTCCCATCTACACTAAAAAAATCCATTAAATTTAAATCCATCTTTGGAAAATTATAATGATACTTTTTAAATCCAAACTCAGGGATTTATAAATAGCATGATAGCGAGCACCCAAGGTTATCTGAAGGACACGCGACTGATTTTTATCACGGACCACATGCAAGAGCTGACCCAACTGATATCTGAGGCAATTTTGTTCTACTGATAGTGAACTGATAAACTTTCTGTCAAGCTCCTCCACTCCTTACACCAAAATATAAAATAACTTAAGCTAACAATGTGGGCAAACGAGACTCGGGCGTGTCTAATTCTTTTAAAACGTAGTGAAGTTAAACACAAAAATAAAACTCGTGGTCTCCTTCCAAGTATATTATCATTGTGCACTGGTGTAAGCAAAAACCTTGAAAAAAGGAAATTTTGTTTAACTATAACATTATGTTTAAAACCCAAGCTTGTGCGGCATATTACATTATTAGCCTTAATAATTACTAAAATGTTCGACCATAACGAATAACTTAATTATTTATCCTCAGAATTCATTGAATAAGATTTTGTGAAAACAATCTATAGGTTATTAAAAATTAGTATCAATATCACAATTGAATTGAATTGAACAGTGCAGCTTCAAAAGTAGGCTCCAGCGCATTCTGTTGGTGAAGACGATAAACTCTGCTGTCGGCAAAGCAGTATTCCGTCTCAAGGCACTGTTTTGCGCATCAATCTCTAGCTATGTACATACAGAACATAGGAAATATTCGAAATTACCGATACAGTATGAAACCATTTACTATTAACATACAATGTATATTAATAGTCAACCATTGACTATACTCATTTTTTCAATCGCAGTACCTATTAATTTGATTACAATATCTATTGCATAACGAACAGTTATGATTTTGATCCTGTACAGAAAATTTGTAATTTTAATTTAATAATTCCCTAGCCAATACAACTTGTATACATTGTTAATTATTCTGGCGCAACAAATGATTTGATTTACATCGAGTATACAGTATACTCAATGCTACTAATTAATAATAAATTTCTACACTCTACTAATTAATTATGTGGTCATGACAATTTATTTAGATGATTTATTTTGTTAAAAGTATAGTAATTAAAAAAAAACATTTACTTTTGGTATTCACTTAAAAAGACAAACTATTTAGTACAATTGATTATTATTGTATGTCAATTAATTGGTTAACTAGATATTCAATGGGTTCAACTCAGTGCGTCACCTCATATAGAATATTGTATAATTAAAATTATTATGTTGATTACTAATACATTCAATACGTCAGGCATGGTTGGACCCAAAATGGGTGTTTGTCACAAAGTTAGTGTTTGTGCTCTTCGGAGCAGCACACATTGTGCCGGCACTCATTTTGATTCTATTGTTAATTTATTGTGAGTGGGTCTAATAGCCCAGTCAACAAAGCTAAGTGAGTAGGAAATATCGGGTAGTCCCGGATTTTTGCACAGTTGTATATAGGGTACACCCCCCTAAACAACACACTAAAAGTCCTAACCGGTGGGGTGTGAGCTATTTGGGGGAGGGGCGTGTGTAAATGCTATTTTTTTTAGTTTTCTGTAATTATTTTGGAAACCGTGCCCTCTAGCGGAAAAATTTAAACGTACCGGTACAAAATAAAGAGCATACAATAAAGATCCTATTCATTTTGTTCCTCAAATCAAAACGTAACGAGATACAGGGGGTATAAAAAATCAAAAGTTCAGAAAAACTAGTTTTATTGTGGTAAAGTGATTGTTTCATACCACAACGAGTGATATGAAGTGATAATAAATGTAGTAAATACTCATATATGAAGTATAATAATATAACAATATAAAACATTCACTTTACCTCAGTAAAACAAATTTTTCAGAACGTTTTATTGTTATACCCCTATTGATTTTAGAATCAAAATGAATAAGACCTTTTTTGTTTGAAATTCAATGTTCATTATTGTGTAAATTTACTTTTTTGCCTCTAGAGGGAGCAGTCATCGATATATTTACAGAAAACTAAAAGAATTTTCGTACATTTACATTTTTCCTCTAGAGGGAGCCGTTTTCGATATACAGGGTGGCGCAGAGAAACGGAACATTTTGAAGTCGTTGTTGGTACACCTGTATGTCTTGTAGGAATAAGAAACTAAAACCATGATGCCAAGTAGTAATGGACATTTAGTTGAGATGGAACAGTGGAGTGGTGCGGAGCGTGCAGTCGCCGTGAGAGCGTACTACAAAAATGGTGACAGTGCAACAGCTGCAAATGTTTGGATGTCTATCATTTTCATTTAAATGGACATGCCAATAAGCAGAACATGCGTTACTGGGCTCAACGAAATCCCACTGAACTTCATCAACGTCCGTTACACAGTCCCAAAGTTACTGTATGGTATGCAATGTCTTGTCTTGGTGTGATTGGACCTTACTTGTTGAGGATGAATATGGTTCCACTGTAACTGTCACAACGTTACATTCATATGCTGGAGAAATTTTTTTTCTCCACGGCTTCATGCTTTTCCAGATATTGAAATTCAGCAAACCTGGTTTCAACAAGACCACACACGAAACCCTCACACACTGCTAATCTGTCAATGGCTGCATGGGGACGTTTGTTTGGGGAGCGCATCATTTCAAGGAACGCTAACGTCCATTGGCCTCATAGTCTCCAGTGCGCCTCTCAGTGCGCGACTTCTTTTTATGGGGACATCTAAAGAGCGTTGTGTACCTGACTATGCCAAGAAATCTTATTGAGCTCAAGACTCAGATTGAAGAACACGTTTCTAACATCCCAGAAAACACATTGCGTCTCACAATGCTAAGTCTTCAAAATCGATTAAACGAATATGCCCAAAAGACAGCCCTTAACTGATGTGATTTTTAAAATGCGATTTTTAACTTTTATTCCTATTTCAAACATTTCTTATGTATTTTCCACACTTGACCAATACATTTTCAGCATTAAAGATTTTTTTGTAAAATTTTCTTGGCATATTATGATTATTTCAAAATTTCCCGTTTCTCTGCGCCACCCTGTATTTACAGAAAACTAAAATAATTATTGTACATTTAAATTTTTCCTCTAGAGGGAGCCATATATTTACAGAAAACTAAAAAAAAAATATTGAGCATTTAATTGTGCGAAGTTCACTCAAATTCCGATCGCAACATTTAGCAATAAATTTGTTTTTGTTCGATTTAATTTACATCTTTGTATTCAATATGTAGTGTGCACATCGTGCAATTGATAGTGTCAGGATTCTTTACGTAGTATATAGAGTAATTACAAACCCGAAGTAACTGAAAAAATCTAAAAACAGACATTAGCAGTTGATAAAACAACAAATAATTCCAATTGCGGAAGCACCTCTTAAATAAAGGAAGAAGAAATAGTAATAAGATAAATATTGTTTGTCATTGTTGAAAGTAACACATTGGATGAAACTATTGTAAGTGTAAATGATCTACTAGAGGTAGGCTATACGGATATATTTTTTAAAATTTTAAACGTTATACTTTATCCGTATTAAAATGTTCGTTGTGTAATACTGATTGATATATTCCCATTCGTTCATTTTAGCCTTCATTTACTAACAAACGGCTACAGTACATTACAGTACTGAGAGTTGTATCTTTTTTGCCGAAGGCGTTATCTTTTTCCTATATAAGATGCGACTTATATGGGTAAAACGCGTTATAATTATTATAAACAAATCCTAAATTTAATTTGGTAACGTAATTAGCAGCTGTAGTGTTATTTAATAAACCTTTTAAAATTATTTACTCAAAATATAATTTAAAATACCAATTTCTATTATTGGATTTCTTGTAACGCTACCACGAGCTATAGAATATTTTATTGCGTTTACGAAACAATCTCTGTCAATTAACCAGTTTTTGGAATTGCCAAGTGTAAATTTTACAGGGTGAGTGTAGTTTGTTACAATCCATAACTGATATGAACAGATATTAACAACTATTGTCGGAAAATGAGCGAGGGTTGAAAAGAAACTGTTTGCCCATGTGATGACCTATATTTCTCGTCATATTGCACTATTATTTGAACAAACTAGGATACGAATCTAAGATAGGTTTCGTTCAAAGAACCTATCAAAATTACTTATAACTTGTTTCAATTTAATTTGCAACTAATTTAATGTAGAAACGAGCAGCTGTTTAGTAAGTGGTTCAATTATTTCCTCTATTACGATTGTGTTAGTGCACATTATACTATCGATATGTCGAACTATTTACAATAAGGCAACAATACGCTACAATCGATTAAACAATCGATACATACTTTCGATCGAAATTTACAACTGAGTTGACAACAGCTGTTTTTACTCCCTAGAGAGTAAAAATGCTAATATATACCCGCAGTATATCAGTGATATAAGTTTTCTGTCATATCATGTGGAAGTCCCACAAGGACTTAGCAAGAAATCTTAAACGTTAGCACAGGTTGATATGCACCTCAAATGAAAAGTCTTTGGTAGTAAAATACAATTCTGCAAACCCGAACTCAAACGGAAAACCGAGTCAAAAATGACGTGCAAATACTCCTTTGCTACTAAAAGTACTTTGTTGATTATGTTTTTAATTTTTAATAGAAATCATATAAATAATTTATATAAATTATATATACATACAGGGTGTCCCGTAACTCTCTGGACACATGTATATAGCGTTATTGCTTAGGTCAAGACAAACACATTTCACCATAGGAACATGGGTCTGTGGTGTTACCGACTGTCGGCATTTATGTGTTTTTTTTTACAAAAACATTAATAACTCCTAAACGGTTTGAGATACAGCTTTGATATTTTGCAAAAATGTTAATCTTATTAAGACCTATTATCGTTAGAAATTATACTAAAAAATCATTAACCGTTTCAAAATGGCGGCCATTTAAATTATTTGATGCAAAATTTCACAAAAACCGTTAGCTTTACAAAAAAATTGCAAGCGAAAAAAGTTTGTAAATTCTATGTAGTTTTCAATTATACCTTATTCGTTAATATTGGATAAATAATAACAGAGAAACGTGTTGTTTTCGTAATGTATGACCACTTTTCTCCATGTAAACAATGCTAATACTCCTTTTACGTTGTTTAGCATTGTTACAGGGGGAAATTCAGGGAGTTGTAGTTTTATACGTACATAAAGCAAAGCTCGTAGAGTTTATTTTGATCCATTTTATTCATTTGTTCTGTGTACTAACTGAAACATATTAGTGAAAGTTATCCAGCTACAGCAGAGCAAAAACCGCATAGCAAGTCCCGGTGCCGTGCGACCGGTCTTTCGCAAGGACCTGTGTAGGACCACATGACCTAGAATGGCCCAGTTAGCAGATCTGCTTACACCCCACTGGGTCAGAATATTGCAGAGGTAGTTAAACATTTTTGAAAAATCAACTACTCCCAGTTCTAAAAGGTTCTTTCAACTGTGTGTAAAATGTATAATCTTAAAAATAACTTTTAAAACACTCAAACACACCACCTGCAAAAAACCTGCAGCCTAAGTGAATTTTGGTTTACCTGGTTAGAATTTTACCAAAATATTCCCTAAAATTGTCATATTGATTTCAAATTTACATACTGTATGAGTAAAATGAATTTTAAAAACTTCTTATGTTGGCTGCTGCTTGGAAGTTGATAAAGTGTGTTTATTTATTAAGACCATAGTACGAAATAAACTAAATTTCCAAGTTTGATCAAAATATAACGAACGCGTACAACATCGCTTCATCGTATAAAAGAGTTTAGACAAATGGGGAAATGGAAAACACCAATTCTATCCCCGTTCGAACTAGTTCGAATTAATGTGGGTTTACACGTTTATCCTGAATTGATTTGAAATCGGATGATGTATACTCGAGTTATAGTGCTAACGGACACGCACATAATGTATTTGAACGGATGGCGTTTTTGGCCTCTGGAGAAAAACGAACGTGGTAATCGGTCCCTGGACTTGGTATTACCATGATATCTACGGTAATAGCTTATTTCCTTTATGGGAAACTCGTTAAAATCTGTCCATATTAACTAGTATCAGAATGTTCATTTAGAGCAAACCTGCAGACTCAGTAAATTTCCATTTTCAGATTTGAATTTCAATTATATCTATTTAAATAACATTGTAACAGTGTTCGCTGCGTATGGTATATTGATTAAAAAACAGCAACCCTATATAGATTTCAAGAAAAATCCTTCCATAACAACGTACTTGCGTTTGTTTGTCTAAAAACTTAAAATTGGTTCTGAAAAGGGTAGTTTTTGGTGTTTTAGCTGACATTGCTATGAGACAACTATGGTCATAGTCCAGCGGAGGAAAATCAGCCACAAACAAGCTATTGCGTATACTGACCTTTATTTCGGACGCAAATATTTTTCTCCGGTAACACCTAAACCACTCTGTATCGTCATTATAGCTTTTACTAGAGAATTTATTCAAAAGCGAGAAACCTTTCTTTACCTAAGAGATCTACAATTTGTTTTCTCAGATAGGTAAACCAACAACCGAAAGATAGGTAGCTCTAAACCAACGGTCCAGGCGACATGGCATTGCTAAGTGCAGTTGGTGATTGGTGAGATTTGAACCCGGGACTACAGGCCTTAGTTGCCGTGCTCTAACCACTGGATAGGCCGCGAAACCACTGAGACTGTTTTAATCGTGATCTCCAAAGACACTGGGTATCCGGCCTTTATCATTCTTATTTGTATATCAGACCCAATAAGTGGAGTATTTTAGGGTCTGATATATAGATACAGGGTCTCCCAGGATGACATCATAACTATTTATAGCTTACATGCAGTGCTAAAACGATTTAATATGGGACTTGTCTGGAATGTCCCAACGTGAGTGCGCAAACCACTTACTAAAGATTTATTATTTCGCTCACTCCAAATCGGTATAACTACTCCATAAAAACCTCTACCGATTCGAAGTAAGTTAAATTATAATTTTTTTAATTTTTAGATCGAATTATCGTTCATTAATCAATAGTGGAAACTGACATTCATTGTTTAGTTAGTATTTCTACAACACTTTCATTCTTAAATGTACAGTTGCAATAAAGCAAGTAATAGAAGTTGGAACCTACTTTTACACTTTAATCCTCGGATAAGTTTTATGTTTGGAATTTTCTCAGCACGAATTCTATGAGTACTTATTTCTACTCAGCCGTTAGTTGCAGCCACGCGCTAAACTGTCTCCTTGGACTAAAGGTCTAAATACTTGAACGAGATCTTTAACTCGTTTTTTCTCAATCCTGCAATATCCTGGAGAAACGTGAAAAAACTTAAAAACTAGGTTGAACTGGAATGTTGCTAGTCATTGCACAACGCCAAAGCTATTTCCTGCAGAACGTGGACGTTGTGCGTTTATAGCAAGAGTTTCTTTTTACTATTGGCTCTATGTACTGTCAAAGTAGTTATTGAACTCTGTGTACCCTTTAATTAGTCAGGAAACAAAACAGTAAATTGTTGAACGATTTCGTCATAACTTTACCTTTAAAGAAATCAAGATTAACAACAAAAGTAACAAACCATTTTCTGAACCCACCCAGAATGTAACAAGTCAATCAAACAAACACTACTTGTTTGGCAATGTTTACGAACATTTTATTTCCCCTTCATTCTGTCAATGCAATTTGTGAGTACTCATGTTGTCAATGCACTTTGTAAGTACTCATCTTGTCAATGCACTTTGTAAGTACTCATTTTGTCCATGCACTTTATAAGTAGGTACTAATGTTGTCAATGCGGTACTCAAGTTGCCAATGCACTTTGTGAGTACTTACGTTATCAATGCACTTTGTGAGTACTCATGTTGCCAATGCATTTTGTGAGTACTCATGTTGTCAATGCACTTTGTAAGTACTCATGTTGTCAATGCACTTTTTGAGTACTCATGTTGCCAATGCACTTTGTAAGTACTCATGTTGCCAATGCACTTTGTGAGTACTCAGGTTGCCAATGCACTTTGTAAATACTCATGTTGTCAATGCACTTTGTAAGTACTCATGTTGCCAATGCACTTTGTATTTATGCATGTTGTCAATGCACTTTGTGAGTACTTATGTTGTCAATGCATTTTGTGTGTATGCATGTTGCCAATGCACTTTGTGAGTACTCATGTTGTCAATGCACTTTGTAAGTACTCAAGTTGCCAATGCACTTTGTGAGTACTCACGTTGCCTATGCACTTTGTAAGTACTCATGTTGCAAATGCACTTTGTAAGTACAGTACTCATGTTGCCTATGCACTTTGTGAGTACTCATGTTGCCAATGCACTTTGTGAGTACTCATGTTGTCAATGCACTTTGTGAGTACTCATGTTGTCAATGCACTTTGTAAGTACTCAAGTTGCCAATGCACTTTGTGAGTACTCACGTTGCCTATGCACTTTGTAAGTACTCATGTTGCAAATGCACTTTGTAAGTACAGTACTCATGTTGCCTATGCACTTTGTAAGTACTCATGTTGCCAATGCACTTTGTGAGTACTCATGTTGCCAATGCACTTTGTGAGTACTCATGTTGTCAATGCACTTTGTGAGTACTCATGTTGTCAATGCACTTTGTAAGTACTCAAGTTGCCAATGCACTTTGTGAGTACTCACGTTGCCTATGCACTTTGTAAGTACTCATGTTGCAAATGCACTTTGTAAGTACAGTACTCATGTTGCCTATGCACTTTGTAAGTACTCATGTTGCCAATGCACTTTGTAAGTACTCATGTTGCCAATGCACTTTGTGAGTACTCATGTTGTCAATGCACTTTGTGAGTACTCATGTTATCAATGCACTTTGTGAGTACTCATGTTGTCAATGCACTTTGTGAGTACTCGTGTTATCAATGCACTCCATGAACACGCATGTTGCTGCTGCTCATTGTGAGCACCGTACCCACCGTACGCATGTTATCTCTTTACCGTCCTCCCACTCAAAGCATCGTTAGTTGCGTTACGTCATCCGAGGTCTGTCCCCATCTTCCCCTTCTCACTTTCTCCTTAACCCAGACAAGCCTCTTATGGCGCAAGTCCTGATTTTATAGGATAAAGATTAAGTTACAAAATAACAGTGGAATAATAAATGCCACGTAGGCTAAGCTTGGCACCAGTTGTGCACTGTAGTTATTGTGTTCATTTAAACGATATGCAGAACCCATGGTGCAGAACCAATATTCGAAGTCGTTAAAAATTATAACTATTACCCAGCCATAAGTTAGAAACATTTACGTTCTAAAGTATTGCCTTTAAAAAAGCCTTCAAATATGTTTTGAGCCCTGTATGTATTTTGGTTACCTAAATGACAAACTCAGTAATGTTTTTCAAAATAAAAATAAGTGTTACTGTCACTTCAGCGAAAAAAATAATATATATCTATATTTAGTATTGGTATTAGAAGTTGAATAGTGGTCTATTTTAAACTTATGTATCTATTTTTAGATATATATCTTCAGATACCATCAATCGATTTTGAAAATGGATAACTACACTACACACATACATTAACCTGGGTTTGGACCGTTCCCCCATAAAAAAACAATACTTAATGCGCAGAAACACAAATAAAAACAACGCATTCAGTGAAAGATATACAGGGTGTTTTTTAACGCAACCCAAATTACTTTTAGACACTTTTAATTACAATACAAGATAATATGTAGGTATCGCTGTATATTTTATTTAAGGGTCTCATGGTGGTTCTAATTTTTTTGTTACATTTTAAACAAACCCTGTAAAAAAAACATTCATACCATTCCAATACAACCAAATGGTAACCTAGCAATTTAAGCTTACAATTCTCGTACTTAGCCTATTATTAATTAATTTTTCATGTTTTCATTTAAGTTTTAGATTGATTTAAGAGCTAAAAATAATCTTGGGATTGTTTCACACTAAATTACAATTGAAGGAACGTCTATTTTGTAAGCTATAAACTGATGACAGGTTCATTATTTATCGTTAAAATTGACGTTTTAATGTTTGGAATAAATTACTAAAATCAATCAATTATATATAGACCTACTCTTTCTGACAGTCAGATATTATACTTAGGAATAGTTTCAGATTCATAATTCTGTATTATAGAACTGTAAATTTGTAAATATATTTTTAGATGTTAATGTATATCTTTTTATATTGTGGATATTGGATACTATGATGACGATTCTTTGTATAATATTCATGGTACAACTTTAAAGGAGTAAGCCACATAAAAAGAATGAATAAGATTCTTCCCTGAGGGAAAACTATATTATAGAACAAAGAACATGTTAATCTCACTAAGTTTTGTCATAGTGGACATGTTTTCTCATTTACTTAATATAACGGACATCTCGATCTCATTGTTAGTTTTTAAACATAATAAAACAATTACGTAAAACTCAGGATTGCTAATTATTGAACATACAAGATATAACTAGAACAGGTGAGTATAAATAATAATGAATTACACGAACAAAATAAAAAAATAATACCTTATCAAAGATAACTATAAGCAATGCAAGGTGCTGACGTACACATAAATACATAGTTTCAATGAATTTAACTATAAAATGCTACATTGCATCAATTGTGTTTCATTAGTGTTTTCATAAAGGAAACGTGTGTGATTTTAAGTTAAAAATAAGGTCAAGAGGTTATTCAACTTTACACACCAAAAGAAACAAAAACTTTAACACCCATCTCACGGCTTGTCATCTTAGCATATATCCGTTCTCAAGGATTCTGGATTTTAAAATTGATGACATTTAAATACCGGTCGTGAGAGGCAAAGGCCGATGACACCACTCTTGTGCAGAACACGTGTATTCCATAGTCAATGATTTCATTGATCTGCATCACACATTTTAAGTGTTATAGAATTTCCCATTTAGAGAATAAACTTAAGACATTAAAATAAGGACTGCACGATATCTCGAACAAATTTGCTCGGACGGTTAATAGGGACAGTTTATGTGGTAACAAATTTGTTTTCCCTTTTTGTCCCTAAAAACATAAAATGATAACAAACATTTCCACCCCCCCCCCCCCCAAAAAAAGAAATCCTTCGTTCCCACAGGCCGATCATACTGGTTCGTGAAATCGTTCGAATATATGTAGGTTTACACGTTTGTACCAAATTTCACCAAAATCGCCTCATTTTTACTCAAGTTATCGTGCTAATGGACACACACACACATATATATGTTAATTTGATCGAACAGTGTTTTTGGCCTCTGGGGACTTAAAAAAAAATTACGGTAATAGTTTATTCCCTCTATAAGGGAAATTCCCTAGAACGGTACTTTAAAATGGCCATGTTATTTTTTAGGGAGGATAAGAATAATGTTGCAGTTTGATTACTCAATAATAATATTTGAATATTGAATAATATTTGATCGAATTTGGCATTTTTATTTATTTTGCACTGCATTAAGCTTTAAAATGTCACTAAAAACGCGCCATTCCCTTCTGTGTAGCAGCAAATCTAAGTACTCATTAAACCTAATATTGTTTAAATACGAAATAACTCGGATAAGTATAATGGAAATATTTGAATAAAAACCCAATCGGGCAAATGGAGATTCTCTTGGCCTGCAAGTTTGTTGTGAGGAAGTTCTTTAATTGCCATTGAATTTATACTACTTAAACCGATGTGCTCACTACTTGTTGTATAACATTACATAGGAATAACATTGGTGTATGACATGAGTTTACAGCTTCTTAAAGTACGCATCAATTAACTTAATTCCAAACTAACCGTTTACGATTCTTATTCCTCTGTGCTTTTAAAGTTTCTCATAATTTACAAGTTGAAAATCAATACGATTGACACAACATAATATTAAAAATATTATCACATCAATATCAATATTAAAGTATCCCTTTAATTTTGTTATCTGTTATTTTATGCAATCGGTTGATTTTATTGTTGTATTGAATTGTATAAAAAAAACTACTGCATTCAACAGGTATGGATATAATTGATTTTTTCTTTTATGTTATGTGATGTGGATAAGTAGTTTAATGTATTCTCTTGTTTCTATCTTCGTTGTTTCGTTAATTGATTTATCACTGACGTGTATTAAGTTAAATCTTTCAATATATCTTTATAAGTTTTTAATTGTTAGTTCCATATCATTAGACTTTGACTAAATTGAGGTTTGATCTTATGGACCTCCCTAGAAAACTATTTTTTTAATTGGTAAATTTAAAATCTGTTAAATTTAGTACAGCTTGGATGAACGGGTTTTCTAATATACAATGGTTCGTAAAAGTTTTGCGTTTTTGTAGTTCAATCGACTTTCTTTGCATGAATTTCTTTCTTTTTGTGTTGACTTTGGGAAATTCATTCACGTATGTACCAATTACTCTATCCTAATTGAATTACCTATCAATTTATCTTTTCATGTTTCCACTTGACATATATATATTTTTCTATCTTCCTTGTGTAGTGTACAGTATTTAGTTTTGTGTTTTTAGTAGTATATTTTCAGTACAAACTTTTGATTTCTTCTTTGATCCAGACTCATTTTGTGGTAGTTAATGTTCTTTGGGCAGCTTTTGTGTTATATTTTATATCTTCATTGAGTTTTTAGGATTGAAATGTCAAGTATCGTATTCTGTAGATATTCCCGTTGTTTTAAGTCCTTTTTAAAGATGAATAATAATGAATGATATCAAATCAATTAAATAAATTAATTTGGATTTTGAGATTTTGTAAAATGATCAATAACAAAAACAATTTAAATTATGTTTTATAGATGTGTAAAAGTGTGAGTTATTTTCTTTTACTCTTTACGTTAAAGAAATGGAACAAAGGTAACATGCTATGATTCAATATTCTGTTATCTTGTAAAACGGCTTTTAAATCTAGAGACCTAAATTATATTTATAGATATATATACACATTTATTAAACACAATATAAAAACGATAAAATTCATAAAATTTATAAAAATTAGCAAAAGGGAACAAAGGCCGGCTCTGAGGTGAAATGCTCCAGCAGAGGGGTCGTCCAGCGCCCGCACTCTCTGATAAGCGACATATACGGTGGGGTCACCTAGAACCATCGGTCCCCCGACTAGACCACTTGAGCCCGGCTGTATATATACCGTTGCTCGAAGACACAACTTTCCTGCGAGAACCAAACTGTTTACACATTCATAACTATTCAGTATAGAGGAATATAGTGTTCCAAATGCACTAGAGCATTTCATTTTCATACATCCTATCTCCTTTATACCCACACTCATTTAAGAATTAAACTAATTATAATTTTCATAATTTAAAATTAATTTGTTATATTACAATTAGGTTAAAAATACAATAACATATTTTATGTTGTAAGTAATGACATAGTCTTTGCAGATACAATTTTAAAATATCAAATCTCACATTTAAATTACCATTTTTGACATGATGACCATAGAAAATTTAGTTTTAAACTACATACTGCTGATATATTGTGTTAATGATTTCATTAAACTGTTTTAGAGCCTTAACAAAAATTTTGTGGTTTTGAAATTAATCCTAAATAATGATTAAAAATGATTTTAGATATTTTAAAAATATTGCCAGCCCCAGCGCACCCTGTTAGTGGCCGTTTCAACTACAGCGACTTGGGGTTGCTAGAGAACGCTGTCCATAACTGAACTTATTTTTAAGCCTCTAAAAACACATCCAGGTTTATATTATTAAAATCAGTTCTGGTCATATTTTTCTTTGGACATTGTCAAGACAATTACTTTAAAACCTCATTTTGATTTTTCGTAATTTAAATGTTTGGTATGGCCTATTTATCTGACAATTTTGTAATTGATCTATAATTAAATCGACCTTAAGCTTATGGTAAGTATTGACATATTTGTAACATGGCAAATAGACGAATCAAAGCAACCAAAATGCGTTGTGTGCTAAAGAAAATAAATTTTCCTTTGTCAATTAAAATATTTTTTTCTCCGTACTGTGCCCTAATATATACTGGTCAGACTATTGCCTTCCATTTACTTGACCGTATTGCTTACTTGAATAAATAAAGTAAGATTTAGTAATATTTTCAAACGCAAAAGAGTAAGTAAAATAAATGCATCGTTCTATATATGAAGTGGCTTCATTATTTAGCTAAACTTAGTTTCTTATGATCCTATTGAACATTGTAGTCCTATTTTTATTAAATTAAAGATTTTTACTGTTATTAACCTTTATATTTTAGAACTTTTTATTCATTCTTTAAAAAAACTACCAGTCATGGTCCTGAATGAAGATGTACATCCCTACAATACTCGTGGTAGACATCAAATAAGTTACCAGCACCTCCGTTTGAGCAAATCTTTAAATATCCATGTTTTTATGTGTAAGAAAGCTTATAATAAGGTGGTTAATGTAAATAAGTATCCACAAAAAATATTTTTGTTTTATTCAGTGACTGGCTCTTAAGAAATCTTTTTTACAGTATTGAAGAGTTCCTGGAACAACCTGTGTTAAGTCTGTAACTTTGCATCTAAATCTGTTAATTATTTCTATATATAGTCTATTTTTGTTTTCATCAACTTTGTTAATTATTCATTTGTTAATTGTTTATAGTCTTTTGTGATTGTTAACCCTGTAGTTAAAAGGAATTTGTACAACATAGACTCATACCCAAGTTACCTCTGATTATTTAGACAATGAACATTGAAATTTTATGTTCTGCTCCACTGACAATGTCAATGCATGTAAATGTCCATGATAATAAATGATTTGATTTGATTTGACTATTATGGACTTAACCTAAAAAATATTTTAAGGTTAGTGGTAAATATAGAACCAAAAATATGAGAGCACGTAGATTAAGATCTCGTACATGTTATATGTTAACATCTTTATTAATATTATTAATCTATATATTATATTATCGTTTATTATTATCTTTATATTATTATTATTATTCTTTATTATATTATTTATTTATTATGTAGGCCAACATTAATATTGTTTTCTAATATACCAGCCCATAAAACTTAACCTAAGTATAATTATGGAAAAGGGAACTTGATATTTACTGTTCAAGGGTAATGGAGAACCAATCAGTGCACAAGAAACCTGTAGCAATTCCAATAAAAGTGGCTTAACAAAGAGTCTAGGACAGGTCTACTATGAGTTTGACAGGATTGGTCGATAGTTGGCAATCCGGTATGAGGCAATCGACTTTTTTGTCGCTTTTACATTACTTATCATATAAATATCTAATGACTTCCATTTAAGTGTTACTAGACAAGTTGTTCTTGCCAGACGCTGATATGTGGTAAAATGCCACATTTATGATTTTATTGGTAATTTTTACATAATCAATGCTGAGATCACTCTGACGAGAAACTGACGAGCTAAATAATGAAGCCACTTCATTTATAGAACGATGCATTTATTTGACTTACTCTTTTGCGTGTGAAAATCTGTACTTTACTTATTCAAGTAAGCAATACGGTAAAGGAAATGGAAGGCTTCCATCAACCCTGTGATAGACTGATAATGATACACAAAACATGCGGTTCTGAACATAGTATAGTCTGACCCTGTATATATTAGGGTACAGTACTCAGAAAAAATATTGGAATTAACAAAGGAAAATTTATTTTCTTTTGCACAGAACGCATTTTGGTTCCATTGATTCGTCTATTTGCCATGTAACAAATATGTCAATACTTACCATAAGTTTAAGGTCAATTTATGATTACAGGTTACAGATAATCTTTTTTTTATCCCATGGTTGAACGTTGTATTTGTAGTGCCACCGTTCGAATCAGCTTTTATGAAAATAACATCAAAAATAGTATTCTTGGTCTAAGGGGACCCACGGAATTTGATATTTCTGTACAGGGTGTGCAATTAGTCTCGTAACCAAACATTGCGTCAGTTTCATCTCGTGTTTGGAGGAGCAAACTAAACATTAGCCTAATGTGGGCTGTTGCTATGACGCAATATTTGCAAAAACGGTTAGTCGAAGTAAACTAAACGCACCTTACAAGGCTAAAATAACCTCGATACTTGCAACTCATTGCCTTACTGGAAAGAAAACATACTTCTAAGGTACAGTAGTATATTGAAGAGTCTTGGAGTATATACCTTTGGATTACCAAAGCTATAATTTTTTGTATAATTTGGAAACTTGTGATGATAAATAATGTTTTCATCATTATGGTTGGTTATTTTAAACATGGATAAATAAGTTTATATCCTTAATTTACTCAATGTTTAAATTTAATGCACTTTTTATGTGATGAGTTATTTGTAATCAGTTTTTTTTTTTTTTTTAAAGTAAACTTACGGTCAATTGGACCTAAACAAATATGTGTCTGAACACTTAAATCCCTCTTATTTATAATTAGAATTTTATTTGTGCACATAGTATATGTAATATTTTATTACAAGTCAATAATTTATCAAAACGAGCATTAACTTTTGCTCGTATTGTTTTGAATGTTTAGACAAAGATTGATCCTTTTCGTTAGTTTTCTATTAATTACTCATTACTGGGTTTAGAAATGGCAGATATTTTGTAGCGAATAACCCCCTTTGAATGAGAGAACAATGGTATTTTGATTAAGTTGCTATGAATAAACTAGCAGTATTATATTTAAATAATATAGTCAGGTCAGATACAATATTGCAATAACAGAGTGCTTTGAACGGATAATTATTACTGGAAAATTGCTTAGTAATTTTGTTTAATCAATTACAGACCGACTAGTTATGATTTAGGAATATAAAATGAAAGTTTTACTTAAAAAGACACAATTATGTAATATTCCCCTCTCTTCTGAATCCTCTTCTGTGTTCAGTTATAGTAATTAGGTTCGACGTTGCAGAGGGTTTATGTAGCGTAAAGTAAATCACAGCTGATCAAATATTTACGTAATTTGTGAGAACTGGGACATAACCAAGACACTTCCCGGGTCAATAGACTGACTGAAATTTCAGCATATTACTCTCTACATTCATAATTACTGTACTACAATACACATACTGAAGTGTGCGTGCTTATACATTTAACGTATCGAACATTGTCAAATTTTACTGTAAGCCAGTAAACTCTTCATGGTCTTCACTAACTGAATTACGCCATTGACCCTAACAAATAACCAAATGCGAATGTTGATGATTTCATCAATGTACCACGTAGTACATTAGTTATAACTGATTTTAAATATATTATGATTCTAGAAGTTTAAAACCTACACAAGGTTATGGTTGAATAAGGGAAGTTTACATGTACCCTTGGGGTTCCGATTCCGGTCGCGGACATAGCTTTAATACCAGCTGGTTGCCTGGTTTCGTGACGTCACGTTTAGCCTGGTTCCAGCTAACAAATTACATAATAGATTATTCTAAAAGAATCAACCATTTTCCTTATTGATGTCCACAATACTTGAGGTATACCATTTTTTTCAAATATCAATGAGTCTAAAAGATCAGTAAAATGTACACCGTTTAACGGGCGCTCTGATTTTGAGCCTGAAACCCCAGTAAGCGTTAATTTTGAGCACGAAACTGAAGCGGCAATAATGGCTCTCTTATCCCTTAAAGATTTTGAGCACGGTCTTCGTAGAACTCTTACGGGTAAATAAAAGGGGGGAATGAAACACATCCATGTCAATCCACAAGACAAATTTATTTCATCGCTTGTGGGTTACATATTTAACAAAAGACAAAAGACTAATTTCTGTGTCCATAGCCTGCTGCAATTTTAATTCAATAGATCTCTGGCTGCCGCCCCGCAAGGACCAATGTAGACAGTCCTGAAAATAAACTGCAATGTGAAATAACCCATTGATGTACTATTTCTTTGAGTAATTAAAAGTATTTTTTAATTTCGGCCTTTTGAAAACAGCTCAATTTTACGAATTAGAATCAAATAGGGTTGTCCCAAATCTCAAATGTCCAAGGTTCACAACGTACTAAATTCACCAAGGGATTTGTCATAAACACTCCACAAAGTAAGACTGATACTTGGAAATGATACTCGGCAAAGCCGAACATAGAAAAGCCAAATTTCACGTGCGAGGCGAAGCCGATGATGAGAAATAATATAGCTAGTACCGGAAAATCACTTTCTGTACGAGTTATGAACGATTCTTTTAATCACGACGCAATTATACAGGAATACATAATAATTAAACTCAATAATATTAAAACTATTTTAACTCTCAAAAACCCTTTTTAAAATATAAAAATAAAAGGAAAGTCTCCATAGCAAACCCACATTATAACTTAAAAATTAATCGTTCCAGGTTATGTTTATTGTACCCGTTTTCATCGCTAGTGACTATGATTTCTTCGATTATAAGTAGTTTGATGTTTAGACACATCCACATCTTCTTCTAATTTCTAGTTTTACACCACTCTTTATCATTGAAAGTCTACTTCACAACGTAAATGTTTTCATGATTATAGATTTCTCAGATAGATATATAAATAAATAATTCATCACTTACTCTATTTGATTAAACATTTTGAATTTGTACCAGACCGTTAAACTTTATGTATTCTCTTCATATATTTCCCGTAATTTTTCTGGTGGAAGGTTTTTAGTTATCTCTGAAGCTTTTTTCATCAAACCATCAGGAATGGACATATTTTGAGAAATTTCAAACACACACCATGCTAAAACACAGCAAGAGAAACTATTGCTTGCTTCTGTATACATTTAGATTGTGCAACAATGAAAACAGCTGATTTAAACCATTGTAATAAACCGTAACAAACACTAGAGTGCTTTGTGGGTAGATGGAGAACTAATCGAGAGCGAGGGAAAATCAGCTGATCGTTTTCCCTCCCTCTAAATTAGAACTAGGGAAACAACTACTTTTTTTATATCAGCTCTTATCGAAAATAGCTACTTTCGGTACGGAGTATTGAAAAATTATTGAACTCTCATACCTGGTGGCTACAAGTTCAAAATCAACACAGGATTAGCGAACTCATTACCGCTTCAGTGGCGTGCTTAAAATCACTGCACCAAACATTTCTTAAGAGAGATTTGGTGTAATTCTCACACCGGCTAATATGTCCTCCTAACACACGTAGGTGCCGATGTGGTTCAAAACCACAGAATAGTTATAATAGGCTAAACCTTACTATCCTCTTAGATACCATCTTGTGCTATCAGATAAATTAAAATCTATCAGAAAAGAGACTCGACATATCATTACCCCGATTCGGACCATAACCACCTTCACTTATATTGATTATCTTTTAGAGACAATTCACCATACATTAAACATTTACTTCGATGTAATAGTCGCTCATACATTGCATCCGACATATCGCCGCTTTATATGATGTAGCAATCCATCACATCGATACAAGAGACGAAACGCGATGTATCAACACCGTTGTTGTGTCTGACGCGTGGCGGAGTGAAAGTAGTGCGTCGTTGCGTTGCTCGCAGTGTTGTAGTGTTGTAGTGGTGCGGTAGTGATAGCTGCTATCTTTGGTGGGGTGGACCGCAGTACTCGGAACATGTCCGCAGCGGTCGGGTTGTTCGCGATAGCGGGGTGCGCCGTCGTAGCTACCTTACTTACGGATTTCCTTTGGGCGATTTTGCTCGGTGTGCGTGCCCATCTTCTTCCAAAACTTCATTATTTCTCGATTGATCTCAAGGAAAAATACGGATCATGGGCAGGTCAGTAAAATGTTTCAAACTAATTTTAAAATAGTTTTTTTGTAAATAATGTATTTTGCAATTTTTGATTTTTTTAAATATTAAAATTGTTTAATTATAATTAAAATCCGTAAAGAAATGTGTTAATTGAAAAATGTTGTTCATTGTTATACCATAAAAAAGTATAACTAATGAAATGGATTTTATTACTCTTTGTGCAATTGAAAAACAAGTTTTTGACAAAGATATTTCCAGATATAGAATAAATTGATGAAAAACTAAATACCTGAATAACAACAGCAACTAGCTCTCTTTTATCTGATAGTTTTTGATACGAGTACTTTAAGAGGGCTCTATATAGAATAAACAAATAATTTTATAGATTACGAACCACTAATAAATTTAACATTTATTTGTTAACATTACCTTTTGATACCGAAGACAGATGTCACATCCTACATACATAATAGAATTGTTCTGAAAAATAAGCGTCATTTAGCTTACTTTATTATACTGAAACTCATGGCAACAGCCTGTTTTTTTGACATGCTTTTGCTAAGAGTTTGATGCCAAATATATTTTTACGAACATGACTTGTCAGTTACTGTAATTGAACCAAAATAGTTGTTTTAAACATGACTAAATCACTGATGAGTTTATTATTGATATTAGGTTATTTAAAGGTGTGAGGTGTATATTATATCTCGGGACACTCTCACCAATAAAAACAGGGATTTAACGTTTATGTTGGGTCAATATGCTGTAACTTTGACCCAAATAATAAGACAAGAAGGTAACTATTTTGAAATAAAATAGCTACTTATTACAGGGGAGTTACTAAAAGAAGTTATTTACCATGATTTCGTCTATTGATTCATAATACCTCCTCTTAAGAGTATTTTTAAATCTTGATTAGGTGCCTTTAGATATAGATTTAGGGGTTTATAAGTTTTACAAGTTTATGTTCCTCTATTCAAACATGTTTTTGATCTTTTCAATAAAGAAGAAGAACAACAATGTTTACAATATTAAATAACAACAAGTTATCAATGGTTTTCAATACAAATTTCATTGTAAAACATCAGTGTATCACTATTTGAACGTGTGTTGTATGTGATAGTATGCACTAATAAAGTAAATGTAATCAAGAATTAAATTTTATAATGATTAAAGTGTAATTTCATTCTTTTGCACAATTGTTAATGTTATATTTGTACACTGTTTCTGAAAATATTTCATTACTTTCTTGGTCATTACGCCTTTAAGGGCATTTACTTTTTGTATATATTTTTCTAGCATTTTAAATCTATTGTGCGGGTGCATTTGCTTGTATTTTAATGACACTTAGCTTTTACTCATTCAAACAAATGATGCAATATGAAATTGGGAAACAATGACAAAAATATAAAATTTTGGCGTTATATGGATATTTTTGTACGCACATTTATTTGAAAAAATCTAAATAATTATTATTCAAGCCTTTCATATAACTCCTCACTGCCTTTAAAATACATAAACGAGAAAAGCCTGAGTATAAAGATGCTACGCAAAACTAACTGGCAGAAAATAGTAACCTCCGTACAACCAACGTGAAAAAAATGTTTCTTACCCTAAATGCCTAAATGTCATCAGACATAATATAAAGCAGAATCACCATAAACTTTATTGAAAACGTTTTCATTTTAAATTTTCAACTTTCAATTTAAATCTGTCTCATCAGAATAGGCTACCATTAATTAATTATCAGTACTTTTTAGACCTCTGAATAAAATGGAACATATATTTTTTTATTTTACTCCTATGATTACTCCTATTTTACGCCTTTGAATACTAACACTAAAACTAGAACTAGAACTTCCAAGCACAGTTTTTTCTTTGAGTAATTTTGATGTACTTTGACTGCTTTCAAAACTGTTACGTGTTTACTTGCCATATTTTTCTAGCCGACCGTAATTGTTATTATATTTGTTTACTTACTAGTTTTCTGGTTCAATCAAATTCAATAATCTGCAATTGTCAAAAGTATTACAGATGTTCAAGAGTCAGTTAAAGCTTTGTAATTGATAGAGCTAACGACCAAATTACTGTTCCAAGTTATAATTTCAGTTCACATTAAACTGTTGATGAAAATCAACATTTATACAATTTAAATCCATGTGTGTAGCCCCTGAGCTGTTGGACATAATGTAAGACTAAATTACTTACGTAATTCCCGTCACAGCTCAATAAAATATGTCTATTCAGTACATGTTTCGGTGTTAAAAACACCATCGTCAGCTTCAGGTACATAGTGTAGAGTTGATCAGTTGTTAACATCGTCAGAAGATAAACACAGTACGGGCTAGTCTGTCCCTTGCTACCTGTGCGGTCGTTCATTTTTGTTAGAACAGGCCTGTTTTTTAAATGTTTCATTGTTTTATGTATTTATTCGTGTTCGTACTGTGTTCTTTTGACGATGTTAACAACTGATCAACTCTACACTATGTACCTGAAGCTGACGATGGTGTTTTAACACCGAAACATGTACTGAATAGACATATTTTATTGAGCTGTGACGGGAATTACGTAAGTAATTTAGTCTTACATCAACATTTATAGTTTCAATTTAGTGTAGTTAGTATCGTACCGGGTACCAAACGCTTGACAAAAGAATATCCATAATAATTAGTATTAATAATAATCATCTTAGTGTTGCATGTTGACCAAAACGAAGCCATTCTCTTGGTACCTTGGTTAATCGAAAGAAACTGTCCATTGGTACAACTGAACTTGGTAACATTTCTGTACAAAAATGCTTTTTGCAAAATAGGATTTATTCGAATCGATACACGTATTTACCCACCCATAGAGGGTTAAACTTCCTTGCTATTTCATGACAGACATGTCTATCTGAGTAAACCTACAGGCTTCTTACTACTAAATGCAAATATATAATGTACATTACTAAATTTTGTTTGTATCCATAAATTTCTTTGAAACACTACTAAAAAAAATCAAATAGTCTTACATCATTAGGAATTTTAATATTATTCGCCTATTTAACTATAGACCAATCATACAACAAGTACAAGGGAAAATAACTTGGTTAAATATTACATGCATATTACTTTTCTGTGGTACAAGTGTTGTTACTGACTAAAAGAGAAGAGTAGGGCCCATACAACCTTGGAGAATTAATCAGCGACGAACTCATTCGTTTCGATATTTATCTACGGTGTATTTTCAATTTGACTAAAGCTGTTGTAATTTATTTGTTGTTCCGGAAGACTTAAATATGAGATGAAAGTTTGTAGGCATACTGTGAGAAAGCTCTGGATTTGTCCTTGAACAGTAGGGGAAAGGCAGTTCACCGACATTCGATTGCAGCTGAAAACAACGCTATAGTACAGAAATCGCTTACGCAATGTTTCTGGTCAGCAGTTCCCTAGTTTGTGGTGACAAGTTTAGATGGCTGTTCACCCTACAAAATTAAAATCTCTAGTTTCCAATTTTTGATATAGGCCTAGGTAAACATAGCCATGGTGATATCAATGAAAACGTTGAATATTAAAACATACAATGACACAATCGAGGATCCCCATTCCAATTTATTCGCAGCATTCAGAGACTGAATAGCGTCAAGTCTGGCACTTCTATACCACTTCGAACCTGAACGTATGTATCCAGTGTTAACTCAAAAACTGCTGTCTGTGCTAAGTTAAGAGCCGCTGTAGCAACAAAACATCGATGATCCGGAAGAGGAAATGGATGTGGCTGGGCCGCACTGTTCATAATCCAGATGCATTCGAAAAGAAGGCTC
Source organism: Macrosteles quadrilineatus (assembly GCF_028750875.1). NCBI lineage: Eukaryota > Metazoa > Arthropoda > Insecta > Hemiptera > Cicadellidae > Macrosteles > Macrosteles quadrilineatus. Next base: position 74,570,250 of record NW_026542600.1, on the reverse strand, counting down.
TGGGGTGGATTTTTCCCGAGGGACAGGAAGGGATACCTGCGAAATTGAAGGACCACAAAATACCCAGACGTACATAGAGAAGAAAGGTATATATAGAAACCTTGAAGACTTGGCTAAAGACAGAAGAACGGTTAGCTCTTCTAAAATGTCCTATCCCCCAGCGGCCGGAAAAGGTCAAGTAAGTAAAGTTGATGGCTGCTGAATATGCATTCTTTACAGAAAAAAACAAAAATTGCAATTAACAGATCTGTTGCTGTTGTTATACGGGATCTGGTAGTTTGGCGGTTCTCTGTTGCCCAGTAAGGTACCGTAGGAAAGGGAAAGTGGTGATGTAGATAATTCCTTTCCAGTCCCACCAGTCGATGACGCAATTGATGTGCAACGGGTACAAGTGACTCGTGAACGAACCTCAAGAATCTGGTGAAATACCTCTCAATTGCCTCAACTATACGAATACAGAAACCTGTTTATCTAACCTAACCTAAGCCATCCCAACTAAACATTTGAGAACTAATAATCGTTTATTGGAATCTAAGGCAGATATTATCCGTTAATGTTGCCATTGCATTCTACATTGTAACGGTTTTTATTTTGGTTATAACTGATACGATCACTACGACAGTTAGTATAACAGTATTTATTTTATTATATCTTTGTTAGCTAAAGTTCTAGCATAATGTTTTTCATTAACTTATACTCGTTTTGCCAAGTGATTGTATGGTTTTCTCCAAGGACCTTAAATACTTTGGAACTTGGCTACACAAAGGTGGAAAAACCTGTTAGGGACCTAATGTTCTCCTACTGGTTAAGTGCGTTCAAACAGCCGTGGCACCTGAGGGTTTAGGAGACCCCAAGGGTTTCCATGGGGTGTCCTAATCCGTCAGGTGCCACGGCTGGTTGAACGGAGTATAATACACAGGGTGTATACAAACTCTCCTGAACACTTTTGTATATTTTGTCCCTAACATCGTATAAACATGGGGCTAAATCGCCTGTTTTTGTGTGTCTGTCTGTATGTGCTTTTCACAAATGTACCCATAACTGTCTAACCCCTTTAACGATTGACTTTGAACTTAAACACTAGTAGAGACAGGTATGTCGAATATGCTCCCAAAGAATCACATTTATACAACTTTACCATATTTATAAACTAAAAATGGCAGCATTAAAAATCTATTAATATTTAAGAGTTTTTATTATCATCTTAAATATTCCTATAAATATTAGTGATTATACGAAAATATATTAAGAGTAAGCGTTTTTACTATCTGAAACTGCCAAGCTAGAATTGACCAAATCAACAGTCTTCCCTATAATTTACTATGTACTTCCATCGTTTGGTGAATGTCTTACTCTTGTCTGTAGAGTTCTTCTTACGAGGTTGCACAACCGAGCCCTAAGGTGTGTCTTCAATCTGAGGAAGTTTGATCATACAGGGTGATTAGTACTCAGTGTGACAAAAATGTTTTGGTGTAGGCTAAGTACAAACTAAATGAAGTGTTGAAAACATGGTTATTTTTGAAAAACTGAAGATAATTCTATGGGAAGTCATATTTTTAGACTTAAACCTCTTATATGCATCATCACACTTCATTTACTTTGTACTTACACCAACAAATTTTTGTCACACTGAGTACCAATCACCCTGTATATCAGCCTATCGCAAACAGGCTAAGGTGCTCTCTTTGGAAAAAACGTTGTTTTCTACAAACTGTTTTGATTTTTCACAAGATACTGTTTTCTGATTTGCCTCCCTATTTGAAAACTTATGCCTCAAACATCAGTTAAAACGCTGTACTACTGTCGGGGAAATAAATATGTGCACTCGAGTTTGAGCCTTAATATCTCTGAGATGAATTATCAGATTTTGTTGAAACAAAAATTAAATGTAAGTTTGTTTAAATACATTTTACGTGGTAACAATTTAAAAATTTTCCGTTTACCATAAAAATTTATATAGTTGAAAGATCCTAAAAAGTACCGGTTTTTAAGGAACTCTGCACTAACACTGAACTTTAAAAATTAATTGTAAACAAACCACTGAGCCAATCTTTCTGAAATTTTTATGGCTTATTGGTAGGTTTATTGTTAACATTTCCATTCATTTTAAAATTTTTACTCACAATAGTTTTTATGCTGCTGTTAATTTTTAAAACCTATGCTAACATCGTTAATAAGACGCTAAAAATTTCGTTCAAAATACCATCGTGTTTGTCGTGACACAAGAAATAACACCAATATGATAGATTTATAATGCGAACAAAGGTGTTTTTTAAACAGATTTATATTTGTAAACAAAAATTTCTCCCGCGGCTGGCAGCGGGCCGCCTGGTGTGCGTACGATATTTCCCAGCCGGGCGGGAGCGCGGCGAATCTGCGACGTTGCCGATGTGTACCTGGCCAGTGGCCACCACACTGACATTGCATGGGCAGCCTATTCACTCACGGCAAACAACTTTGAAAATCAATATTTAGCTTCTGCCTTAATTTTTCGATCGTTGGAAACATTTTTTGCACGTAAAAATCATATAAGTACCTTCGTATCGCTCCCACGGTAAATTGGTCCACATTTATCCTTGTTCCGATGTTAAAACAATTGGCCACATGATCATACACGGGATAACGTTTGTCACAGCACTTTTCTTTTTCCGCATGAAAGAAACAAATCGCACTAACTATCATCTGTATTTCACCATCGAAAAAATTCCGGCGAGGAGCCATTTTCGAATAGATGTTACCGACCGGTGTAAAAATCTAAGACGAACTGGTTAGCTTGGTTAGTCATCTCTCATAGCGACCATAGTTCAAGAAAGGTGGGAGCTAATGTTTACATTCCATTACTCATCGGATATTCCAGCTGAACGCAACACTTCCCGGAAAGGGTGATGACCGCTCCGATTTATACTCTCAGTTGTATATTTAAAAGTGGCAAATTAAAGAAACCATAAAATAAATACTGGTGGAAAATATTTACTTGGCGTTTAGCTGTTATAATTTTTTAACTAGCTCAATCAACACAAAACAGTTGGCTTGTTGCTTGTAATACAAAATTAATTTTTCATACCACCATAGTTAACTTATTATAATGTATTTGTTTCATGACTAGTTAATTAGAATATATTGTTAGTAAATTTATGTAAATTTCAAACTAAATATTGATATACACAGTTGTTTGCCGTGAGTTAATACCGATGCAATGTCAGTGTGGTGGCCACTGGCCAGATACACATCGGCAACGTCGCAGATTCGCCGCGCCCCCGCCCGGCTGGGAAATATCGTACGCACACCAGGCGGCCCGCTGCCAGTCGCGGGAGAAATTTTTGTTTACAAATATAAATCTGTTTAAAAAACGCCTTTGTTCGCATTATAAATCTATCATATTGGTGTTATTTCTTGTGTCACGACAAACACGATGGTATTTTGAACGAAATTTTTAGCGTCTTATTAACGATGTTAGCATAGGTTTTAAAAACTAACAGCAGCATAAAAACTTTTGTGAGTAAAAATTTTAAAATGCATGGAAATGTTAACAATAAACCTACCAATAAGCCATAAAAATTTCAGAAAGATTGGCTCAGTGGTTTGTTTACAATTAATTTTTAAACTTCAGTGTTAGTGCAGAGTTCCTTAAAAACCGGTACTTTTTAGGATCTTTCAACTATATAAATTTTTCTGGTAAACGGTAAATTTTTAAATTGTTACCACGTAAAATATATTTAAACAAGCTTACATTTAATTTTTGTTTCAACAAAATCGGATAATTAATCTCAGAGATATTTAGGCTCAAACTCGAGTGCACATATTTATTTCCCCGACAGTAGGCGGACGGCTTGCTTGAAATGCCGAGAGTGTGGTGTGAAAAGGGGTTCTCATACTTTGGACCCCAGGCAAACAATACCCTCCCAAGAAATATGAAAACTCTGTCATGTCATAAAGTTAAGTCTTGAAGCATATAAATTTGATTGCTTGATCCCAATGGGGGATTCAAGTTGAAAATTTTAACAAATTCGGTTGTTATTTAAGTTTTAAATCCTACAAATAAATATCATCAACAAAGGAAACCCAAAAGAATGTTGAAGTAAAACAGTTTCTGATAATTACCGAAACCTAGTATTTCGGTGGTAAGTTACATGTTGTAGGAACCACAACAACGGTGCCTCAGCTCATGTCTTGTGGTGGGGTAGCCTTCTGTTGCCATGACTCAGTTTTATGTTGCTTCTAAACTACAGTAGAATGCTGGGAGCTGAGAATTGCGGAAAATTATACACACTGATATAAGACCGCAATGATGAGTTTCAACCGCAATTTTTCAACATTTCCTCCATAAACGTTGTGGGTTTAGATAAAAATAGTTCAACTACAGTTTTGTGGTTTCTTGATTTACTGTTTTCATCATAAACGCTGAAGAGTATAATTGTTAGTTAGAAACTAAATAATGTATAGAATACGAAATAACAAAATAATTACGAAAATAAATATTTTAGATAGGTCAAATATTGTGTAAAACAAAATTGATGAGTTAATAATGTCCAAATATAATAACACTCCAACGTTTTTTTCCATAATTATAAACCAGATAATTTACATTATTAGACTCATAAATTAGTCTTGAACAATCTTCCACATTTCCAGAATCTTATATCGAGTTTGAACATTATTCAATTTGGAAATTGTTCAATGATTACCATGTTATGCTTAGAGCTTTGGGTTTTTATCTGGTGCACTCGTCTTTTCATTGGATCGAAAACAAATCGAATAGACCTTTTTTCAATAAATTCTGAAAGTATCTTTATTATGTTGGTCAGTTATATCTTTCGAAATTTCATTTCGTTGCGAAATCGAGTTGTGTGATGGGCCGTGACCAAAATGCAGCGGGGAATGAAAATTGCGTTACAAGTATATTAGAAAATCAAGTAAAAGGTTCAATTTTCAACGAAACTATAATCCACAACCGATTATTCTAGGATAGAGCCGATAGAGGATAAAAGAAACAACGTATTGCTTTGTTTGAGCCTCCAAAATAGGCATTTTAAGATAAGACCTGCACCCAGTATGTAAGATACAGTACACAATCTTTGGCACTTAACTTTTAGAACTTTTATAAATTACAACTGGTGAAATATAGAGCTCAATCTTAACCTTAAATATTTACAATATTTACTAATGTAGTTCAATATGTGTTGTTATATGGGACTTGTAGTAGATTTTTTTTCAGGATACCTTCGACATTTTATACGATCGTATTTCTAGATTTGTCCATGCTCACTTATTAACTTAATACTCATCATTTTTATTTACTTCAAAATAAATAAAATTCGTCGAAGATTTATATCCACACAACTGCATCAAGACTTGCATTAAACATTATATAGTCGAGGTCAGGACTTCCACCTTACAACCTTCCTTAATAGATGTAATGTGATGACATCTAACGGGAGGATCAGCGAAGTTCTTGGCCTAAATATTAGATTAGGTAAAAGTGAAATGGTTTTGCGGGTGAAGGTCCATTGTCTAATCTCTATGCGTTTATGCCATTAATTAGAACCACGTCACGCTCTCTTGTCAGCGTAACAACTGCGGAAATAAAGAAATACACAGTTACACTACAAAACATGTCATATTCATGTAAGGAATACACAGTAACATGGCAAAACATATCGCATTCATGTAAGGAATACACAGTAACATGGCAAAACATATCGCATTCATGTAAGGAATACACAGTAACATGGCAAAACATATCGCATTTATGTAAGGAATACACAGTAACATGGCAAAACATATCGCATTCATGTAAGGAATACACAGTAACACGGCAAAACATTTCTCATTTATGTAAGGAATACACAATAACATGGCAAAACATATGTCATTTATGTAAGGAATACACCGCAACACGGCAAAATATGTCTCATTTAGGTAAGGTATACACACAGTAACACGGCAAAACATTTCTCATTTATGTAAGGAATACACAATAACATGGCAAAACATATGTCATTTATGTAAGGAATACACCGCAACACGGCAAAATATGTCTCATTTAGGTAAGGTATACACACAGTAACACGGCAAAACATTTCTCATTTATGTAAGGAACACACAGCAACACGGCAAAACATGTAGTATTTATTTAGGGAATACACAGGAACGCCTCAAACATATAGTATTTAGGTAAGGAACACACATTAACACGGCAAAACATGTAGTATTTAGTTAGGGAATACACAGGAACGCCTCAAAACATGTAGTATTTAGGTAAGGAACACACAGTAACACGGCAAAACATGTAGTATTTAGGTAAGGGACACACAGTTAACACGGCAAAACATCTAGTATTTAGGTAAGGAAAACACAGTAACATGGCAAAACATGTAGTGTTTAGTTAGGGAATACACAGGAACGCCTCAAAACATATATTATTTAGGTAATGAACACACAGTAACAAGACAAAACATGTAGTATTTAGTTAAGGAGCACACAGTAACACGGCAAAACATGTAGTATTTAGGTAAGGAACACACATTAACACGGCAAAACATGTAGTATTTAGGTAAGGAACACACATGAACACGGCAAAACATGTAGTATTTAGGTAAGGAACACACATTAACACGGCAAAACATGTAGTATTTATGTAAGGAACACACATTAACACGGCAAAACATGTAGTATTTAAGTAAGGAACACACATTAACACGGCAAAACATGTAGTATTTAGGTAAGGAACACACATTAACACGGCAAAACATTTAGTATTTAGGTAAGGAACACACATTAACACGGCAAAACATGTAGTATTTAGGTAAGGAACACACAGTTAACTCGGCAAAACATGTAGTATTTAGGTAAGGAACACACAGTTAACTCGGCAAAACATGTAGTATTTAAGTAAGGAATACAGAGTAACGCCTCAAAAGTTGCCGCATGTATGTAAGGAATAAATAGAGGCATTCGTGATGTGAGCTACGCATATCAAGCTTTGTTACATTTTAGCTTTGACTATTGAAAGAAATACATGTTCTATACCAGCTTCAGAATAAAAATGAACATATTTGAACTTGGCCACCGACAGAGTAAAATACCCTTTAGTTATATTACTTACATCTGTAGAATAAGTAAACGTTTTAACCAATCCAAGCTAAACACATGCCAATTTATTTGTTAGTTGGTTGGACAGCTTATTGTAATCTATAGCGTAGTATATGTCACATCAACATCATACTAAGTAAAAAACTAAGTTAGGAAATAGAAGGTTGATAATAGTTTTCTCTGTGATTGGACCATTATATGTTCTATTTACATAAAAAAGAACTACAGCTAGACTATGTAGATTAGATTCTTGTCGCCAGTATCCAAGAGTAAATTATTTCATGATGTAATGGCCTCTAGATCATCTGAATAAACTAATATAGGTTTAAATTACCTGTTTTCTGTCAAAACTAACACATTTTGACTACAGCTGTTTCGTGCTTTTTAAAAAATAGCACATCTTCAGGTCGAGAATGTCATTTATTTGTTTATATTTTTTGACGAACTCCACATGAGGGATTGGCAAGACATTCTCGACCTGAAGATGTGCTACTTTTTAAAAGCACGAAACGGCTGTAGTCATCATACTACCAAGTTGATCGTTTTGACAGAAAACAGGTAATTTAAACTTAAATTAGTAAATTATTGTAGATGTGTTCTCTAAACAATTATTAATATGTTTTATCCAAAAGAGAGAACCCCGTTGCAAATATCATTGTCGTAGAATACAGTTCTAACAGTTTCAAATCCTTACGATAATCAATATTGAATGGGTAAAGGTAAGAAAGGGATTTTAAATTGCCATAGAATGATTACAGGTGACTACTCTACCCTTCTTAACGATAAGCTCCGTTGAATTTACAGTCTTCATAATGGGTAATTCAATTTAATACCTCACCATTGTTGACTGTTATTTTTCACACTTTGCCGAGCGGCTAATTTATCGTGTATGTACAAATTCGAAGGTTATGTTTGGTGTTTTATTAGGACGTAACGTGACGAGGTTTCCTAATATTTCATTACAAATATTGCATCTTGTAGTCATATTATGTTCGCTGTATAGGATATTTCACACGTTTATCTTATCGATCGAAATAGTTACTGTAGTTTATTTCAGTAATCATAAATCATAACATAGTTGCATTCGTATTGTAAGGGGAAGCACAAAGTTAACATTTAACTTGATGGAAACCGCCCAATCAGGAAGCCAACATTGAAAATGCATTCCAGGCCGATTTGTGCAGTTGCCACACTGTCCTGTATATTTACTTTAAATAGTTTAAATTTTGATAGTTATCTATCTGTCTATACAGGGTGTCACAAAAAAGTGTGATGGGCTATACAGGACCTAATTCTACGTGCAAAAATAAGTCAAAAATGAAGAATAAAACTTTTTGGATTTCGGCTTAGTTTAGCCGTAATCCGCCATTTTGTTTTTTGGGAAAAATATTTATTATTTCAAAATCCCTTTGAGATATTTTTCCGAAACTTGGCAAAATTGTTTACACTATAGTAAGTAACATTTATTAAAAAAAATATTATTTTAACTTTCCAAATTTAAAAATGGCGGCCGTTTGAATTTTTTAATGCCAAATTTCATGAAAACCGGTACCTAAATCAAAATGTTGTAAGACACAAAAGTTTTAGTATTTATTATGACAAATCTAACAAAATAAAAATGAATAAAATCGGTTCATAAATAAAGAAGCTGTGTTTATTTTAGTAATTTAGACTGAAATTACTTAATACGTTACATAAATTATTACATTACATTTAATACATTTTAATATTAATAATTTCAGTCTAAATTACTAAAATAAACACAGCTTCTTCATTTATGAACCGATTTTATTCATTTTTGTTTTGTTGGATTTGCCATAATAAATACTAAAACTTTTGTGTCTTACAAAATTTTGATTAAGGTACCGGTTTTCATGAAATTTGGCATTAAAAAATTCAAACGGCCGCCATTTTTAAATTTGGAAAGTTAAAATAATAATTTTTTTATAAATGTTACTTACTATAGTGTAAACAATTTTGCCAAGTTTCGTAAAAATATCTCAAAGGGATTTTGAAATAATAAATATTTTCCCCAAAAAACAAAATGGCGGATTACGGCTAAACTAAGCCGAAATCCAAAAAATGTTAATCTTCATTTTTGACTTATTTTTGCATGTAGAATTAGGTCCTGTATAGCCCATCACACTTTTTTGTGACACCCTGTATAAAAAAACTGGCATCGGCTGGATTCACGGGTAGACTATATCATTATTAAAAATGGATTACGTACATTCTTTGCAGATGGCGGTAAGATGCTTGCGATATAACTCATGCCCGATTCTATGATTCAGACAAAGAGCAAAGGGGGTTTCAGTGACCAGCGATTTAACTTAGGTTAAAATTTGTTTATAGTCTGGATTCGAAAACTCAAAGGGAAATCATTGAACATTTTACATCTAGAAGAGGGTTTTTTCTCTTCACATGTAGTAAAGGACGATATTCATGCGGACATGTTACTACTATTGATGTATTGGCTGTTAAATATATGTAAATTAACAACACGTATAATCCGACAAGCTGTCTATTCTATTATTGTCATGTAATGTATATTAGTAGATTACCTCAGTTAAAATTAAGTTTTCAAGCAACTCCTGAAATATCAGAAGAATATTCTTCAGGATCGGTAGACTCAGCACGTGTCACGTGTAAAATAGTCTCGCAAGGACTAATTTGTATTTTGAAACCTGTTTAGGCTTCCAATGACCTTGAACCTTCCGAGGTCATCTCTAGATCATTTTAATTTCCCCTAAACACACGCTTTCTTCTTTACCGTGCAAGGAATCGATCATTATCTGGAGAAGAATGCTGCGAAGCTCTAGAACTAGTGCGCCTTGAACCACTCCTTGTTGGGAAAATGTCCTCACAATCCTAGCAATCTGATTGCGTGTAGTTTACGTAGTTTAAAGTTGAGCAGCTGGTCAAACAATATAACTTGAAATGTTGGGTAAACGTATAACGTGGTCTTCTGACATAGATTATAGACGTTCCCATCTGTCATAACGATGGCATTCGATTAAGGATTCGTCAAAATACCGCAGCAGTAAAGAAAGACCAGTAAAGGTACGTTTTGCTTGGAGCGACACGTGCAACACTGATCCTAGGGGTTTTGCATAGTCCTGTTTAGCTTGGAGCTACTGTCGCTAGAGCCGCGAGCTGCAGTCGCTGGGTACTGCTCCAAGACCAGTCAGGAGCGACAGTCGCTTAGCGACAGTCTGATTGTTTTTATAGTGTAGAACATTTTGACAAGTTCGACGACCTTTTCGACGGCCTATATGGCGTCGTCGGCTACCCGGACAACTCCTGGGATTAAGTTAAATTTTAGTGGTGAGGAAAACGACAGTTTATTAGAAGTAGTGGCAAAATACCCTGCGCTTTATGATTTAAACCATATCTCCTACAAAGAATTATGGACAACGTCTGGTTGGCAATAGCTGGTTAAGTCGGAAGATCAGGTTAGTTTAATATTATGTTATTATATTACAAGCTATTTTAATATATGTATTTTTTCATCTACAATACAATCAACAAAATATAGTTTTCACTCTGTGAGGAGGTTGTTTATAACACTGATTTCCAATTCAAGTTATTCTTGTGTACTGCAATTTATGGAGAAATTGAGTAATTTTATTACATTGTGGCTTGTGACATGGCAGTTTTGGAATGTTTCTCATAATAAATAACTAGGCATATAAAGAATACTTTATTGTTAAGTTTTACCTGTTTTACTAAGTGAATTTATCGAATTTATTTAGTGACTTTATACTTAGTGCACAGTTTTGAGGTTAGGTGCACTGACAGTACCACGTCTTGGTGACGCCAGGAAGAAGAAGTTGTTGCTCCAAGCAAAACGTACCTTAAGAAAGCTCAGCCTGCTATTTTGAAATAATTAATCAAAGCTAGAGCAATGGGATTGCTTTTTACTACCATATAAACATAAGATACCTAAGGTGTTAAAAGGCTTGGGTATGAAAAGTTTTTTATTTTAAAATTTACATACATCTACTATACTTTTAGTCTCGTGTATGTACTATATCATTTTACAAATTTCATTATGTCCAAACAGATGCACGGTCAGATGGTAGGTGTATCTTACAATCGGATCCGGGTGTCTGGCAGGTAGAATACAACCATGCAAATACATATTCGATGGCATTTAAATAAAAATCGGTTAATAAATAAACTAGTTATGGAAATTTTAATGTAAACAATCCTATCCCCTTTTAGTAATATACAATACCGGACAAAACATTTATCGTAAATAGTGCTTTTTGTTAGTCAACAATTTATTTAGTTGGTCAATAGAATTTATTAAATAAAAAGTACAAATACGGAACAACTTTAACCGTTTTAGGCATAACACTCGAGCTATCATGTCGTTCTTTACGTACCCATTTTATGCTGAATACAATTAGAGCTAAATAAAATCTACATTGAAATGGCACTTTAGCTTCACAAACCTATCTCCAAAGTATGTGTATAAGTTGGTTTACCTCTAAGTATGTTGAGTCTAAGTAAGCTAACCTTATAAGAAATTATGTTTCGGTTATGTTTAAACTATATAATCAATGAGTACGATACTTGTTCTTCATTTGATTACTTTGAATTCCGTCCAACAAGTCTTATTTCCATCAAAATGTGTTTTATTTATACGAAATGTTATACAAGAATACCATGAATACCATATTACCAATACCATATTACCATATTAGAATACCATATTAGTCTTGTACCGACGTACTTATTTTGTTGTAGGGTAGGACTCAGAAAGCCTCTTTCATTTATTTGTCGTTCTTGTAAATACTGAGAGCGATGGCTTGTCATATATATTCACCGGCTTCTACAATCTAAATAATGTTATGAGAAGCCTTTACACCAAAGTCTCGCGTACTTTTAGCGTCAATATGAGAGTAGACCAAGGTATACGATATGTTACACGATTTCATTTCGCTATTCGCATGGTAACTTGTATATTAAACGCTCAATGAACAAAATAAGCCAGGCAGAAATTGAATGCAACTCCAATGTCACTGAGTTCCATTGTAAGCAAATGAGCACAACGGTGTACTGTGCAGACCGCTCTGTTATTCTCTTATTCAATTGCTGCTGTAGACTAAACGTTTTGTGACACCCTGTATTCACAATATTGTATTCTTCCCGTGTTTAGCGCTGTTAATTTGCTAGTTTAGGCTACGTCGCTCTCAAAACAATGCTAGTACATTTTTG